>NC_081414.1:160036351-160358851 GCF_030272615.1 Cryptomeria japonica
AAAGAACTCTAGGCAAGAGCGCATTAAGCTTCCAATCAGAAAGGGAGCCTTTTATGAGGCCATTAATGATAATGGTCAAGTCTCCATCAATAGCCAATTTGTGAATGCCTCTATTTTGGCAGAGAAGAAGAGCTTCAATGAGGGCTGAAATTTCAGCCCTATTGTTGGATGCAAGCCCTATGGGTTTAGCTACCCTAGCCAATTCCTTCCCTACTTCATCATGCAGACAACATCCAATACTTGCAAGACCTAGATTTCCATGTGATGCTCCATAAAAGTTTAACTTAAACCAACCCCTTTTAGGGGCTATCCACTTACAAGCATTCCTCAACTCTTGATTTTTGGAGCTACCAATACCAACAAAGGGAGGGATCCTCAAACCAAACCATCTCCCTCTCATCTTCTCATCCCAATAGGTCATTTCTGAGAGGATGCTAGGGAATTTAGAGATTCTTCTATTTAAAAAATCTACTATTGAAGCTTCTTTTTTATTTACTAAAAGGGACCAATCCATCTTCTTTTCCTTAAAGAGCCTCCTATTGCATTCCTTCTAAAGTTCCCAAATAACCAGAGAGGGAGCTAAGATCCACAACCCTCCATAAAAGGAATTCTTAAAAAGGGTTGGCCAAGCTTGAATTATTCCAAGGATGGAGTTAGGAAAGGTAGAGGACCATCCTAATTTATTACACAACCATAGCCAACATTTAGATGCATAGTTGCAGTTGAAAAGAATATGATCTGTATCTTCTTCCAAGGGTAGTCCAAGATATTTACAAGGGAGGCATCCTAGATTGAAATTCATGTTGGCATTGCACACTCCAATGAGAATTGAAGGTGATTGAAGGTGTTGTCATTGATGGCAACCTTGCAGTCTTGTGGTTACCCGGCAGACACAACCACCGGCAGACACAACCACCGACAGGCACAGGCACCGACAGGCACTTCAGCGGAAATGACAATAATGCTCACCAGTACCCCAGCCAATAGGAACACACTTTTGATTATTGTATTTAATTGTAAATATCTTTTGTAAAGCCGACATGGAATATTGTAATAGACTCATATAAGTATGATATCTTGTAAATCATTTTGATATGTATGTATGGATAGATGATAGAAGATGAATAAGGCATAAGTGATGAGCAAATATTAAGGAAGATTTTGTATAAGGTTATGGCCATAGAATGAGCTTAAACTGGTACTGAACCTGGCATAGCAGATGTTGTATTGTAGTAGTACATTATATTGGATTCTCATAATCCATTTTGTAAGTCAATGAGACTTCCATTTTCTATTTGAGTAGTGAGCTCTAGGCAGTTGGCCTTCCTACATGTGCAAGCACCTCATTGTAAGTAATATCCATTCATTGGCTAGTGAGTGAATATTGTGGGTCACAAATCCCATCAAGGTTTTTCCCACACCGGGTTTCCTTGTTAAAATCTTGTGTTATGGTGTGCTTTCTATGTTGTCTTTATTGTTCATATTTACTGCATTAATTCTTATTTACCGGTACATTGTTTTGGAATACAAAATACTTAATAAGGTCTGAACATTCAGTTTATCAGTTAGATACTGATTCACCCCCCTCTCAGTATATTTGGGACTATCATTAATCCTAACAATTCAGAATACCACAAATGCTAGTTTGAACACTTGCTTGAGTATTAAAAAAGAAGACTTCAGACTTAGCTGGATCAATTTTTTGACCAGAGGCCTTAGAGTATGAATCCAAGATAAGCTTGAAAGCCTAGGCCTCACTTAGATTGCTACACCCATATATCATAGTGTCATCAACAAATTGCTGGTGCGTTATAGGATCAAGGTTACTAGTAATTCTAGTCCCCACCAACTAACTGCCTGCCTAGCTCTGGATATCGATCTACCCAATGCTTCAACCATAATAATAAAGAGAAAAGGGGAGAGGGGGTCACCCTACCTCAAACCCTGGAAGAGCTAAAAAAACCTTCAGGGGTACCATTGATCATAACAGAGAATTTAGGCATAGATATACATTCAAAAATTAGATCGATCCATATAGCTAGAAATCCAAAAGCTTCTAAGCATCTACATAGAAATCTCCAGTTCACCTTATCATAAGCTTTCCTAATATCTAACTTTAAGAGCATACTAGGGTTCCCATTTTTCTGGATAGAGTGGATAGCCTCCTGAGCTATAATGACCCCATAATAAATAGATCTCCTACGGACAAAACCTGTATGTTCCTCATTGATCAGCAAAGGGAGGAGTTTCTGAAGCCTATTAGCTAGAGTTTTGGTGAAAAGTTTATAAATAATATTGCAGAGGTCTATAGGTCAGAATTCATCAAAATGCTTCGGTTTGTCATTTTTAGGGATAAGGGTCAAAAAGGTGTTATTGATTTCTTTGAGGATGTTACCTAAGTTTTGTTGGATATTGTTGGCATATAGGAAGATTGTTGGATATAATAGCATATGATGAAATGTTATGTTGATATGATGATAATGTATGTTGTCATTGATGTCAATAAAGTTGGTGAACCAGTATGAAGAAGCATGGAGAGATGTAGTGAACTGGTGTTAGGGTTTCACTTAGTGTGACTATCGGTTGGTAGTCTCAGCCCTATGGTTATCGGTTTGGCAATCCAGCTTGTGTGATGCAACTGATGATACTTTTTGATGAGTTAGATAAGAGATGTGATCGAGGTGCCACGTCAACCTTGTGTGCATGAAGGATTGAGGCATGAGAATATCGACCGCGTTCAGAATCTACCTCAGGAATGATCATTCTTCTTAGTGGTATGAGAAGAAAGCATGATGGGTTACTTATTCCCATGAGCAGTGATGAATGAACGATGCAGATTGTCTTGTGATATGTTTGAAATTGTAATACTCTATGCAATATGTTTGGATGGTCAGGATTGGACCTCCTGTGTTATAAACCTAAGCATCTTAGGATTTAGGGTTTGTGTTACCGACCTATCTGTTGTCTATAAGGTCAATGATGTTTGTTATTGTAAATTTGTTGGCAAAAGTTGTGTGTGTGTATTTGAGTAAAGAGATACTTGATACTTTCTAGACCAGTAAGAGGGAAACTGCAAAGTGTGATTGCAGAGTAGAGGATATGAAAAGGATCTGCCTTGGCATGTAGTGCTATTATCAGATCATATTTTTTCCTGTTGTCTTCTAATCATTTCAATAGATTGAAAATCCCTTTGCCGGGTAGCTTTAACAGGCTTATTGTAAACCTTGTAACTAGGTGACTCAAGATTATTGAGTTCTTTAAATCCTCTAGCAAGGTAACCTTTAACATGGTTTCAACCTTTAATAGGGTATATATCTATCCCTTAACCGGGTGATCTCAAACAGGATTGGTTCCTAACAAAACCTTATTGTAAAGTCTTTAATCAGACTAGGCTCCTAACAGGGCGAGCTTCAAAAGAGTTCAAAACAAGCTCGTGGGTATTCATCCCCACCATGGTTTTTCCCTTTTGGGTTTCCACATGAAAAATATGTGTGTTATGTGTTATGCATTTTTCATGTGATGTTTATCAAGTATTTGGTTGACAGACTGTGCATGTAGAATTTATAGGTTATGGTATTTCTAGTATACCACATGCATATGTTTATGGGTGAAATTGAAGTCGAGTACTGATCATATTTGAAGTGTTCAAACTTATCAGTTTATGGTGTTTGGTGTCTTACTATGTTTAACCGGTATTGCCATGGTTAAGTCCAGTAATGGTGATAACCAGTTGGTTTTGCTTTAGTTAGATAATTTGTTGAGAAAGTGGTTGAGAAGAGTTTTTATCTGAACTGATTCACCCCCCCTCTCAGTACCGATTGGGGTATCTGTTGTTCATCATTATTCATCAAGTTTCTCATTCCTTCTAGAGTTGTCATAACTTCGTCATCGAGAAAGGGCCAACATACTTGGAAGAAGCAAGTTGGAAAGCCATCTAGCCCAGGGGATTTATTTGGGCTCATCTGCTTAAGAGCAACTTCAACTTCTACTAGAGAAAATTTGGCAGTTAGAACATCAAAATGTTCCTTATTCAAAAGCCTAGGGATGCTCTTGATAAACATGTCTTGGTTAGAGTTGTGAGGGATCTAATCCAGAAATGATTATAGGATTAGCCACCTCAGAGCCATTATTTAACTTAATTCTAGAGATATGGTTTTTAACTCTTCTCATCCTTACACCATTATGGAAAAATATGGTATTCTTATCACTCGCCTCCAACCAAGTCTCTTTAGAATTTTGTTTCCAGAAAACTTATTCTTTGGCAAGAATAGATTCATGGTCCACCATAAGTTTCTTCTCTTTGAGAAACAGAGTCTCATCCATCCCATATCTCATTACTTTCTCATTAACTTCTGCCAACTCAGCTTCCACCTGAGCTTTCTTATCAAAGAAATTATCGAAGTGCTCCCTATTCCATTGAATGAGATTCTGCTTGATAATCTTAAGTTTATTAACAACCTTAAAAATCCTAGACCCTGAGACCATGGCCCCATTCCACCACTCTTTTACAAGATCCAAGATGTGATCATCCTTAAGCCACATATTCTCAAATTTAAAAGGACATCTCTTTGGGCTAGCTTCCCCCTGAATGTCTAGTAAAATGGGAAAGTGATCCAATCTTGAAAAAGGTAAAATTGAGGCTTCCAAGGTCAAGGGAAAGTTGATGAGACTTCCCAAAACAAAGAACCTCTCTAGTTTCTCTATAATGTTGCTAAATCCTAACCTATGGTTATTCCAAGTAAAGGTATCCTTGACCATATTGATCTCTAGCATACCAGTCTTATGGATTCAATCAGAAAAGTCCAGAGAAGCCCGAGAATTAATGACTAATTCTCCCTACTTCTCATGTTGATACAAAACTGTATTAAAATCCCCACCTGTAAAACATACCTGACTGAGGGTACTCGTGAAATTCTCAATTTCCTCCTAGACTCTTTTTTTATCACCATTAAGGACTAGCCCATACACATTTATAATGAAAAAGTCTAGATTGTTCTTGAGACAAGCTACCCTCCCACTCATCCAATTATGATTAGATGTTAGGGGAGAAAGAAGGATACTACGAGGATCCCAGATAATAGCTAGACCTCTAGAGGCCCCAATACCTGTAGTTCCTCTAATCTGCCTAAAGCCTAAATGATTACCAAAGGAATCTAAGTCTGCATCTCCCAATTTAGACTCTTGAAGAAAAACTAATTCTGGGCTAAAAGAGGATAGACAACATTTGACTAGCCTCTATTTGTTAGGGGCATTTAAACCCCTAACATTACATGAAATGATCTTCATGAGCCCTTGGGAAGGACCTTCTCCTTCCCAACATAAAATATATCTGTGAGTTTTACCTAACCTTCTGCAGAGCCATCATTAGCTCGAAGCCCTGATATAGGGATTTACTACCCCTCTTTTTGAAGAGCTTAGCACAATCTGGGGTGGATTTATCAGCTGCCCAAAGCTTGATACCTAAAGTTTCATTTTCCTTATTATTCAAATCTAGAAGAAGTTCTTCTATATCCGAGACCACAGGGGGAGGGGAGAAGACTAGAATTTATTTACCTAATAGTTTTTTTTTAAGATCAAGCTCTTCCTTGTCAATTATTTCATCCAACATTTTATTCATGATTTCCTCAGTGTCTGAGTCACAAAGATAGTTAATAATGCAATTGACCTCTTCCTCTTTGCGGGAAAGATCCTCATCTTGAACTGCCCTCTCCTCATTAGTAGAGCTTTCTTTCCTATAGGGAGAGCCTTTGGAGTTGTTGTAGTCCTCCACTCTTATAGCCTAATCAGAGGGAAGGGGGAGAGCATCCATTTCCCCACCCTTCTCATCAGTAGATGCAGGGGGAGGTTCTTCCTTCGAGACAAGGGGAGTCTCCAGCTCAGTAGTTACACCTGGTATATCCAACAAGGGCTCTTCTTGGAGACTGGGAGAGGAAGGGATCGTCCGATCTTCCTGTCTCTTGTTAATGATAAATTCTCCTTCTTCAATTTCCTCAATATCCTTAGTTTCCTCAAAATGCCTAGATGGCAAAGGGGTTTCTTTAACCACAAACCCTCCCTTTTCTAGATTGAAACTAATATCGACCCCAAGAATCCTACTAGATCTTAATTGAGAAGGAGGCAGAGCTAGAGTCAATACAGGGTCTAGATTGAGAATCCCTTTATAGAATTCTAGATAGATAAGGAAAGATGACCCCCCTAATTTAATCTCAATAGGTTTTAAGGTTTTAACACTAATGTCCAAATTAATTATCATAAGACAGTTCACATACTTCCTGTATTTATCACTAATTTCTACAAATTTGCCAATGTGATTACCAATTTTCCTAATAATTTCAATGTCCATTAATTTGACTGGTAGGTTAGAAATCAGTACCGGTCTATCTATCTTAAGAGATTGCATTTTATTAGGCTTAAAATTTGGAATCCAATCTAAAAAACAAAAATCAAAACCTTTGGATGTCAGAGATTTACCTGTTAAGAGTTCCTACTTGTGTCTTTAATTACCACAATCAATATACAGAAAACCTTCAAATAGGATAGCTATACTTACTATCCAATTGAAGGACAACATAAACCAATTTACAATAGCCTCTGATGAAATTCCAAGACCCTACCATCTTGCAAAAACTCTGAAGGCCTTGCAAGATTGTTGAATCCGCTTAACCAGATTCTCATTAATCTCTAAAATGTTAATCAAGTCTAATTTAGGGTCCCTAATTGAACCCGATACCGCCTTTAAGGGTTTAGGAGGCAGCAAGGCTTTCTTGCCCTTTCCTAAAGAGGCCTTAGGTATGGATTGAATTTCAACCGGCCTTCTCAGATTTTTAGTTCTACTTCTATTATTTTCAAAAAAAAGGCTAGCTTAGGGATCTAGTTTTAAATAACCTACCTCAAGATTTTGCAGTTGATTAAACCTATTCGAGGTGATTGGCATAGAATTACCTTGGCTGCATTCCCTACCATTCGCAACCCTTGGAGGGTTTTTCATGTCTTCCTTGTAGGCCCTCCTAGTTTTCACCACTTGCCATTCCATCTGCTCCTAAGGCAGGGGAGCCCTAATCCTTGGGTTGTTAAATCTGAGCGCATATTTAGTCTGCTCAAAAAACCATTATTGGTGGAAAAGATCTGGCGATTTCCTCGGAGGAAATCGGGATGAGAAAAACACTCGATGCCTTCCCTGCCAAATTTCGCACATTTTCGCAGAAGACCCTCAGTTTTATTTATCAATATTATATAATATATTATTATATTATATATATTATATAATATATAATATAATATTATATTATATATTATATATATTATATAATATATAATATTATATAATATTATATATTATATTATATAATCTTATTTTAAAATAATTTAACTATAAAAATCAGATATCCGATTTTCTGAGACAATATATTTCAACTGTGACAACTCATGAGTTATTTTTAACCCACAGGCTGTGCGATTTTTGGGAAGCCGATATCCAGTTGGATCCAATATCTGGTTTTTTGCCCAAAAATTGCTAAAAAATACATTGAAAGGTAAGATTTTTATTGTTTTCAATCATTTTCATTCAATTTTTGTATTTTTTTAATGTTTATTTGTTGTTTCATTGAAAATATGGTTTTTTTCATGAAAACTAGGTTTTTTTAAATCAAATACAAAATTGTTTAAATTTGTTAACTAAATTCAATTGTTTACATTCAATTAGGTTAAAAATGGGGGATAACAGTGAAAACATTGATCAACCACAGCCGCAACAACCAAACCCTCCTTTGCCAAACCCCCCCTCAATTCAAGATTTAATTGCACAAAATTTCAACGAATTGAGGGGGATTGCAGATGTATATCATAGGATCGCTCTCTTAAACCCAATGTTTTTGATCCTCTCACTTCGATCATAAAGAGTATGGAAACCATGACTAAGGAGCACAATGCTGCCCTTTTGTGGTGAGATTCTATGAGGGAACAATATGCGGATGGCTTGTTGTATAAGGAGATCAAGGATCTTGAGATATCCAAAGCCGATATCGCCTCATTGTTTGTGAATCCCCACACTGGTCAACCTGTAGACCCCCCAAAAAACAAAACTTTCTATTAAATGGTGCACAGATGATGGTATTGTGAAAAATGTTTGGGATCGTTGGTGGATGGTTTTCAACAAACCACCCAACAACAATCTTGATGTCCCCTTCTACTTCATAAAAAAATTGTATGTTGGGTTTGTTTTAGGAAAACATGTGAACTACTTTGACATCCAACCTTTCCAAGGTGTGGGTTTAGGTATGCCGCAAAATAGACCTATGGTAGTTAGAGTAGTCCAGGGCCCATATGTCCCCCCTCCTCTTGTTGATCCCCCACCTCTAGTGTAGCATCCAGATATTATTTGTGAGGCGACATCACATACCATATCAACTATTCACTATTTGAGTAGCCTTTTAGTTTCTCACACTAGGTCAATAGCTCAACCTAATTTTGATGGTAGTGGTGCATCCAATGGCACTAACACATCATCCTCGACTCCACACATTTGTATGCCTCATAGTTGTGTCATGTGTACGCACGTATGCTTGGGTCTAGTTGGACAACATGTTGATCCTCCTGTGGACAATACAAATTTTTTGGTGCATGAGATGCATGATGCACGAAATGTTATGACACGGACTGGAGGATACCTTGGGGAGTCCTCGTATGCTAGAGGTGAGGAGGCACCGTCATCATACATTGATCATGTTGTGGTAATATTTCTATTTTCACAGTTCATGCTATATTTTAAATGAATATTTATAATCTAGATAATATTAAGTACTAATTTTTATTTACATGGTCTATTTAACAGTTGATGACCGAGGAGTTGACATAGATTCAGGAGGGCACTTTGTCGGCCATTTCATTTGGCCTTGATAGTTTGACGGTACATATATTATTGCACCTAGTAGTTTGTATTTTATTGTACATACATGCTCATCATTTATATTGGTATTAATTAGATTATGTACTAACTTGCATGTATATCTTATTTTACTCTTGTAGGGCACAAGTAGCATGAGTGTGGGGCAGTGTGATTTAGGAACTCGTAGTGTAGTTGGAGACAAGGGAAAGGTAATTGAATGAAAATATGATTGAATGAATAGATTAAATAAATTATAGCGATTATACACATCTAGACATAGATTGATAGTTTCATATACTTGTTGTGTATATGTACAGAGAATTCTTGGCTTCACATCCTTGTTGACTACACCCAGTATACCTGAAGATAAAGAAGAAGAAGACATGCCTTGAGTACATGTGTGTTTATTTTATTTTGTGTTTAGTATATATAATTTATTATTATCAGTGACAATTATATGCTAACTTGTATCAATGTCATGTTTGTGAACATATGTAGGTTGTGTATGAAAATATTGAAAACATACCTCCTCTACCAAAGACATACATCAAGAGTCCTGCAAAGCTGAAGAGAAAATGTGGAGATGATGTAAACAAAAATAGTTCAATTATGGTTCATTTTTATGTTAAATTTTTGAATGTGAGTTATATAATATAGCTAATATTAATCTTTGTTTTTTTTTCTTGTGTAGGATCCTTCAGAGCCGAGCAGTGTTGCGAAGAGGATTGATTTTGATGATCCATTAGCAACTTAGGATGTTATAGATAGTTTTGGGATGCTTACATGTCTAGTTGGAATGTATATTTTGTATATGGACATACATTCATGTATATAGACATACATTTTGTTTGAGTTGGCGTTTATGTCATATTTGTTCATGGACATACATTTGTAATCATTTGACATTTTCATATATATAGAAGTTGATATTTGATCATATAAATTGTTGCTCATCTGTGCGTGGTGTTATCATGGAAATATTTAATCTTCATTCCAATAATTAACAATGGTTAATAATGGTTATTTAATGAACAATACAATTCATTTCATTTCATCATAAGTGTTGTTTGTATAATGAACAATACAATACAATTCATTCAATGAACAGTACAATGCAATTCATTTAATGAACAATACAATTCATTTAATGAACAATATAATACAATTCATTTAATGAACAATACTTGATACAATTCATTATTACCCTATGCATGCTCCTATTTTGGCCCCCCACTCAGTCGAACGCTTGGGGTCATACCCTATTGGCCCCTATGAATGGTCCCTTGAGAACCCTAAGTGCTAAATATTGTCAAACTTTGATGGGTCCTAACTCAAAATTCATGGCACCTACTGATAGGGAGGACCCTAGATTGCTTGAGTCAGCTTGACTCACTCCAAGGCCTTTTTCCTAGCCTAACCCGGGAATGCTCCTCTCTATTCCCCTAATCCACTCTAGGTCCTCACTATTGACATTTGTTACTTTGCTCTTTGTGAATTCACTTTCATAAATCCACCAACTCACTAATCCACCGGATCTCACTAGACACCTTGCAGGGTTTTCTCTACCATAAATTATACCTACAACTTCTCCTAAGTTGTTTTCTCCTCATGCTTGGATCTTCTCTCCCTTTGATCCCATCTTCCCCTGGTTTGAGGCTAATAGCCTAGACTCCTATCTACCCTGCAAGTGATTCCTCTTGGTCACTAATACCTAGTCGGGCTATCACCAAGCTCGCCTAGGGCCAGTCTGTTGAAATGACCAATGCCATTCCCTCATCTTCTACATATAGAACTCTATTGTACATGGCTGGCCCTTCTTGACAACCTCCAATGGTGATGCAGATTCCATGATGGAGTGTCAAGACAAAGCCATGTTCATAAATGTGAGATGCCAATAGAAGACAAGAGAACAAAAGACGAATTTATTTACAGAGCTGAGCTTGGCACGAATGCAACTTGGAATTCACAAAACATGGAAAAACAACATCTACCCTATCTGCATTATCACTTAAGGATTTAAGTCATGTTTACAACAGAAACTAAACTCTGAGAAAAGAAACATGTCAGGAGCTACACCAATAACTTAATGGGAAGGCATAATGTTTGGAGTGAAATCTTGAACACTCGCGGATTGTATTAAGGAAACTACACGAGGAATTGTTGGCAATCAACCTTGAAAGATGTGAATCCATGAAGCGAGAGCTCATTTATCTAGGTTTTGTAGTATCCCAAGGCACTTTGAAAATGGATCCTAGCAAGGTGGAAGCAATACAGAGTTGGCCTATACCAAAAAATGCTACTAAGGTAAGAATTTTCCATGGGCTTGCCCAATTTTATAGAAAGTTCATTCGATGTTTTAGTGAAATTTGTGCTCCTATTCTTGATACAATTAAGGGTGGGTTGAAAACTATGTTTAGGTGGACTAAAGAAGCTGACCAGGGGTTTGAGTAGCTCAAAAAGTGGATAGCTATCCAACCCATCCTAGTTTTACCAAGTTTTGATAAGTTGTTTACCCTAGAATGTGATGCTAGTCATATAGCAGTAGGACCTATTTTGAACCAAGAGGGAAGACCAGTAGCATTCTATAGTGATAAATTGAATGACTTCAAGAAGAGATACTCATCCTATGACTTAGAATTTTATGCCTTAGTGCAAGCTCTTAGGAAGTGGAGGCATTATCTTTTGCCAAAAAAATTTGTACTGTTTATAGATAACCAAGCCTTGAGTTTTATCAATTCTCAAGAAAAGTTGAGCAATAGACATATCAAATGGATAGAATACCTGCAGGCATACACTTTCACTATCAAGCACAAAAAGGGACAACTGAACAAGGTAGAAGATGCCTTAAGTAGAAGACTTCTCACTATCCAAGAAGTGACTATGCAAAGCATAGGTGTGAAGAGTTTCAAGGAGCTTTACAGGGAAGATGAAGACTTCTCTGAGGTATACAAGGTATGCAATGAGTTTAATAATTATTTCAATAGCCAGTATGTGGATTACACATTGCAGAGTGGTCTTTTGTCTAAGGGATGTTAGTTATGTGTGCCAAGTGGATCCATGAGGGAAAATCTCACACAAGAAAAACATAATGGAAGTCTTAATGGATATTTTGGTCTAAATAAAACACTTGAGCTGGTGCAAAGATTTTGTTATTGGTCAAAAATCCATAAAGATATCAAAAAGTATGTTGGGCAGTGTATTGTGTGTCAGAGAGCCAAGGGTACTAGTTCAAATGTTGGACTATACCAACCTTTACCAATTCCCAAAAGACCATGGGAGTGCATCAACATGGATTTTATTGTGGGTTTGCCAAAAACCAAGAATGACCTAGATAGTATTTTTGTCATTGTTGACCGATTTAGTAAAATGAGTCATTTTGTTCCATGCAATACTATGCATGATGCTAGTTACATTGCACATTTAGTTTTCAAAGAGGTGGTAAGAATTCATGGGTTGCCTCTCAGTATAGTTTCAGACAGGGATGTGAAGTTCATGGGATGCTTTTGGAAAACTCTGTGGACAAGACTGGGAACTAACCTTTATTTTGGCTTATGCTTATCATCCACAGATAGATGGTCAAACTGAGGTCATTAACCGAGTATTAGGTAATCTACTGAGGTGTTTGACAAAAGACTATGGATAGATGTGGGATCAAGTGCAACCACAAGCATAATTTTCCTATAATGATAGTGTCAATAGAACTACAAGTAAGAGTCCTTCTGATGTTGTTTATGGACTCCACCCACGCAGTGTTTGTGAACTTAGAGATTTAGGAAGCCTGAAAGGAATAAGTAGACATGCAGAGGATTTCAATCAGTCTATGAAAGAAGTGCATGAACAAGTGCAAAAAACATTGATCGACGCTATGCAGAGGATTAAGGCTAAAGCAGATGAGAGGAGACAAGACATTCAATTTGTAGTTGGAGACATGGTTATGGTACATTTGAACAAGGAAAGATTGCAGAAGGGAGTCCCTAGTAAGCTTCAGATGAGGAGAATAGACCAATCTGATAGGGAGGACCCTAGATTGCTTGAGTCATCTTGACTCACTCCAAGGCCTTTTTCCTAGCCTAACCCAAGAATGCTCCTCTCTATTCTCCTTCTTTAGTCTAGATCTAGTGATATCCACTCTTTAAATCCAACTTAGTAAAATACTTTGCTTCTCCAAGACAATCTATTAAATCCTCAATTCTAGGGATAGGAAATTTGTATCTTACGGTGATTTTGTTTATTTCCCGAGAGTCAGTACATAATCTCCATTTACCTCCTTTCTTGGTTTAGAATACCATTGGCACATCACATGAGCTTATAGTTTTTCTAATTAGACCTTGGTCAAGTAGCTCTTGTACTTGTCTTGCCACTTCTTTGTTTTGTTCAGGAGTCATCTTATATGCAGCCTTATTAGGTAGTGATGCTCTAGGTATAAATTCTATCTGGTGGCTTATTGTTCTAGGAGGAGGTAGTCTTGCAGGTGTTCCATCACTCACAATGTCCATAAACTGTTCTAAAAACTGTTGAACCTCTTTAGGTAAAACTTCTTGTTTAGTATTCTCTTCTTGACTAGGTTTCACTGAGAGAGCACAATGTTCTCCATCTCCTTTCTTGAGATCTCCCAAAAATTATTTTCCTCGAGCCAACAACACATTAGGACCACTAGTCTTGATTCCTTCATCCTCTACCAAAGATTGAATCATGTATGTCACCCCTTCCTTTGTGAATGCATAAGAGTTCTTCTCTCCATCATGGATAGCTTTTCTATCAAATTGCCATGGTCTATCTAGAAACAAATGATAGGCATCCATGGGTAGAACATCACATAAAATTCTATCAGAATATTTCCCAATTGCAAATTCAACCCATACTTGTTCAGTTGTCCTTTATTCAACCATGTGACCTTGTAAAGATGACTATGTGGCATGCTACTCAACCGAAGTTTACTTACTGCTTCTTCAGAGATGATATTGTCAGTTGATCCTGAGTGAATGATCACTTTATAGACCTTACCAAGTATCTTACACTTTACTCTGAAAAGATACCTCCTCTATTTAGGCTCTTCCTTAACCGGCTCCTGATTAGTACCCTTCTAACCATCAAATTCTCACCATTCTCGTAGTCAAGATTTACATCAGGAGACTTCACACTACAAGAATCCTCTTGTACATAATTGATTCTTTTCTCTGAATGTGATGAGGTAGCCTTCTCTGGACACCTATAGGTAGGATGACCAAAATTACTACAATGGTAACACTTCATGTTTGCAAAGTATGAACCTCTACCAGAACTTCTAGATCTACCTCTGTTATTGTTGTTATGATCTCTTCCTCTACCATAGTTTCCTCTTCCATTGGATTCATTAGACTGCTTAGTCAATTTTGACTCTCCTTGTGATCGTATTTCACTTCCTCTGCCACTATAGTTTCCTCTATAACCTCTTGAATCTCGGCCTCTACCTCTTCCTCTATTGGTGCCTTCATGTTTCTTATTCTTTTCTTCTACTTTCAGGGCCAACTGATAACATTTGTGAATGGCAGTTGGAGTCAACAAACTTATTTCCTCTTATATGTTCCATCTCAGACTGTTAATATATCTTGCTACTTTGATGCTTTCATCCTCCATCACTTTTGACCTTAGACACAACTTCTGGAACTCTTCAATGTAGGTACTTACATCTAACTCCTTCTGCCTTAGGTTTTTTCTTTTCCTATGCAACTGCATGTCATAATCCTCAGGAAGATAAGCCTCTTTGATTTTGTTTACCATCCCTTTCCAAGTAGAGATGGGGATCTTACCTTCTCTCTCTCATTTTGTATAAACTTCCACCAAGTAACGACATCACCTCTCATTCTTGACTTAGCCACTTTAACCTTTTGGGCCTCAGTCACACCTTCACACTAAAAATGATTTTCCATTCCCTCTATCCATTCCATTACCAACTCTTCTTCCATCTTGCCACTAAACAGTGATACTCCTTCCAAGGATTTTCCGCTCGTTGCCTTCAAAGCCTTCAAGAATGGTTCTTGATCAACAACAGGGTCTGGTGCACGGACTTCATCCTCTATTGCCACCATTTTACCCTTCTCTTCTATCTTTCCACTCACTTCTACTATCTTGACTTCCATCACACCTAGTTTATGCTCTAACTGCTCCAACTTTTCCTTGAGCAATTGGTTTTCATCTTCTTGGTCTTCAACCTTCTTAGCCAATTCTGCATTGGTCACCATCTTTACCCCTTCTGATACTAGATTATTCTTTCACTCTTCACCCCAAGTCTTTAGCTTGCTCTGATACCAATTTGATAGGGAGGACCCTAGATTTCTTGAGCCAACTTGACTCACTCCAAGGCCTTTTTCCTATCCTAACCTGGGAATGCTCCTCTCTATTCCCCTAATCCACTCTAGGTCCTCACTACCGAGGTTTGTTACTCTTCTCTTTGTGAATTCACTTTCGTAAATCCACTAGATCTCACCAAACACCTTGCAGGGTTTTCTCTACCATTAATTATACCTACAACTTCTCCTAAGTTATTTTATCCTCATGCTTGGATCTTCTCTCCCTTTTATCCCATCTTCCCCTGGTCTAAGGCTAATAGCCTAGACTTCAATCTACCCTACAAGTTATTCCTCTTGGTCATTGACACCTAGTTGGGCTATCATCAAGCTCGCCTAAGGCTAGTCTGTTGAAACGACCGACACCATTCCCTGGTCTGCTACATATAGAACTCTATTGTACATGGCTGGCCCTTCTTGACAACCTCCAATGGTTGTGCGGATTCCATGATGGAGTGTCAAGATAGAGCCATGTTCATAAATGTGAGACGCTAACAAAGGACAAGAGAACAAAATACAACTTTATTTATACAGCCGAGCTTGGTATGAATGCAACTTGGAATTCAAAAAAAATGGAAAAACAACATCTGCCCTATCTACATTATCACTTAAGGATTTAAGCCATGTTTACAACAGAAACGAAACTCTGAGAAAAGAAACCAGAAAATGATCTTCCAATTGTTATTCAAAAGAAGTTTGTTCTTGTGGAATCAACACATCCAATAATCCTAATCCAACAACTCCTTTTACAGAATGCCCATTGGGTCTTTTACAACCTCCTTGGCATGTCTTGAATCATCCCTAATAGATGAGATTCAACTCGACACAATTTGGTTTCTAACTGTAACTGTCTTGCCTTTCTTCATCCGGTCATTGGGTTAGCATCGAAACACTCACTCCGATGTCTGATGGTAGTTTACAAATCACTTGCTTTTCCATCAGGTCATCAGTGTAGCATCAAACATCTCTTGCCAATAACCAATTTCACTCCAAACATTTTTCCTTCCCATCAGGTTATCGGTGTAGCTCCAAACATACAACCTAATGGACTAGAATCAATCCTTATGCCAAAATTGCCAAAATTGAAAAGGGTATTTTCTCACCCTTAGGTGCTCCTGCACCACCTGTGAATGATCTGTTTGAACCTATGGGTCCACGAGAGGGGTCCCTACAAAATCCTATCTCATTTTTTCAAGTTTCCCTACAGTTTTATTGGGGAAACAATTTTTCTGTTGGTGAAAAAATTGTCAGTCTCATTCAATCGAATGTTGTCGTGTGGCCAATTTCTTGTTCTGCTCATCATGATAACAAACCATCAGCTTTTACATGTCTAGTTAGGCATTATTACTCTATGCATGCTCTTATTTTGGCCCCCCACTCGGTTAAACACTCAGGGTCACACCCTAATGACACCTGCGAACGGTCCCTTGAGCACCCTAAATGCTAAAAATTGTCAAACTTTGATAGGCCCTAACTTAGAATTTGTGGCACCCACAAACAATCAATTTGAACCTATGGGTCCATGAGAGGGGTCCCTACAAAATCCTATCTCGGTTTTTCAAGTTTCCCTATAGTTTTATTAGGGCAACATTTTTTTGGTTGACAAAAAAATCATCAATCTCATTCAATCGAATGTTGTTGCATGGCCAATTTCTCGTTCTTCTCATTGTGATAATGAATCATCAACTTTGACATGTCTAGTTAGGCATTATTACCATATGCATGCTCCTATTTTTTCCCCCCACTCATTCGAACGCTCGGGGTCATACCCTACCGGAGTCATCCCTTAAGCACCCCAAGTGCTTAAAATTGTCAAACTTTGATGCACCCTAACTTAGAATTCATGGCACCTGTGAATGATCTGTTTGAACCTATGGGTTTATGAGAGGGGTCCCTACAAAATCCTATCTCAGTTTTTCAATTTTCCTTATGGTTTTATTAGGGAAGCATTTTTTTGGTTGACAAAAAAATCGTTAGTCTCATTCAATCGAATGTTGTCGCGTGGCCAATTTCTCGTTCTGCTTGTCATGAAAATGAACTGTCAACTCTGACATGTCTAGTTAGGAATTATTACCCTATGCATGCTCATATTCCCCCCCCCCCCCCCACTCAATCGAATGCTCGGGGTCATACCCTACTGGCGTCGTCTCTTGAGCATCCTAAGTGCTAAAAATTATCAAAATTTGTTGGGCCCTAACTCAGAATTCATGGTGTTTGAACTTACGGGTCCATGAGAGGGGTCCCTACAAAATCCTATCTCGGTTTTTCAAGTTTCCCTACAATTTTATTAGGGCAGCAATTTTTCAGTTGGTAAAAAAATTGTCAGTCTCATTCAATCGAATGTTGTCGTGTGGCCAATTTCTCATTCTACTTGTTGTGATAACAAACCGTTGGCTCTGACATGTCCAGTTAGGCATTATTATCCTATGCATGCTCCTATTTTTCCCCCCCACTCAATCGAACGCTCAGGGTCATAGCCTATCGACGTCATCCCTTGAGCACCCTGAGTGCTAAAAATTGACAAACTTTGACGGGCCCTAACTCAGAATTTTTGGCACCTAAGAATGATCCATTTGAACCTACAGGTCCATGAGAGGGGTCCCTACAAAAGCCTATCTCGGTTTTAGAAGTTTCCCTGTGGTTTTATTAGGGCAACATTTTTTCGGTTGGTGAAAAAATCGTCAGTCTCATTCAATCAAATGTTGTCGCGTGGCCAATTTCTCATTCTGCTCATCATGATAACAAACCGTTAGCTCCAAAATGTCTAGTTAGGCATTATTACCCTATGCATGCTCCTATTCCCCCCCCCCACTCGGTGGAATGCTCGGGGTCATACCGTATTGATGTCGTCCCTTGAGCACCCTAAGTGCTAAAAATTGTCAAACTTTGATGGGCCCTAACTAATTTGCGGCACCTATGAATGATCCATTTGAACCTATGGGTCCAAAAGAGGGGTCCCTACAAAATCCTATCTCGGTTTTTCAAGTTTCTCTATGGTTTTATTATGGCAACATTTTTTCGGTTGGTGAAAAAATCATCAGTCTCATTCAATCGAATGTTGTCGCGTGACCAATTTCTCGTTTTGCTCATCGTGAAAATGAACCATCAGCTCTAACATGTCTAGTTAGGCATTATTACCCTATGCATGCTCGTATTTTTCCCCCCCACTCGGTCAAACGCTTGGGGCATAACCTACCGGTGTCGTCTCTTGAGCACCCTAAGTGCTAATAATTGTCAAACTTTGACAGGCCCTAACTCAGAATTGGTGGCACCTACGAACAATCCGTTTGAACCTATGAGTCCAAGAGAGGGGTCCCTACAAAGTCCTATTGTGTTTTTTCAATTTTCCCTATGGTTTTATTAGGGCAACATTTTTTTGGTTGGCGAAAAAATTGTCAGTCTCATTCAATCGAATGTTGTCGTGTGGCCAATTTCTTGTTCTACTCATTGTGATAACAAACCATCAGCTCCAACATGTCCAGTTAGGCATTATTACCCTATGTATTCTCCTATTTTTCCCCCCCACTCGGTCGAACACTCGGGGTCATACCCTACCAGTATCATCCTTTGAGCACCCTATGTGCTAAAAATTGTCAAACTTTGACGGGCCCTAACTTGGAATCATTGGCACTTGCGAACAATCCATTTGCACCTACAGGTCCACAAGAGGGGTCCCTACAAAATCCTATCTCAGTTTTTCAAGTATCCCTTAGGTTTTATTAGGGAAGCATTTTTTGCAAAGTTAGCAAAAAAATCATCAGTCTCATTCAATGAAAAATATATATAAGCAAGCATTACACTGTAGACATATAATGATCATCAATATTTCCATGTATTTTATACACATAATTACCATTACACTTGCATGTGACATCCATGAAGGGATATGCAAACATGATTTTTTTTTCATTACCAATACAACTACACCAATGTACTCATGTACAAATACTTTGCATATCAATATAACTAAACCAATTTACTCATGGATATTGTATATAATCATAAAAAAGTTACATCAATTCACATCCATATACAAATACAACATCCCACTTCATCTGCATTAGACATCCTCATGTCCTAAGAGAAAAGCTTACGTACAACAATGCTTGCATATAAATGAAGACCAAAATAAGTAACCTTTTTATGTGGAATGAATGTGCTACAAGAAACAAATTATAACACTTAATACAAATTATTTTGTCAAATTATAAATAGATCATTTGAAACATTTTAAAGAAGTACAAGATTGTATAATTACGAAACCTACCAGTTTCTCTGCAAAGTATACAAGCATAACTTTGAAGAAAGATGCATGTTGATTAAAGCCCTTCTCACTGCATTTCTTTGCATGGTTGAAGACGATGGTAGATATGGTCATTTCTAAATAGAAATGCATTCACTTGACTTAGTGTTTATGCACAAAATTTAATCTCATTAATGCACAAAGGAATATGTACCATCACCAAGAGAGGGTCTTGTCAATGGCGAATGATCTAGCATGAACCTATATTTTTAAGAATTGTTAGTCTACACATAAAATGCATGGATGAACATAAAGGCTTTATGATAATCACTTCAATTGAAATACATCATAATAAATGAAAAGGTGGGATTATATACCATAAAAATATGTCCCTTTGAATTATATCAACAGAACCCACTATGTTGACGCAAAAATCATAATGTGACACTATTGTATATCATCAAAAAAGACCTACATGAGCATAAAGGTTTTACGATAATTATATCATCAAAAATTTTCAAATAATGTTGTCTAATAACAAAAATTGTAAAGCTCATCAAATGCGTGATAATAAGTCATGTTGCAAAAATATGTCCCTTCCAATTATATTGAGTGTACTTGCTATGTCCATGCAAAAACTGTGTTGCCAAAAAAACATTCATCAATAGACTTGTATTTTGAACACATCCTTAATATACATGTAACAAACTTGAACATTAAGGTTTAATGATCATTGTTTGAAATGAAATGCATGATAAAAAAAAATAAGGCACCATTAAATACCTACTACTCAAGTATTCCTAAAGGGTCATCTCTTTGCTTAAGAGTATCGAGTATTGCTTCATGATTAGTAGTAGTAACTGTCCATGGCTCTTTGCTCTTCAGTTTTGCTTGATGCTTCAACAACTTGACATTTGTAGCTATAATAAGGTGTGAATACATTATAATGGTTTTGTGTCTCTCATAGTCTTCAAATGCAGGTATGCCATTCTTTCTAATCATGTATGTTCACAACCAAGTTCCCACAACAACAACTGAACCTATAGGATATGTAAAGTCATCATCATCTTTCACTGGTTGTGTTAGCTTTTGTTTTCCTTGTACACATCGTGCCAACCAACATTCTGATCTCTCTTCATTCCTTTGCGGTGCAACAACTACAAAAACATGTCTTGGTTGTACAAGATCTGATAGATGGTCATACTCAAGTGAAATTTCCATGTTATCATTTGACAAGGATATTGTTTGAGATAAAGGAGTTAGATATTGGGGAACCCATTTATCAACCCACTCACTTGACTCGCACTGATCCCAATCACACTGAACACAACTATAACAAAAATAAGCCAATGCTCATGTCCATATGGTCCATGTACTTGCATCTGAGTTGAGAAATGAATGCATCTTTGAAGAATCTTTAATTGTTTGACAATACAATCTAACTCCCACTGTGCCCTCCTCAACCAACCAAAAGAATCTGGTCACTGCTAAATGAAGAGTACCTCCATGTGACAATGTTGAACTACACCAATCAACAATAGAACATGCATCAGAGAAATTCGCACCTAAAATCCTCAATTGCTCCTTGACTAGAGCTCCCTTCAAACATGCACCTGCTCCATCATGCCCCCCCTTCCCATGCCCTGCCTTAAAAAAACACCAAATATAAGGTATGCACCTCTCTACATGAATTATACTCAACAAATAAAACATACGGGCATTCTTGAAATGACCTGTACAGTTATCTGACCATATGATATGTTGATCAATTGCAATATCTTTCTCATGTAAGAACTCAAAAAAATTCTCGAAAGAATGTTGCACATACTCGGAGGAGTGTGATCTATCATCACTCATATAAAAATGATACTCCCTGATTATCTTCCTGTCCTCTTCTGTACTATCAGGAGTATGTCTATATGTAATGTGAACAAAAATAACAATCTGGATTGAATTGTAGTACTGAGACTGTACCTTATTCTATGGTTGAAATGTATAGTTCTTTGCAAAATCAACCACTGATACAATAGTGCCAATCAATAAAAAGATCTTACACATCCTGAACTGTTGATCCAACCACTGAGACCTATGGGTGTGCCTTGCATACTTGTAGAAAAGATTTTCCTTAAAATCCAAAATAAAATCAGCAATACTCACTTCTCTTGAGACTAATTCGCATCTAGAACCTTCACCTCCACTCTTCAAAGTATATTTGACTATCTCATATCTTTTTTTTCTAAACATAATTCTTTCCAAACTCGTGTTTGCTCCCTCATGAAAACATGAAACAAACTTTGACAACCCACTATATTCTGAGCACTTCTCATTCAAACAATCATTTCTATAAAAATAGCAGTCATCATCTCTAGGGTATAAAAATAGATCTTGCAAGTCACTTGATGATCTCGGAAATAGAATTGCACCACACTCCTGCAACATCTCATTAGTATGCATCGTAGAAAGAATATGACATAAAAGTTCATGGTACATTGAAAAATCCACATGGTACTTGCAACAACAAGTATTACGAATCTTAAGAGAAACACAATAAAATGGCTTCAAAGATTCAAAGGCCCTTTATGATATTTGCAAAGTTGGATGTACTTCACAAAAAAATTTTGTACATTGTTTGGCTTGGTTCCAAGAAATGTTTAGGATGTGGTGTGTGGTCTCAGTTGCCGATTCTTAATTTCAAAACATCATTTACATTGGGTGACACTCTAGAATTAGAGTGCCAAAATTGTTGAATCTCCTCCTTCACATTGTCAGTCAACTTTCTATCAACATGTGGAAGACTCCCACCAAAAGCCCATGTATCTTGTTGAAGTGGATCGTCAAGTCTTTGTCTTCATGCAAGTTCTCTATCCAAATTTTTATGGTTTATGTTAACATCAACACAAGTTTGTCTCATTTGATGAGCCTTCCTTAATTTATGGCTTACTAAGGAGGTTGTAATCACTCTTCGAGTGTCTCTCTTATCTCTTTCTTTGGTATTCTTTCCAATAGAATTGAGAGCGTCAAATAGATTTTTGGCAATAATAGAATTTCTCTCCATCTTCTTGTTCAATATGAATCTTAAATTTATTTAGCAATGGTCTCATCTTTATCATCTTTAGCAATTGAACAAAGAGTTGGCATTGCTCGGTCAATGTCTTATTGCTAAAATTTTGGTCAAAACGTTGTGTAGCCCACAACCGAACAGTTCTTGTTGACCTCTTGCCTTCAAGATTCGCAATAATATTCTCTTTGATTTCAAGTAACCATTGTGGGGTTCTTGAAGGTATTGGATTTGGAATTAGTCTTTCATCCATGAGAGGGTCTTCAATTCTAAAGTAATTAGGTGTTACATGTTGTTCACTTGGTTGAGCAATTCCACCTTCAATGTCAAAGTTTTCCACATTTTCACCTCCACTGTCAAAATTTTCCACATGTTCACCTCCAATGTCAAAATTTTCCACATGTTCACCTCCTGTGTCAAAATTTTCCACATGTTGAGCACTTTCATTATCACTTTGAACATTTTCAACATTTTCAAAATTTTCACTTTCAAAATCTACATTTTCATTTTCAATAACTTGTGACACATTTTCAAATTCAATTTTATCTTCACTTGAAGTAACATTAGCAATATTTAACATACCTTGTCTTCTCCTCCTATGACCTTCTCTATCTCTTTCTCTATATACTTAAATTTGGTCATTTGAAAGTTTTCTTTTGCGTTTAGACTTTTGACAATTACTACTCCCTGTAGATACCTAAAAACGTCTCATTGATCATGTACTAATTATTCCTCTAATTGATTAAATAATCTTTATTATTTAATTAAGTCAATTAAACTTATTCTTCTAAATTATTTTTATTTCATATTTCCTCATCATCTTATTAATTATTCTATTTTCCTATTCTTTCATCATTTAATCATTTTCTAAATATTAATTAAATATTTAGTATTTAATTAATTATGGTTAATTCCCCAATTTAAATAATCTTTATTATTTAAATAAACTAATTATTCTATTTCTTATTCTATCATCATTTAACCATTTTAATCATTTTTTAATGTTAATTAAACATTTATCAAGTTAATTATGATTAATTCCCCAATTTAAATAATCTTTATTATTTAAATAAATTACTAATTATTCAATTTCTATCTCTAATCAACTAATCATTCAACCCTCTTCTAAATATTAATTAAATATTTATTATTTAATTAATTGTGATTTAATCCTTTAATTTAAATAATCTTTATTATTTAATTAAATTTCATTTCTAAATAATTAAATAGTTTCTTTAAATTATTTAATTAGCTAATTAATTCTTCCATTTCCAAATCCCCAAATTCTAATTTCATTTAATTTCGTATTCTTCTAATTTCTTCCAAGTTCATCACATGTGCATGATTTCAAAAATCAAATTGAAAATCAAAGTCAAGTTCTAAATATATTCAAAGGCTAAATTGAATTAATAAATTCAATTATTTGAATAATATCTCATGCAAAGATTAAATTAATAATTTAAATCTAAATGCAAGCACATGCTAAATTAATTAATTAAATCAATTAATTAATTAAATCAATTAATTAATTAAATCATTTATCTCTCCAACTTCTATTTCCATCCTTCAGTTAGCTTTTTCTAAAATAAGCTCTTTGTGTCATCTTCTTTATTTCCTCCAATCATTCTTTTTCTTCCTTCAGTTAACTCTTTCATCAATCAGTTGACTCCTTTAATCTATTCAATCTATTGGGTTCCACTCCTACAATCAACATTTCAACTATCAAATTGCATTTGAGCTCACCTGAGTTTACACCTCTTGATCATTATGTTCCACCTTTCAATCAATCTTCTCCAATTTTCTATAAATTGAGCATCCAATCTCCATTTTCAATCCTCCTCAATCTTGGACAATTTCTCTGAATCACGAACTTCGAATCTTTGTATCACTTGTAGGTTACCAGCGCAATATCTGAGAGCCATCATACCATAAAGAGAAGAAAAGCAATGGAAGCAATATGCACATCTTGGAATAAGGAGTTTTATTTGAATTGATTTCATTCTTAATTCCTGTTTTGCTTGATGATTGCATTATTTCATTGTCTAGTTTGTTAGATTTGTTAATTAGATAGGGATTTGTGATTTCTCTGGTGTTTCTAATTGATATCTTTAAGATGAATTCTAGCATGCGTTACATTTTGGTGAACCCAACATGAACTAACAACAATTTAACCTTTTTCTGTGTTCTGTGTGATTTTTGTAGATTGTGCGGATTTTTTTTTTTTTTGTAGGTTGCACGAATTTCGAGAAAAGATTTTTCATCATGCAATCGAGCTTACTTCATCACGCAATCGCATAGACAGAATCATGTATTCAACCCTTCGGGGTCATGCATTCCTCCAAATAGAATCACGCATTCGTCCAGACAGAGTCACGCAATCGCCTTGTCCTCATCACACAATAGCCCTTTCTGGGTCATGCATCCGCAGGGTTAATTGTTGTTTTATTTTTCTTCTGTTTGTTATTAATTTTGTATAATTTGTCTTAAATTTGGTTAATCAAGGATCAAAATTACTTTTTTATTTTAGGATTTGATTAACATAGTTTTTGGCAAGAAAAGTTTAGTTCAAAATTTCAGGTGTGAGAAGGACGAAGCAACAAAGGAGGGAAGCTAAACGATATCAAAAATTTCTCCAAGCAGAAAAATTGATACAGGATTCGAAAGAACAACTGGCCTTAGACAGATATAATAGCCTAGTTCTTTCTTATATAGTTAAATATGATCTAATCAATATTGAATGGATGATGAGGGATTTGCCTAGGGCTTCACAATTGGTTTCGCAGGTCCCTGATAGGGTTTAGTTTTCTTGTTTTTCTTTTTCTAATTTTTGTTGTTGTTTGTGTTCTATCATGAAATTGACCTGTTAGTGATACACAATCAAGCAGATAAAGTCACACATTCGCTCTGTCAAATTTACACATTCACTCTGTCAGATTCACGCATTCGCTCAGTAAGTATCATGCAATCACTCAAGTAGTATTACGCAATCGCCTCTGTCAAGTTTTTAGTTTCTGTTTTCTGTTGGTTTATTTTACTACTAATCTTCTATTTACAGCTTGTGGCAGATTCATAGAGAGGATTAGATTAGTAATTTTGCATGCACATCTCACAACAGTTAAAATTGACATGCATGGATAAATCTCACACTTCAATTTTTAGTGCTTAAAATCAACAACAGTTAAAATTGACATGCATGGATAAATCTCACTCTTCAATTTTTAGTGCTTAAAATCAACAACAATTAAAATTGACATGCATGGATAATCTCACACTTCGTTGTTGGTGCTTAAAATGAACATGGGCTAAAATTGACATGCGTGTATCTCACACTTGGTTTTTGGTGCTTAAAAATCAAACCAATGGTTAAAATTGACATGTATGCCTTCATTCTTGGATTTGGTGTTTAAAATTGACATGCACATGCGGATCTAACACCTAAATTTGGGCTATAAAAAGAACATGAATCAGGTTGCATTAGATTAAATAATTTTCATTTTCTTAAGGGAAAAGAACTTTTCATTGTGTCTGCGGTGGACCTACTATTGCACTAATTGCCTTTCTACCCGCCATCGGGCCTATGGGAGAAAGAAGGAAGGTGACAACGACATCCAAATTTTCATTTTGTTCTATGTAGTGAGGGGTATCTTTGACTAGGGATTTCATCACCCCACAAAGGTACTTTGAATTGGGATGCGTTGGGGATATCATCTCTCCCAGCATACTCTCGAGTGGGTTTTTCGAGCCGCTATATAAATATACTGGTCAAGTGGCTAGAGTGTTGAGTGAATTCAACGTATGTGGGGGCCTTCCCTGCACTGATAAGCTCAATTAAAGTCTTAAGTGGCTTGCTCTGAGAATCCATCATTGGATCGGGACCCCTCGAAACTTAATACTAAGAACCAAATTAGTTGCCAAAAATCCTACATTCAGTGGTTCCGGGAGTGCGGATCATACCCCATAGATTCCCTTCATGTACCTTACACTATGATATAGGAATCCCTTGGCTAAAAGATCTTCCAATCTTTGGGGTAAGAGAGACTGGCATGCCCGAGAAGTGTGTGCTGTGGAGTGGAGCTAGTGTTGCCAGACTCTCTATCTGTTCATTTTGTTTCAGTATTTTATTGTAAGGGCCTCACTGAATGGTGTCCAATATCCAACCTAAGACTATTTTCCGTGCTTTTTTATGTATCATTGTACTAGACCAGTATTGAGTCAGTCCCTTGAGCTATTTCAGGCCCTATCCCATGTATCTCCGATTTTTCTGAGATTGTTTGAAAATTGAGTCAGTCAGCTATACATACCTACCAACCATTATTCTCATATTTGGAAAATTGCAAAACATTTTCCTACACACAAATTTACCAAAAACAAAGTCCATTTTGAAACTGATTCTCAAAATGTTCTTACATACTTGTGATCTTAGGCATAGTCCCATTTTACGTCCTCATTATCATCCTAAGTCTTTTGCATAGTCCCATTTTACGTCCTCATTATCGTCCTAAGTCTTTTTCATAGTCCCATTTTACATCCTCATTATCATCCTAAGTCTTTTACATAGTCCCATTTTACATCCTCATTATCATCCTAAGTCTTTTGCATAGTCCTATTTTACGTCCTCATTATCGTCCTAAGTCTTTTTCATAGTCCCATTTTACATCCTCATTATCGCCCTAAGTTTTTTGCATTATCATCCTCATATACATCTACACCTAGACCTCATATATGTCTAAGTCCATTATCATTTATAGCCATAGCATGCACCTTCATGGGTCTCCCAGGTGATGGCTTGCTCCCCTTCGAGCAACCTAATCTAGTTCCAAATGGCAGTCAACAAGAAATCATTAATGGTCTAGCTAACTTAGCTTGGGATTTAAGAAGAAGCGCACCCCAGTATATGGGAGTTATATACGAGATAGATATTGAGTCTAGGATTGCCTGTAAGATTGATAGAGAGATTGAGGCCGAATAGCTTTGTCAACAAATAGAAAGACTTGCATTAGAGAAAGCTAGAAAGGCTAAAAAGGTCTCACATCAAAATCCTCAATAGAGAGTCTAGTATAGTATTGCATACCTCATATTTACATCTACTGTCTAGTGTTAGGTCATCGTCTTGCATAGAACCATCATCATATAGGACATTTTTAGATGCCCATCACAAGTTCCTAGAAAGAAAAAGGAATAATGGACCCGAAAAACACACAGTCTATAAACCCTACTTGGAACATGGACATGTCAACAGGTCAACACTCAGGTACACAGACAATGTCCACCATAAATGAATTACAACAACATCTGACAAAGGAAGAAATTGAGTCTGCACAGCAAGACCCGCATGTCCTCATGATCCTAGATGCACTTATACATAGTGATAGGGACAAGTATCTTTCACTGTTAATACAAAATGGGGAAAAATTACTTGAAGATTTTGATGTCACAAAGATTTTACCACTAGGAAAAACTTTACGTCAAGATAACAATCAAACATTACCCTTGACGCAAATACAAGCAACGACCTCTAGTCTTCCTCAAAACATACCTCTTCCAACAAATGTCAACACAAGTGCAAACTTTCAAACAAGCGTGTCATCTTCAATGATCAATGATAGTATACCATCACAGAGCCTACCGATAATGTCAAGTATCTCAACACCTATTCAAATGCAAGCAACAAGTGTAAACCAACCTCCAATTTCCTATTCTATGGGATCTACATATGGTTATAAAAATCCAAACCTAGGTACTACCAATGCAATAGGTACAAGTCAACCAAACATGGGTTCACATATCGCCTATTTTATAGTACCTACGAGAACACACAACACACAAAGTTATAATCTTGGTACATTCCAACAACCTCCTAATTATGCAACCACGAATCCTTTTGTGGGACATACAAACACACAAGGTATACCTTTGACATCAACCGATATTTTGACACAACAAATACAGAGTTTGCAACAACAGATGATGACCATGCAAACTGGTACCGATAAAAAGAGCTACACAATGTAGGACTTACGTCCTTATCCATTTGATCACACAGTATACATGCCACCTTTCCTACAACACTTTGAAACACCCAAATTTGATAGATATCGAGGGAAGGGTGATCCTAGAGATCATATTAGAGAATTTTTTAGGGCATGTATAGAAGTTGCCTCAGAAGATACTTATCTAATGAGACTATTCCCTAAAATTCTGGGAGGTCCGGCTTTAGAGTGGTTTTCACATCTACCACAAACCATCACGTCATGGGGAGAATTAGCTGAACAATTTATTGCAAACTTCTCACACAACATTGACACCTCGGTTACTTTGATGGATTTATGTGCAGCTAAGCAATACAAGAATGAAACATTTGCATCCTTCATACAATGATGGAGGGCTCTCTACAAAAGATGCAAGATAGTTATCCCAGAAACAGAGCAAGTGGATATGTTTACAAAAAACTTGATTCCAAAGATTAAGTATCCAATACAAATGCAGTGCCTTACCACATTCAAACAAATCACAAAAAAGGCTCTCAAATGTGAGAAGGGCTTGATAGAACAAGGTCTTATTAAGTATGGCAACACAAACAATAGTGATAAATCTAAGTTTTGGTCAAAAAACAAAAACGTGACCAATGATGGTATTGCAGACGCTAGAACTATAAACAGAACCCAACCCATTTTATCATTTGGAACGAGTCAGTCAACAAATCCACATATTGGGAATAACACCAATATAAATGCTACGCAAAATACAAACACAAGATACCCAAGGGTAAACACTCCAAGAAGAAATTACACACCTTTAGGAGAACCTATTGAGTTGGTGCTAAAAAAGTCAATACAGACAAACATGATCACTCTACCTAAGGTAAGAGTATATGAACCAGGTCTGTTCAAACCCACATGGTGGAATGACAATGATTTCTACGATTATCATAGGACTAAAGGCCACAAAACGACAAGTTGCTACAAACTAAAAAACTTGGTCCAAGATATGATAGACCAAGGGGACATCACAATTGATACAGATAAGACCTCAGCAAACACAAATCATATGATTTTTAAGGATCCATTTGTTAAGCATGACAAGGGAAAAGCAACCACATCAGGTACCCAAGACAACACAGCTAACTACACAAAAGTCTCAGATGACTACGCTATTCATGTAGTTAGTTCAGGAGATACGACAAACAAAGATTCACAAGAAACATCTGATCAGGAAGACCAATATCAAGACACTCATAAAGATGACAACCAAATTTTCATGATATCCGAAGGACCAAAGTACGATGAGGATACGAATCTTTGTCTCCAAGACTAGGGGCAGGATCAACCATCTCACTCAGATTGGTTTGAAGATGGACTCATTGAACATATTATGAATGTCAAACATACACATTGGAACTATGAAGAAGGATTTAATATAAATCTAGATAAAACAACTTATGATACCAATGATACAATTGCTACAATCACAATTACTCCCAGAGACAGAGACTATGCAATCATTACTCACAGGTCAAAGGTAACCTTACAAGGGATACCACAAAATCATCCACCAGTAGTAGGGACTTATAATGTAGTTGACCAGATTAAGAAAACTCTGGCACAAATATCCTTATTCGAACTACTGCATATTTCACCCAATCATAGAGCTATAATGGACAAAGCACTCCAAGATTCAGTAGTAGATAGAGATATAGATGAACGTGCCTTCCAGTCTATGGTAGGAAATCTGACACAAGGTACACATATTGCATTTACAGAGTAAGATATTCCTAGTGGTAAAATGCTTCATAATGACCCACTACATTTGGAAGCTTACATTCACAAGAAAAGGATCAGAAGAGTACTTATAGATGGGGGAGCCAGTCTGAACATTTGTACATTAAAGCTAGTCAAAGCATTAGGATATTCTGAACTTCACATTGATTCCTCCAAAAGGATAAACATCAAGGCTTACAATGATGAAGAACGTCCATCTAAAGGCATTGTAACATTACCTGTACAAGTAGGACCAATAACGACAGAGGTTGCTTTTCAAGTCTTGGACAAAGAACTAGGATATAACATGTTATTGGGCCACCCATGGATCCACTGCAAGGAGTACCATCCACATTTCATCAGTGTGTCAAATTCCCATACAATGGTATTGAAATTACAATAAAGGGTGATCCAAATCCATTCCAACATTGTAATTATCTAAAAGACAGTGTAGATAATCAGGTACCTATCAATCAGGCTACACCTCTCACTACACAGTTGGAAACATAAAGATCATAGAAACACAAAAAGATATGCCTACAACATCCTCCTTACAAATAAAGGATATGGGTTGTGGAGAGTACTCTATTGCAAACACTTCAAATGGGAAACAATTATCTCTTTCTCCTAAGTCCTTTGGGAAACCTCATACTAGAGTACAAAAGAAAGACAAAGGAAAAGAAATTTTTAGATACTCAGACTCATGCTCTTTCATTAGATGGGGAGACTTAGAGGAAGAATCCTTGAATGAAGATGTTAACCATTGGATATATAGAGAAGAAGATCATATGACAACACCCAGAATACATACAGATCAATATGGCAATGGATTCAAAATACTCCAAAGACATGGATATGATGGTACCACAGGCCTGGGGTTACAAAAACAAGGAAGACTAGAACCTGTTGTTCCTAATGATAATCCAGGAAATCAAGGATTGGGATACAAGCATGTACAACATATCACACAAGCCAGACAACATACCCTTGATATACTAAATCGACCAAGTAAACCATCAGATTACATATCACAAAGGAATTTGTCCACACAGGCTCTTCCATCTTCATCTCAAACAAGCAATCAGGTACCTACATCACCTAGCGTAGAATCAGATGGGGAAGACATGAGACAACTCTTGCAAGAACCTACCATAGAGTTACAAAATGATGCAGTTATTGACACAACAGTACAAGCTAATGTGACAACAGATGTAGGATTACCCCCACCACCTGAATCCCACCCATGGTTATTGTCACTACTTCTACCACGAGAGGCAACTCAGGCTCAACCTAACGAAATAGATGAAGAAAGATTGCAAAGGCTTATACCTGGCTTAAGAAGAGTCACTAATGTACAAAGAAGACCAATCAATCTACAATGGAATCAGGGATAGGAACAAGAAGAAATAAGTGATGATAGCCCATATGATGAAACATATATTGACAGTGAGACAGATTCTCATGACTATGAATTCTTATCACTCCATGATTCTACCCCACCAGAAAGTGTAATATCAAACAATCAAGTCCTCATGTTATCAGACTCTACTACAGAAGAGAATAATGATTTACACCTAGTACATTCACACTTGATTGATTGGGGGCAAGAAGGAAAACCAACGCTGGATTGGTTTGAAAACGACGAAGCAATTTAAGAATTTCTAGGAGTCAGAGAAGAATTTCCACAAGGTGATCATAAAGCAGGGTTTGCTATAGACCTAAATAGAATGACATACTTTAGAGAAGAAAGTACTTCTCAAATAGAAGATAAGAATCAAACTACCCATAATGACAAAAGTGATTTGGGTAATCTTCCTATGGAAAGAGAAAGTTCAGCATTACTTATAGAGGAAACAGAAGAAGTAAACATAGCAAAAGGGGAAGTTGTACATAACATCCATCTGGAAAAATCATTGAGCAAAGAAGAAAAAGATAGATTCATTCATTTTTTCAAACAATGACCTATCAACTTTGCTTGGTCCTATTCAGACATGCCGGGCTTAGATTCTAAATTAGTGTTGCATCATTTACCATTGACACTAGGAGTTAAACCTTACAAGCAAAAATTGAGAAAAATGCATCCAAGTATCGCATTACTAGTTAAAAAAGAATTACAAAAGTTGTTGGAAGTAGGTTTTATTAGACCTATTGACTATGCGGAATGGATATCAAACCTGGTACCTGTGACTAAGCCCACGAGAGGCATCAGAATCTGTACCGATTTTTGAGATCTAAATAAATCTTTCCCTAAGGATGACTTCTTGCTACCTACTATCGACATGATAGTTGACCTAACAGCTTGAAATGAGATGTTATCCTTAATGGATGGTTTTTCAAGATACAACTAGATTAAAATTGCACCAGAAGATCAACATAAAATGGCCTTTACATGCTCATGGGGAATGTACTGCTAGAATGTGATGCCATTTTGTCTTAAAAATGCTGGCACAACATACCAGAGAGCCATGACAACATTATTTCATGACATGATCCATAACATAATGGAAGATTACGTGGATGACATATTGGCTAAATCACAAACTAGAGAAAGTCACCTTGCAATTCTTACATAGATATTTGATCGGTTGGAATAATATAATGTCAGATTAAACCCAAAGAAATGTGTGTTTGGCATAATAGCAGGTAAACTATTAGGGTTTATAGTATCAAATAGAGGAATTGAAATAGACCCTACCAAGGTCAAGGCAATCATTGATATGCAACCTCCATCAACACTTAAACAACTCAGAGGGTTACAAGGGAGATTGCAATCCATAACGAGATTCATAGAACAATTGGCAGATAAGTGTCACCCATTCTAGCATTTACTCAGGAAAGGAGTTATTTTTAAATGGACAGAACAATTCCAAGAAGCTTTCCAAGCTCTAAAAGAGTATCTTTTGAACACACCAGTGTTAACATCCCCTATTCAAGGACAACCTCTATTGTTGTACATATCAGCAACAAACTTAGCTCTGGGAGCTCTATTGGCAAAGCATGACAAAAATGGAAAAGAAAGAGCCATTTATTATATAAGTAGGACTCTAATCGGCTATGAGCTTAATTACACCCCCATAGAGAGAGCTTGCTTAGCAGTTATCTTTGCATCCCAAAAGCTCAGACACTACATGTTGAGTCATAAGGTACAACTCATTGCATGATTTGACCCACTCAAATACCTATTGAGCAGAGAAACATTGATCGGGCGATTGGCTAAGTGGGTTATGATCTTGAGCGAGTTTGATATAGAATACAGATAGAAAAGCTATCAAAGGACACATCATAGTAGATCAATTAGCAGAGGCTCCTATACAAGATAGTCACCCATTGTTGATAGACTTTCCAGATGAATCCGTGTTTACACTAATTACCTCAATAATGTGGAAGTTGTACTTTGATGGATCATATACAAATCACGGATCCGGAGCAGTTATTGTCTTCATTACTCCTCAAGGGGATGTTATACCTAAGTCATTTAGGATCAATTTCCCATGCACCAACAATATGGCAGAATATGAAGCTCTCCTCATAGGAATTCGTACAGCTGTGCAGTGGAAAATACAAGAGTTACAGGTCTATGGTGATTCAAAGTTGATTGTGAACCAGGTCAATGATGATTACAATACAAAGGATGACAAACTCATGCCTTATAAGAAGTTGGTCGAAGATTACAAGGAGCACTTTAGCAAAATTACCTTCGAACAAATCCCTAGAATACAAAACAAGGTAGCAGATGCAATGACAACAATAGGGTCTCTTCTGAATATGCCTGCTAATGAAACTCAGTTTGAGTTTATCATAGAACAGTTAATGCTACCTGCATATGAGACCCCCCTATCAGACTATGTATGTGCAATTGTGGGACTAGAATCGCCTTGGTACAATTAAGTATATACATATTTGAATACCTAATACATGTCACCAAATATGTCTAGAAATCAAAAGAAGACCTTTATTCGTCAAGCATCTAGATACACCATCATAGCTGATACTCTGTATAGAAAGGGTTTCGATGGAACTCTTCTATAATGTCTGGATAAGAATGAAGCACACCTTGCTTTAAAAGAAGTCCATGATGGAATCTGTGGGGCTCACCAAAGCGGTCTGCCATTGTCAAAGAAACTGCTGAGAACCAGGTATTACTGGCCAACCATGGAAAAAGATGCTTACAAGTATGTATAGAAGTGTAAACAATGCCAAATGCATGGAGACCTTACTCATGCACTAGCACAAGATCTTCAACCCATCACATCACCATGGCCATTTTCACAATGGGGATTAGATCTCATAGGTCGAATCAACCCTACTTCGTCCAACAAGCACAAGTTTATCTTGACAGCCACTGAATACTTTACAAAATGGGTTGAGGCAATTCCTTAACATACACTACGGGAAAGCAGATATTAAAATTTATGCTCAACTACATTATATGTAGATACAGAGTTCCAATGTGCTTTGTTACAGATAACGGGCATCCATTTAAAAACTAGGAAGTGAAAGAATTGTGTGACAAATTTCACATACAATAGAGATTTGCCACGCCATATTATCCACAAAGTAATGGACAAGCAGAGGCTACAAATAAAACAATATTGAAAATTCTTAAGAAAGTAGTCACTGACACAGGACGGGACTGGCATCTCCAGCTAAATCCCGCTCTCCGGGCTTACAGAACAGGAGTGTGCACCCCTATAGGAGCAACACCATATTCCTTGGTCTATGGTATAGAAGTGATACTCCCCATTGAAATAGAAATGTCATCTCTAAGAGTATCCTTACAGAACATTATATCAGAAGAAGACTACAGGGTAGCGAGGTTGCAAGAACTAGAAACCCTTGATGAAAAACAACAAACAACATTCAATCATTTACAAGGATATAAAAATAGACTGAGGCAAAGCTATAATAAAAGGGTCTGCCCATGAACCTTTCAAGTGAGGGATCTAGTACTTAAAGAGAATCAAAGGAACTTAGCAGAATGAGAAAGGCTAGGGAAATTTGAACCTAATTGGCTAGGTCCTTTCATTATAACAAGGGTCATAGGCAATGGTGCCTATCATTTGGCTACCTTGGAGAGAAATCCAATCTCTGACCCTATGAACAACATGCATCTTAAGCGGTATTACACCTAAGGGTTGTGTAGTTTAGGTTTTACTTTCTGCATTGCATATCATATCATTTAAAACATTGCATTACATATAGTTTATTTTTCAAACGCATCGCATTCTTAAAGTTCTGCATTCTCACATAGAAGCATCAAATAAAACAAGGCAACTATTCAAATTTATCATTCGTTTGCATCCTGAAAAGAAAACAAGGGTCATCACCTTTCTTAGATATTCGGACATGAAGTCTTTGGGGTTCTAAAGTCATTCATTCTTAACATTACCCTGCGACAACGTTTTACTTATGGCTGGGTAGTGATTTCACTATTTGAGACTTGGTAACCCACAATCTATCAATTTCTATATCTTACACCTTAACGAGATCTCTAATTCATTCTAGACACCTAGTTGATCATATGACTAGTGAAAAATCTAAAATTCTACTTCAGTACCACTGTAATTGTCACACCCAAGTAGGTTTCATTACTTACAAGTCAAGGCAAGAAAATAAAAATAAAAAGAGCTATGCCAAATATCCATCTAAAGGCAAAAAGAGCAATGATATATAACTGAAATATCATGTATACAAATATGATAAAAATCTTGACTATGGGAAGATGCTAGTAACTCCATCAGGGCTATGAACGCCTACTGGCAATGGAGAAATATTTGAGAAATTACAGTCTATAACCTCATCGAAGCTCTCAAGGCTTGCTGGCAGCGAGGCTCTATTTGGGATGCTTTTGAAGTTAGAAAAACCATGTAGCTAGTCATATAGGATGCTAAGGATCTTTAGTGAACACAAGAGAGGGAATTAACTCATCTGCACACACATGGGCAAAAGAAGTTCAAAGTTTCAAGAACTAATGGGGAATTTTTCTACGTCTCCATTTGTAAATCCTAGTCACTAAGTTTGTTGAGATGAATGTTCTGAAGGGTCTTAGAGATCAATTGACTACTTATCTACGAAATGTTTTGCACCTTCATTTTCAATCAGTGTATTACAAATGCTAAAAAACAAAGATTGTCAACCTTGTTCGAATAGGAAGTGCATCTTCATCCTGCATATTGCATTCACATAGGTCATGTCAAAAATTTCTTTGTCTCCACATGCATTCTACAAATCATCATGTCATACGGGTCTACACACTGGGGGCATAACTGAAAAAATCCAAAAAAATCAGATAAAGTCCTGAAAAATCCAAAAAAATCAGATAAAGTCCTAAAAAAATCCAAAAAATTAGATAAAGTCCTGAAAAAATCCAAAAAAATCAGTTAAAAGTCCTGAAAAAATCATCCAAAAACAGTCAAATACGATCCTGAAAAAATCATCCGAAAACATTCAAATACAATCCTGAAAAAATCCAAAAAAATCAGTTAAAAGTCCTGAAAAAATCATCCAAAAATAGTCAAATATGATCCTGAAAAAATCATCCAAAAACATTCAAATACAATCCTAAAAAAAACAACCAAAAACATTCAAAAATCTACCTACATAATCCAAAAACATCGAAAAAGCTCTTGGAAAAGAACTAAAAATCGAAAATCAATCAATCAAAAAACTTGCAATAACATGTCTTGTGAGAAACAAATACCCTAGCAGATATCCAGCAAACACTTCACATGAAGTTAACAAAGGATATGACTATCCAGTCAAACATCTACAATCAACTAATCAAACTATCTTATCAATCATATCATATCCATATCAATGTGATCATTATCTTGTCTTAAACAGAAGAGGATACACTCGAAATCAGACAGGTTAGTCTTAAACAGGGTCTGCAACTTTCTGAGATTAGACATTATCAACCATCACATCAAACAACTGAGAACGAAGACACAAGGTTAGTATAGCTACTGAATTTTGTTTGGGTCAGTCTTTATCTTTTTATCATTTGGTGACAGATATTATTTCTATGCTACTCAAGGATGTCCAAAAGCGACTAGGGGAGCTATGATGAGCATTATCTTTTTCTTTGTTTGCTATTTGTGGTGTGAACTGATGAAATTCTAGGGAAATTTCTCTAGTGGCTATCTATGATAAGAGCCTTCACATCAAGGTGAAATCACCACACATACCTCAACCCTTAACGCAATTCCCAGAATGGAGGGTTCACTCCTTGTCTGCTACGTGTTTGTTTCTACAATGAGATATCTTTGCATCTTGGTTCCTTACATCCTGATGTGCTAAGCTTCATTGTTTGATAATAAGGCTCAATGATGAATATATATTGACGCAATAAAATATGTGACACAGGTTCATGATTCATTCAATTTCATTTTCATTATCATCTCATTTGCTTATTGATAGTTTGTTGATTTCTCATCTTCTATCTAAATCACATTCTTTCTAACATTCTTTCTATCATCAAATTTTTCTTTCTCTATCATCTAACTAACATTTCTTCAAGGTGTATTTGAGTTAAAGTTGGTTCAACCATTATCATACCAAAAAAGCAATCATTATAGATTCATTTGCATTCATATAGATTCATTTGCATTCATTATAAGATTCATTTGCATTCATTATAGATTCATTTGCATTCATTATAAGATTCATTTGTAGTCATTATAGATTCATTTGCATTCATATAGATCCGTTTGCATTCATATAGATTCATTTGCATTCATATAGATCCATTTTTATTCATATAGATTCATTTGCAGTCATATAGATTCATTTGCATTCATTGTAGATTCATTTACATTCATTGTAGATTCATTTGCATTCATTGTAGATTCATTTGCATTCACTTAGATTTCATTTGCATCATTAATCCATACATTTACTACCATTGCATTTTATAATCATATAAAATCAAATAGATATGCATTACAAAACTCATAGCATCACATAAATCATACATGGAAAGCAAAAATAATATACATAGATCATTTCCAAAAAAAAAAAAAAAAGCCGCATGCTATATATATAACTCAAAAATAATAATGAGTGTGAATACATTAAATAAGCCCGAAGGCTCAGATAACATGATCAACCAACACTGCCTCTATTAGCAGGTGGAGCTTGTCCACTAGATCCCGCCCCAGGATGTCGAGGTGGTCCCATAACACCACCACTGCTAGTCTGTCATGAAGTAGATCTACTCGATCTCCTCCCCATGAATGCACTGAAGCTAGGCTCTCTCTGACACTCAGGGATGGCTCTCTCATATGCCTGACTATAATAAATAGCCTCCTGCGCAGCAGTGAAATATCTCTCTCCCTGGTCACGTGCATCTATACCTGCTCTAAAAAGATGATCAAAGGCATCCATTTTAATCTGACATCGTCGCACTACCTCATCTCTCTCTCGCAGAAGATGCACTCGCTCCGCCTCTAGGGAACCATAATCTACATGATAGGTCTCTGGCTCAATATCTCATCTAGCAACCTCATCCTCCAAGCTCTGCACCTATGCTCTAAGAGTCTGTAGCTCATCCTCATCACCAACCTCTCCTATCCCACCCTCTGCGGCAGGCGCATCCTCCAACTCTGGCATATCATCATCATCATCCCCACCCTCGCTACTCGATGACTCTGAGTAATCATTGTTGTCCTCACTACTAATAGACTCAGTGTCTCTACCAATGTCTATATCCTCATCTCCATCATCTCCACCACCTCCTCCCCCATCTCCATCATCTCCACCATCTCCACCACCTCCTCCCCCATCTCCTCCAGCTCTCTCCCCTGCGTCTATCCTCAATCGCTATCTAGGATGGCGAATCTGTTGTGCTGTAATCAGAATAGCAGGATCAGTCAAAGGCACTAGCTTGTGCCTAGCAAACCATGCATGATACTCCGTTGTCATCCCTGGATCCGCTCCACCCCTACCCCAACCCCAGAGTAATGGCTGCAACGAATCAAACTCAGCAGGGGCAACATGTGGTTGAATACCCACACCCCAATCAGATACCTCACGAGATACACAAGCAAAATATGCAGTAACCATAGGTGTCACCTATACCTCACCAAACTATCTAAGAACATGTCTAGGTAGATACATCTCTATGATCTGTTGAGTCTCAAAGGTCCTACCAATAAGATATCTCTGCTAGCGGCAAAAAGACAAGTGTACTACATCATTAGGCCAACTGAGGAAATCTAAGTAAGGTCTCCAAATGAAATGCTGCAATATATCCAACTGATGTCTCCAGTACAAGGTTTTCCCTGAACCCCTATGTCTGATTCCTGTTGTATACCTGAAAGCATAAGGGTCACCAGGTTGCAAATCTACATGAACGACAGGCCTAGAAATAAAAATGTGCTCCCATGCCCATGTTTGCAGCAAAGTAACACCACAACTGATAGAACGGTATCCCAAATACACAATACCATGCATCTGATAGTACAACATGGCAAGTAGACAAGGACCCCAAGCATATAGTCGACGATGCACAATCATATCATGGAGCACTCTGCCCCATCCAACTGGAAACCCATGACCTCATCGATCAGGTATCAGTAAACTACCGACAATACCGCATAATACAATGGTCAGGTCATCATAGTCTAATCGGGCCAAGGGATCTCATAATGGCCATTGATCTGCAAATCCTGAATCTCACACTCAAAAAGTGCACATAGTCGAGCAATGCCATCGTCATGGTCATATATAACCCTTTCACCATGAATGGGAATACGTAGTATACGCCATACATCCTCTAAGGTAATGGATGCCTCACTAGTCGGAAGATGAAATGAACACGTCTCTGAGTGCCACTGCTCTATCAAAGCTGTAATCATGGCCCTATTAGCTGTAACCTCTGGCAAATGCAATACATGGTAAAGACCAAGCTGACGAATATGCTCAATCTCATCATCTGGTAGGCCAGCTCGAAGATCAAGTCCACTAGGCCTGCTTTGTTGACAGTATAACACTCTGATGTTCTCCTGCAAACAAGAAAATGATCAAAATATCAGATGTCGGATCCAGATAAACTTAAAATATTTTCAAACGCATGACAAAAACTTACATTTACAACGAATGCGTAACAGTTATGACTTATGTGGTACAAATATGGCTCTTGCATGACGATTGAAGCTAATGCGTGACATAATGAGCGCATGCGTGACAAATAACACTTATGCATAATGATATACATGAATGCGGCATGATACAGCTAATGTGTGATGCTTACAATGCATGCGTAACATTTACAGCGAATGCGATACACTAAGCACTAATGCGTAAAAGTCGACAAGCGATTGCGTAATGCATAGCAAAAAGTGATCACGAATTTTTTTTGGAAAAAAGGCATAAAAATAGGAAAAAATCAGGGAAAAACAATGAAAAATACCATGCCGCCAGTCCTAGGAGGTCTCTGAAATGAACGTACTCGGTCTGACAAGTGCAATCGAGCTCTATAACCAAACATGATGACCAAAAACTCAGAAACAGGCACAAAAATTGCAAATAAACCAAAGAATTACCAAATCACAAATGAGCAAATAAAAACCTAGAATTATCTATTTATAGCTCAAAATTAGGGTTTTACGACACCTTGATGCCTGTGGTCCCCACCAGCTTCAAACAGCTTGTAGCCTACTCAAACGATCTCGAAATGAAATGAAATTTCATACACTGGTTCCTTACACTAGTATCGAAACAATGGTCTCAATTTTTAAATTTTTCGACCACCTTTTCCGAGGGGGCATATTTACACTACACAGCAATACCAAGGCATACTAGGGCAGAATTTTTCATTTTCTTTGAAACAATGTCGTTCTGACTTTGTCTCAAAGAGGGGCAAATGTAGACACCTAAAAATGTCTCATTGATCATGTACTAATTATTCCTCTAATTGATTAAATAATCTTTATTATTTAATTAAGTCAATTAAACTTATTCTTCTAAATTCTTCTAATTTCATATTTCCTCATCATCTTATTAATTATTCTATTTTCCTATTCTTTCATCATTTAATCATTTTAATCATTTTCTAAATATTAATTAAATATTTATTATTTAATTAATTATGGTTAATTCCCCAATTTGAATAGTCTTTATTATTTAAATAAAATAATTATTCTATTTCTTATTCTTTCATCATTTAATCATTTTAATCATTTTTTAATGTTAATTAAACATTTATTAAGTTAATTATGATTAATTCCCCAATTTAAATAATCTTTATTATTTAAATAAATTACTAATTATTCAATTTCTATCTCTAATCAACTAATCATTCAACCCTCTTCTAAATATTAATTAAATATTTATTATTTAATTAATTGTGATTTAATCCTTTAATTTAAATAATCTTTATTAGTTAATTAAATTCCATTTCTAAATAATTAAATAGTTTCTTTAAATTATTTAATTAGCTAATTAATTCTTCCATTTCCTAATCCCCAAATTCTAATTTCATTTAATTCTGTATTCTTCTAATTTCTTCCAAATTCATCACATGTACATGATTTCAAAAGTCAAATTGAAAATCAAAGTCAAGTTCTAAATATATTCAAGGCTAAATTGAATTAATAAATTCAATTATTTGAATAATATCTCATGCAAAGATTAAATTAATAATTTAAATCTAAATGCAAGCACATGCTAAATTAAATTAATTAAATCAATTAATGAATTAAATCATTTATCTCTCCAACTTCTATTTCCATCCTTCAGTTAGCTTTTTCTAAATTAAGCTCTCTGTGTCATCTTCTTTATTTCCTCTAATCATTCTTTTTCTTCCTTCAGTTAACTCTTTCATCAATTATTTGACTCCTTTAATCTATTCAATCTATTGAGTTCCACTCCTACAATCAATAGTTCAACTATCAAATTGTATTTGAGCTCACCCGAGTTTACACCTCTTGATCATTCTGTTCCACCTTTCAATCAATCTTCTCCAATTTTCTATAAATTGAGCATCCAATCTCCATTTTCAATCCTCCTTAATCTTGGACAATTTCTCTGAATCATGAACTTCGAATCTTTGTGTCACTTGCAGGTTACCAGTGCAATATTTGAGAGCCATCATACTACGAAGAGAAGAAGAGCAATGGAAGCAATATGCACATCTTGGAATAAGGAGTTTTATTTGAATTGATTTCATTGTTAATTCCTGTTTTGCTTGATGATTGCATTATTTCATTGTCTAGTTTGTTAGATTTGTTAATTAGACAGGGATTCATGATTTCCCTGGTGTTTTTAATTGATAGCTTTAAGATGAATTGTAGCATGTGTTACACTCCCCTATTACCTCCACGAAGATGTTCCTAAATGATTGACAATGTAAGATTTGACTTTAAGAATCTCTCAAAAGCAACAATTTGTTTCAACCTATTTGAAAACTCATCATTGTTGACAAAAAATAGAATATGCAGACTGTGGGCCATTGGAATCCACAAAATGGCCCACAAGGCTCTTTTTTATTTACAAAAATCGGATATCCAATTTGAATGTATAAATTTGTCGTCCTAATTTTTTTTCCCATTGTTGCCTTTTTTTTACTATTGCCACATTAATGGCAATGACAAAAATTGGATATCCAATAAAATCCAATATCCAATTATATTACTCATATTTTAGAGAGAGAGAGAGAGATCAAGGGAGGGGGAGAGAGAGCGATTAGGGGATAGGTGGAGAGATAGAGATAAGGGGAGAGAGGGGGAGTGGGAAGAGAGAGAGAGATAGAGACAGAGACAGAGACAGAGACAGAGACAAAGACAGAGACAAAGAGAGAATATGGTGTCTTAAGGGGTCATATGGTGTCTTAAGGGGTCGTAGGACACGATATGACCCCTTAGGACACCATAGGACCCATAACGACCCAATATGGTGTCATAAGGGGTCATATGGTGTCCTAAGGGGTCGTAGGACACAATATGACACCTTAGGACACCATATGACCCCTAACGACACCATATGGTGTCATAAGGGGTCGTATGTTGTCCTTAGGGGTCATATGGTATCCCATGACCCCTTAGACACCATATGACCCATAACGACACAATTTGGTGTCTTTAGGGGTCATATGGTGTCCGAAGGGGTTGTAGAACACAATATGACCTCTTAGGAAACTATAGGACCCATAACAAACCAATATGGTGTCTTAAGGGGTCATATGGTGTCCAAAGGGGTTGTAGGACACAATATGACCCCTTAAGACACCATAGAACTCATAACGACCCAATATGGTGTCATAAGGGGTCATATGATGTCCTAAGGGGTCATAGGACATAATATGACCCCTTAGGATACCATAGGACCCATAACGACCCAATATGGTGTTGTTAGGGGTCATATGGTGTCCTAAGGGGTTGTAGGACACAATATGACCCCTTAGGAAATAATAGGACCCATAACGACCCAATATAGTGTCATAAGGGGTCATATGGTGTCCTAAGAGGTCATAGGACACAATATGACCCTTTAGGACACCATATAGTGTCATAAGGGGTCGTATGTTGTCCTTAGGGGTCATATGGTGTGCCATGATCCCTTAGGACACCATATGACCCATAACAACACAATTTGGTGTCTTAAGGGGTCATGTGGTGTCCTAAGGGGTCGTAGGATACCATATGATCCCTTAGGACACCATAGGACCCATAATGACCCAATATGGTGACGTTAGGGGTCATATGGTGTCCTAAGGGGTCGTAGGACACAATATGACCCCTTAGGACACCATAGGACCCATAACGACACAATATGGTGTCATAAGGTGTCATATGGTGTCCTAAGAGGTCGTACAACACAATATGACACCTTAGGACACCATATGACCCCTAACAAGACTATATGGTGTCATAAGGGGTCGTATGTTGTCCTTAGGGGTCATATGGTGTCCCATGACCCCTTAGGACACCATATCACCCATAACAACAAAATTTGGTGTCTTAAGGGGTCATATGGTATCTTGAGGGGTTGTAAGACACAATATGACCCCTTAGGACACCATAGGACCCCTTAAGACACCAAATTGTGTTGTTAGGGGTCATATGGTGTCCTAAGGGGTCATGGGACACCATATGACCCCTAAGGACAACATACGACCCCTTTTGACGCCATATAGTCTTGTTAGGGGTCATATGGTGTCCTAAGGTGTCATATGGTGTTGTACGACACTATATAGGGGTCATATGGACACAATATGACTCCTTAGGACACCATAGGACCCATAACGACCCAATATAGTGTCATAAGGGGTCATATGGTGTCCTAAGGGGTTGTAGGACATAATATAACCCTTTAGGACACCATGGGTCCCCTAACGACACCATACAATGTCATAAGGGGTCATATGACCCATAACGACTTCATATAGAGTCATAAAGGGTCATATCTCTCTGTATATCTCCCCTAATCTCTCTATCTCTCTCCCTTCCCTCTCCCCATCTGTCTCTCTTAACCCTCCCCATCTCTCTATCTCTATATCCCCCTGTCTCTCTCCCCTAATCTCTATATCTCTCTCTCCCTTTCTCCCCCCTTTCTCTCTCTCTCTCTCCCCCCTCTCTCTCTCTCTTTACCTGCTAATCTCTTTATCTCTCTACCTTCCCTCCCCTCCCTCTCTCTCCATCTCTCTCTCTCTCTCTCCCTTCCTCTCTCTCTCTCTCTCTCTCTCCCTCCCTCCCTCTCTCTCTCTCCCCTAATCTCTCTCTATCTCTCTCTCCCTTCCCCCCCCCCTCTCTCTCTCTCCCCCCATTCCCCCCTCTCCCTAATATCATATACTAATTTATTTATAAATTAATATATTAAAATATTGTATATTAATATATTAATAAACAATAGATTAATTATGTGCAAATTTAGTTAGTGAATTTACTTATTAAAATTGAATATCGGATTTTTTTTGTACAATTTTCAAATTTCAAATTTTGGCTCGAGAATGCTTTGGGATTTGACTTGGAAGTGACAAGCCTAGAAAGTCAACTGAAAAAACATGTTTTTCAGTATTGCTTGATTTTCCAAACTTTACATTGGTGGATGATGACTTTTTTTGTAGCCAAAATTGATAAAATGAAAAGGGTTTTTTAAGGACGTTCTCATCTTTCCAACAATATAAGGCTTGTCTTATTTTGACTTTAATAAATAATTATTATTTAGTTTCTAATTGAATTCTGACAATAGTCCTCATTGATAGACTGATTGAAAAACACTCATAACTTTCAAATGGTATAAAATTTTTTGAATCCGAAACATGCATCGCATCCTATGCTTCGTCTACTATGGGGAAAAATTAAAAAAATTAAATTTCATAAGGTTTTGACCAAGTTAAGGTGGTCAGACGTAGGAGTTTCTGAATTTATGAAAAGTTGTAGTAAACAATTCATAAATAATTATTTACTTTATAAAAAATTATAAAAAAATGTGTCACATACACACATAAGTCTAATACTTATATTATAAATATTATGAAAAAATATTATGATTTGATTGTGATTAGGGTGGTCAGACATACGTCTACTTCTTATCCTTTTCCTGAAATTTTAGTACCACTGCATTGAAATTTGAAATTTTCATCAAATAGTATTTTTTTTTCAAAAAACAACTAGTAGCTTAGAAACTACATTCAATTTTATATAGATTCTCTTCTTATATATTTTAAAAATAACATTCACAACTTATTCAAATTTTCATTTCAAGTTGCATAACTATGATTTTCTGAAATTTCATTGCCACTTAAGGGCCTGTTTTGGCACACCATGATCCTGCACATACCCATGTATGTATATGCATATAATAATCACCATTCCCCAAAGAAGGACACTACCTTAGAAGAAAGGGAATAGAGGATGTCTTTTGAGTCACAATTAATCAGACCAAGAAGAGATCTCAATGCTTGGCATCATCCCCAAGTAGACATTAAGGGAACAATAGAAGAACATGGATACACATAGAAGACTAGTCACAAAAGAGAAAGAAAGGAGAGAGAGAAAGAACTATAGTGCTAATATTTCTAATCTAGCATGACATCCGCCTCCCGATCTTGTTGATCACTATTTCGGGAAGGCGAGCAACATGCCAAAGGAGCGATATCAAGTACAACAGATGGAGCTATCACAAGATCCAAACAAGGACTATGCTCAGGTTGTAAGTCACTTTTTTCGAGTCTAGGAGCTATGATTAAAGTTTGTGAAAACTCATCTGATAAATTTTTGTCCACATCAACATACTCATACTCACTATCAGAAGCATTAGGAGTTGTACTACCATTATAAATAATATTTTCACCCATTTCTTCATCAAAGTTTAAAGAAAGATGAGTAAGAACACGAATAGGAGTAAAACCATCACATGTTTTATGCAACTTATGATTTAGAGATGTTGGTTTAAAATATTGCTTAGGAGAAAAGGGAATCATGTCAACTGTTGGAGTCTGAGGAGACTGAGTATTTTTTAGGGATAGCTTCACGAGCTCGAACACAACATTCTCTTGCACAACCATTTCGTTGAGTCTTAGTGGAAGGCTGAGAAGAAGAAAGGAACACTTGAACAAGTAGGAATGTGTCTCTCCCTAATAGTTTAAAGTTTAGGTTGAGGTCTTTTCGGTTGAACAATAGGAGAAGCAAGCCTCTTCTCTTGATAAAAGGAAGGAGATGGAACTATGCCATAGAAAGGAGGAATATTAGGTGTAAGGAGGAGACCAAGTCCATCATGAGGAGGAAATATAGGTCTAACCATAGGAGGAATATATTGGTTCTCCTTAAGAGAAGGTAAAGTCACATCCATAGGACTAGGTGGACAATTTTCCTTAGGAGGGAGATTAGTTCTATCCGAGAGAGGAAGAACCTCATCTTGAAGAATAATAGAAATGTCAAGTGTTGGAGATCTAGGTTGACTTAAGGATAATATCATATCATTCTTCCATTTTTGATAAGATTGAAAAAGATAATCACTCCTTGATGAAAGAGATTGAAATTGTTTAGGCCAAAAGAGATCAATAGGAACACCGGGGCTTCTTTCGGATGGACGAAATAAGCTATGTTTCATGGTTATGATTTCTCCATTGTGAGGAAATTTAAGACACTTCTGGATTGGAGAAGCAATAGCCTTCATGGAAGATAGCCAAGGATAGCCCAACTTCACACATAATTGCTTAGAAGAAGGTATGATAACAAAGTCAACATCCATGGATTTAGCATGAAACTCAATAGGAAGAGTGATAGAACCAATGGTAGTACAAGAGAAGCCATCAAATAACTTCACAACTACATTAGAAGCATCATATAGTGGTTTATGCAATCACAAAGTGAAAAGATACTCTTCAATTATGACATTAACCATGCAAAAGGGATCAATCAGGGCACCACGACAAGGGATATTCTTAACCTTTGCAGCTATGTATAAAGGGCCATCGGGTGCTCTAATGGTCTCACTAGGGTCAAATGTAATACAAGGATTCCTAGGTGAATCTTGTGTTTCTACCATATTTGTTAGATGCAACGACAGTCCCAAAGACACTGAGAGGGGGGGTGAATTAGTGTCTAATTGATTAATGGAATATTTGAACTTATTTATAACCTTGAAACCCAAATTGATATACTGGTAAACAAGAAATAATGTAGCAAATAGAAATAACAAAGACAACATAAATGCATACCATAACACAAGATATTGTAATGAGGAAACCCAGTGTGGGAAAAACCTCGATGGGATTTGTGACCCACACTATTTACTCAATGGCCAATACGAATAAATATTACTTACAATAAGGGCCTACACATGTAGGAAGGCCAACAACCTAGAGCTCACTGCTCAATAGAAGAGTCTCACTGACTACAATATGGATAATTAAATCCAATACAATGTACTGGTCAAAATAGCATCTCTAATGCTTGGTTCAATACTAGTTTAAGCTTAGTCATATACCTTAACCAAAAACCTTTTGCTATCTACTATATCACCTTCTTACATACATCAATAACTAACTACAATGCAAAATGATCTATAAGATCTCATACATATATGAGTCTTTTACAATACAACAAGTCAGCTTACAAATAATTAATTACATTTACAATATAATTCACATAAAAAAAAACTTGTCTCATGTCAGCCTAAGTGCTGGTATACTTCATTACCGGTGAAATCTAAATATCAGTGAATATGCCTGCCGGTGCCGGTGCATGTAGAAACCTATTACCGGTTGGTTGCCATCAATGACAACACCAACCATATTCCATTAGAGTGTAGAATGCCAACAATCTCCCCCTTTTTCATTGATGGCAACACTCATGAGAAAAATCCATAACTGTTATCCAAAATCTGAAGTCCAAAATCTGATCCCAAAAAGAGTGTGCTCCCCCTGAGCAAGTGATCTCCTCTGTGAAATTATTTTTCTCCATACTACTACTCCCCCTTGACATCAATGGCAAAGGATGTCGAAAAGAATTAAAAAAATTCTACCTCATAGCCTGTAACTGGTTGCTTATATGTTGAAAAATGTCAGCCAAAACTAGATTTAGGCTCTGCATGAATTTGTTATTGTTAGAAAGAATGGTCTCTGTCTACTGGATCATGTCAGTCAGATAGTGCATCTGCTGCTCCGATGATCATTCTCCTTTAATTGATGCATTTGATAGCTCAACCCACTGAGTGATAAGACTGTCCAATCTTGGACCAAGTTTGATTTTTAGTTCATGGGCCTTTGACCTTATCCTTTCTTTCTCTTTCTCAAGTTTCTCTAACTTTTCCTCAAAAACTGTCATTTCTTGCTAAAAAACTGAGATAAGTCCCGAAGAACCTATCACATTATCTCCAATATAATATATTTCCTTTTGTGTCTTCTTAATTTCCTCATCAATATCTTATGTCAGGTAGTGAGGTTTTCAAGCTTCTCTATACAGCTCCTTATATTCCAAAATTGTTGAGTTAAGTACTGATAATAGTGAATCCATGTGCTCAGTATAGTCTTTGATGGTTTTCTCAAATAATTCACCTTTCTCTTTATCTACTCTTTCCTTTACAGTAGCCTCATTCACCTTATCTATAGTTAGAACATTTTCAACAATAAATTTAGACAATGTGTCCAATTTACCTAAAGAATCCTCAATGTGATCTATCTTACAGGTTGGTGCAATCATCTTCAAGATAAGTAATGTGTTATCAATAACCTTAAATGCTAAGGTATTACAATCTATTATCCTCTTAATAGAATCCAATAGAACATTTGTTACATTAGTGGGTCTGAATTCTCTAGTAGATGTGCTTGGTTTTGCAATAGATTTCCTTTCAACAGATACTTCTCTAATTACCTTCACTATTTCTTCCTTGTTACCATCAATTGTTTCCTCTTTTATTCATATTTTCTATCGGTTTCTTTGTCTGTGTTACTACCTTTTGTTTTTCAGTTTGATTAAGTACCTTTGTAACTATTAGTTTCTCTGACTTTGGTTTCTCAATGTTAGTTACCTTATCCTTTGATGGTTTCTTTGTCTTTGGTTTCTTATCTTGTCTCGGTATCTCAGTGTTCTAAGAGTCAACACTGTGTGCTAGTGACTCAGAGACCTCACTGATCTTAGCATCATTTGCCTTAACCTCTGTAGTTTCTTTATCCACAACAATGTTAATATCTTGTGTATCAATGTTCATAGAAAAAAAAATCTCAAAATTAGGATTAGTGTCATCATGTGTAACTTCTCCATTTGCCTTATCCAGTTGTTTGTCTATGTATACCGATGGGATATCCTAAGATGGAGGTGGAATATTATTAGTAATCTTCATTGAAGGAACACCACCAACTTTTCCTTTACCCTTATCCTTATCCTTCTGATATACCTTAAAAGTTTTGTCCATTTTCGGTCTTCTCCTTTCTTCTTCTTTTCCTTTTCAACAAAGAATATATCCCATTTTTCTACAATCTCATCAATAATCTCCTTAACTCTCCCAGCCATCAAGCTCACTTGTCAGTGTCCACTAATAAAAATTGATCGGTTTGCCTTAGATATTAATCCATCAATTTCCTCTTTTGAATTTACAGGATGTACCGCCAATAGTGCTTCAACTTTCAACTTTTTGTCAAGTTCCATTACAGATAGTATTTTTGCTTCTAATCTCATATACAAATCATTTGGTAAATCATCTATCACTTCAATCAACACTTTCTTATAGATATCTAAATGCAAAATAATGCTCTCTTCTATTGTTTCCCTATCAAAATCCTTAAAAGAATGATACAATTTGTTTACATTTGTCAGATTTTCTTCCTGTGTTATCTCATTCAATAATTCTTCTAGAGTAGGGGTAACCAGTGTCTGTTTTTTCTTTGGTGTAAGATTTTTCTTAGGTTCCCTTACTTCATGCTTCTTTTTTCTTAGTGTGCTTGCCCTTTTAGGAGAAGGAGAAGGTACCGGTGAGGGTTTTCTCTTCTTCCTCTCTACTCTCTTGAATTCAACTACTTTTCCATTGTCAGTATCAGAAGAAGTGAGAACCGGTGAAACATGTACTTCCAGTTTCAATCCTTCAAGTTCATTAGTTGATATACCACTCATATTCATTACATTTTCCTTGATTTCACTTGCCATCTTGGATGCATCTTTGATAATTTTCTCTCTTCTTTTTCTTTGCTTCTGCATAGAAACAACACTCTCAATATTCTCAGCACTACCAAAAATTTCTTTAGATGGTTCTCTAGGTGCATCAAGTAGTGTTTTTGCATATGCCTCAAGAACATTTAGATCAACCTCATAACCCATTTCAGTAACCCAAATAGTTCTAGGGATAAATACTTCCATCCATGTCTCATCATGTTTAATAACAAAGTAGATTTGTTTATCATACTTGTCAACTATATTCTATGGTAACCTCTCTCTTTCCTTCATCTTAGTTTTAAATGTTTTGAAGTAATCTATGATGATCTTGTCACAGTCAGTGCCCATACCAGTGAAAGCTTCCAGAATCTGTTTTCCTATCGAGATATCATATCCAAAATCCTTATGACCAATACCGGGTATCTCTTTGGTGAAGTAAAGCATCAGATAGACAAGTAAGTTGCCAAAACGGAATATCCCCTTCTTATCACCTTTAATCTTCTTCAAGTTATCAATTAGTTCATCCTTAAGCCATTCGCAAACATCAATTTTAGTGTTGTTCTTTACCATCTCATATGCACTATGAATATAAAGGCTAGAAACCGAATTCAATCTATTTGCATGTGTTGCTCTATACCCAAGTACCATACTCACATATCTAACATTTGCATCTTTAACATCATTGACTCTAAGGGATCTGTTGTCGGATGTAGCTCCGGTTAAGCTCATCACACCCTTGCTAGGTATTTTCTTGGTTTTGTCAGGCCTACTACTAGTTGAGGGTTAACCAGTAACTACCTTAATTACTTTCTTGGTTATTTTTCAAACTGACTCTAACCACATAAATTCTCCATGGACTCTCCTCAACACAAGACAGACTACTTCCTCCAAAAATTTAGGAATGCTTAGAATTTCAATAAAACCTAAGTCTTCAATAATATTATGTTCAGGTTTAATCAGACCTTTATTATCAGTAATAACATCATTAAACATTTTCTTCAAGTCCTCAGTCCCTAGGTCTTCTATGTTGCAGTGATATAGATTCTCGAGTCTTCGGCAAAAGCGACACCATTCGGAATTTTTGAAAAAGCTCTGATAGAATCATCATGTTTAGTAATTTCAGGGATAATCTTGAATACAGGTCTAGGGAACTTGATTTTTTCTACCATAGTAGGGTTCAAAATAAACTTAGGGACAGAAAATGAAGATGCCATTTCAAAATATAAATACCTCTTACTTGAAATTTGAATGCTTAAAAATCACTTCGTTGCCTCACCTTAGAATGTCCTTGCTCAATTTTGTGCTCTCTGAAAGTTTGAATTCTTTGTGAGTAGAAAATGAGGGTTTTCCGATGCTTTAGAACCAAAAAGTTCTCCAACAACTGCATTAAATGCTTGCCGATTAAGTGAAAACTTAACACATTTGCCGGTAAAGAAGAAATATATATTCTCACCATCAACCGAGGGTAGAATGCATGATTTTCAACTTGTTGCAATACCCCCTAAGGATTATTCCTTAGTTAGATGAATAATCTCCTACCAGTGGAGGATTACTCTGTTCTACTGGTGCAGAGATAGTTTCATCAACTTTTTGATCTCCCTTCATAATCCATTGTTTTGAAAATTCTTGCTTTATTTCATTTACCTTTTCTTTTCCTTTTCCATTAGATCCTTTATTATTCACTGGTGTAGTCTTGCTTCTACAAAATTTTGCAATATGCCTAATCTTGTTACATGCATAACAAGTTACATTATTCCTCTGAATAGCTTTTCCATATCCTTGACCGGTTTGTGTTCTGCATTTATTAGATAAATGTCCAAATCTTCCACAAACATAGCATTTCACATTCATTCTGCAATTTTCTAAATTATGACCAATTTTATTGCATTTGGAACATTGACCAGTGGGTAAGTTTGTATTCTGATTATTTCCAAATTTGCACTGATTTTCTCTATGACCAAACTTGTTGCAATTGAAACATTTCCCATCAAATTTATAAGCATTAGGTTGTCTTACCAGTTTACTGTGATCTTGATTATTTGTAGTCCCAAAACTTTCTCCATGTTCAAGTCCAAGTCCAATTATATCTCCATCAAGTTTTTGTCTTTTCAGCATGTCATCAAGTCTTTCTGAACTTTTCTTGAATTTGTCTTCGTATTCCTTTGCAGTGTTCAACTCATTTTCCAGAATCCTAACTTGCCTTGTAAGCTCCTCTTTATCATGTTGCATGTGAATCAAATCTGGCTTTTGTATATCATTTTCATGATTAAGTCTCAAATTTTCATTTGCTCCATCATTAAGTCTCCTAGTCAAGTCTTCTTCACTCTTCCTTCTATCATCAATATCCTTACATAATGTCATGGTCGGATCTTGCATTTCATTCCTCATGTTAGTGCTCTCTTGTCTCAACTTCTCAGCAATATCTCTAAGAGTTTCCTTTTCATCATCATGATTCTGCATTTGCTCATGAATTTCTTTCCTCTTGTTTTGTGCTATAACTAGGTTCTCCTGAAGTCCTTTAATGAATTCCTAGGTAGTCCTCAAGTCATCTTCAAGTTTTATTTTCTTCAATTTTTTTGCATCAAAATCTTCAAGAGTTGCTTCCAACTATTTTCTCAAACTCTACATCTGTGCCGGTTTCAGAATTTTCCTCAAGTTGTTAAGCTTTTGCAAATGGAGGACTAAGATTTGGTTTCAATTGAGGGATCTCAACATGTTTAGGTGGCACGACTTTAACAATATCAAGAGAAAGTGGGCTCACAACATCAAAGGTGGGCACACTAAACTTGGATTGACTCATGGATGCAATCTGTTGTTGTAAGGAAGACACGGTTTGGGCAAGATTGTTGATTGTCATTTTGGTGGAAGAATTGATGTTAGATATAGGTGAATGAGAAGGTGGTGTGATGTTGTGGAAAGAAGGTGTTGATGTAAATAATTATTCATCATGGATATTATTACACTTACTTAAGTTTACTTAGGATAATGCATTTCATAGTAGTTTGGATATGAGACACTTGGGTGTTTGTGCCACATTGGGATAGTGTGTGTAGGAGAAACTCCACCTTTTATGGTGTTGATCTTGTTATTACACTATCATATCCACTTATTGTGGAGTGATAATTCCACCTTCGGTGGGTGATCCACCTCATGTGGAATATTATATTATTTCTCTTACCTACCCACACCTATTTCCTACCTACCCTTGTTTCTCATTAAGCCACATGTCATATTTGTGTGCTCATACATCCATATGGCCTTGCTTATATAAGCAGGCCTCTATTCATTGTATTGAACAATTGAATTCAGTTGATTGTTGATCATTTTCTATTGATGAGAATACAGTTTATTCTTGTCCTATATTGTGTCTCTATTTTGTACATTTCATTGAGCTCTTGATCTTGGCAAAATCTAACATGGTATCAGAGCCATTGGAGCTTCATTGATTCATCTTGAAGAGGCATTATTGTGACGTCAAGAGGCAGATCTGAGGAGCAGCATCTTTTGGAGGCATCCTAGACCAGATCCGACCTCGCCATTGCGTCCAAAAGGCCGTTTCCATGAATTTTGGTTATAAAGTCGGCCTATTTTGGTGAGGAAAATTTTTTTCTCCAATTTTGCTATATTCGTCCGAATTTCGAATTTTCCATTATTTTTCAGAAATTTTTTTTTTTTTTCCTTTTTCTGAAATTTTTTTCAAAAATTAAAAATCAAAAAAAAAATTCTGAAAAATCAAAGAAAAAATCAAAAAAAAAAAAGGATTTTTGGGGGGTCCGTAGACCCCGCCCGCAGGTTGCAGGTTTCTGCGCGTACCGCCGTCTCTGCCATTCGCTGCAATCTGTACTGCACACCGCGTACCTGTCTGCGCATTGTACCTCGTCCCGCGCCTGCCGCAGGTTTCCTGTCCACGCCACGTCGGTTGTACCCGTCGAAGACCGCACGATGCCGACCGCTCCGCACCTCGAGCTTCCTCTACTCCGCCGCAGCCCATACTCAGCCACCACCAGTGGCGCCTGCCACCACCACCGGCCTCCTCTTCGATGCCTCACTCCCCAGTGGTCAACCTAAACCAGAGGACCGCGCCTGCCACTGGCCCGCGGGTAAAACCATATGCCCACTCACCTCCCGTACTTCTATACAGTGCCACACAAATATCCGTACGGCCACCACATCAGTAGCCAAATCAGCTCATCCAGTCAGCAAAACTGTATGGTACAGACCACACAGTCGACTGCCACGTCATCCGTCCGTACAGTACGGACACTCAGTCAGCAGAGGGTGAAGTTTTTGTGACGGTCATACGACCATCAAATTTAATTGCGTGACTTCCTGACATCAGTGCTACATCAGAAGGGTTTGAAAATTTTTGGACCCCCCTCTCATTTGCATTTTTGATTTTGTAGTTCAACTTCAAATGGCCATAACTTGCTCATTTTTGCTCCTTTTTGGGTGAAATTTTTTTTGAAATGGGCTAGAATTTCGTGCTTTCCGTAGTGGTGAAATAATTTTTTGATTTTGATACACAAATTTTTTAGAAAATGCAGTTTTTGATGACTGTACCTGAGTAATCCCAGTTTTTGCAACATTAGAGGCTTCGTTTGGGGTCATACGACCTCCTTTTTAGGTGCCATTTTTTTTGAAAGTGCGTATTTTTTTGTCTACTTTCACATGATGCTATCAGATTGATTCCATTGTAAGTAGAAATTATACTTTCAAATTTTGGCCATTTTTGGCTCTCTTGGTACTTGTATATTTGCTTGAATCTCAGTTAGATTCATTGCACTATTGATTGAAGTCTCTTGTATCTCATTTGAGAAGTTGTGAAATTTGCATCATAAGTCCACTTTGCCTTGTTTTGCAAGTGGCTCATTGTAATCGCACTAAGTATAAAGTGCCAAAATCATCACTTTTGGGGGGGTACTTTGATTGATTGAATTTGGGGGGTGTCTCTTATACTTTTGTGCTTTTGTGTTCCTTCCTTTTTTGCTGCTATGGGTTCTTCTAAATTTCCTCTCTTAACTCCACATAACTATGCTACTTGGAAAATTGATGCATGGAGTAAACTCATGGAAAAATGACTCACTCATTACATTGATGGAACTATTGTTGCTCCAGTTGATCCTAAGGTTGATCTAGTTGGTCACTTGGATTGGCTCACTAAAAATATCATGGCAATTGGTACCTTAAGAAAGTATGTATGAAAGGATCTCATTTTTCATATTGAGAAATGTACTCTGATCAAGGATGCTTGGCAAAAGTTTCAAGACTTGTATGGTCAAGTTGATGAGATTAGGGGATATCAAATTGATAGTGATCTCACCATTTTGGATCCCAAGAACTTTGATACTATACAAGATTATGTCACTAAAGCAAATGAGTTGAGGGCACAACTCAAAGATTGTGGCATTGATAAGAAGGATACTCAATTGATATTCAACTTGATAGGGAAGCTTCCACAAGAATATGCAGCATTTGTTTCTAGTTTCCAAACCCATAGGATGACAATGGGTTCAAGTTACAAAATGCCTACATTTGATGCTTTCAATGAAATGTTGATGATGGAACAAACTAAGTTGATAAGCATGGGCATTCTTAAGGCTTCTAAGTCTCAAGCATTAGTAGCAAATCAAGGGAACAAAGGAAATCAAGGAAAGGACAACTCAAACAAGAAGAAATGGCAATCAAAGCCAAAGGAAAAAGCAACATCTTCTCCAAAACAAGGAGATTCATTCTCTTCCAAGAGAGATAATTCACCAAAGAGGGAGAGACCTACTTGTGCTTATTGTAAAAAGATTGGTCATGAGGAGCATCGTTGCCATTCTAAGAAGATTGATGAGCTTACACATATCATCAAAAAGCATAACATTGATTTGCCTAAAGTCTACAAGAAGGATGATTCATCAACTTCCACTTCCTCACATTCAAAAGGAAAAGGGCAAGCATTCATGGCTTCTACAAGTGGGAAGACTCACTCTTTTGGAACAAGAAAAGGAAAAGCTCTATGTGCTACAACAAATCATAATTCAGAGAGATGGCTTCTAGATTCAGGGGCTTCTCATCATATGGCATCTTCGCAGTCTATGTTCTCTACATTTGAGCCTTGCACCATGCCACAGATTTTGATGGGCAATCATACATACATGGATGTGATTGGGAAAGGATCTATTGACATTGGGGATAACTCCTTCAATGATGTGTTGTGTGTACCCCACTTGACAAACAATCTCCTTTCTATCTATCAAATCACACATGGCGCAACTAAGAGAGTTGTGGAGTTCACACCTGACTCAGTTTTCATTAGAGACATGGAGACTAGAGCTATCATTGCAATTGGGGTGGTTGATCTTGCATCTCGGTTATACTCCTTTTCAGATTTTGTTGATGATGATGATTTCACATTTGATGATTCTACACATGATGATCACACTTATTGTGATGGTTCAGATTTTGAGGAGACCTTTGGACACTTGAACATGGGGATTCTCACATGTGACCCCATTCTTGAGTCTTGTATTTCATCTCCTCATATTAATATCACATCACCTATTGCACCTGATGATGCAGATAGTGTGATAGTTTTGCCTTCATGTGATTCAATGCAGCAAGATATTCATTGTCTTCCAACTTCAGATTCATGGGATGATTACTTGACAGATATTGCAGGTTTGTTTGTGGAATCCTACATTACAGATTTGGGAGACATCATTGATGACATTCATCTTCTCTTTGATGAAGGTGGTCCTTCTTCGATTGTTGCGAGGGCACACTCTAACCCTCTTGTTCATTCTCTACATGATCATTCTTTCGAGGTTGACATGATTGTGGATACTTATGTATAGCAATTGGAGGAGGTCTCTTTATGCTTTGAGGAGACACATGAGTCTTTGGACATTGTTCTACATTCATCTTCACTAGATGTTGGAGTACCTTTTTCAGCAGTGTGGCATAGTTTACCACCTTTGGAAGGGGTATCTTTCAGCATCAACATGGGGACACTTGAGCAGTTTTCAGAGATTCCTTTCATCATGAGTTTTCTTCATACATCTTCCCTTCATGATTGGGGAGACTTCATGGATACACCTTTGGTTTTGTTTCTTCCTAAGGGGAGGAATGTTGTTTGACGTTCGTGGAGTAGTTTCTTCATACATCGAGCTTCTTCCATTGGTGCACATTCTCCATTGAGGGGGGGTCACAGTTTGACTTCTCTTCTTCTCTCATATGGGGGGGACTTTTTCCTCACATGGGGTTTTGTTCCTCACATACTTCTTTGAGAGTTTTTGTATAGCTTTTATCTCTCTTTTGGGGGAGGGTTTTTTCCCATTGGGTTTTTCTCTCTTTCCCCACTTTGTGAGAGATTTCATTGCATTTGTTTGCATGCATTTGCATTTGTTCATGGGTACCTAACATGGCCTCGTAGCCGGGAGCCATCTTGCATTGCTTAGTTGCATTGTAGACTTAAGTGCATTCCCCTAAGTTACACTTAAGGGGGGGTGTTGGTGTAAATAATTATTCATCATGGATATTATTACACTTACTTAAGTTTACTTAGGATAATGCATTTCATAGTGGTTTGGATATGAGACACTTGGGTGTTTGTGCCACATTGGGATAGTGTGTGTAGGAGAAACTCCACCTTTTATGGTGTTGATCTTGTTATTACACTATCATATCCACTTATTGTGGAGTGATAATTCCACCTTCGGTGGGTGATCCACCTCATGTGGAATATTATATTATTTCTCCTACCTACCCACACCTATTTCCTACCTACCCTTGTTTCTCATTGAGCCACATGTCATATTTGTGTGCTCATACATCCATATGGCCTTGCCTGTATAAGCAGGCCTCTATTCATTGTATTGAACAATTGAATCTAGTTGATTGTTGATCATTTTCTATTGATGAGAATACAGTTTATTCTTGTCCTATATTGTGTCTCTATTTTGTACATTTCATTGAGCTCTTGATCTTGGCAAAATCTAACAGAAGGCATGGATTGAGAATAAGGTGGTGGGACATTATAATAAGTAGGCATTGGTGATGATTGGGTAGGAAAAGGGACAGTTAAAGGAGGAATAAATTTGTTGAAGGAATTGCCCCCTTGTGTCACACTGATTGGTTGAGGAATAGTAGGAATACTCATGGAAGGAATGGGTAATGATGGAGGATTAAATGAAGAAGATGGATTTCACCCATGACCCATGGTTGTAGGAATGACATTTTCACTTGAAGTAACTATGATGTTAGATGTGAAAGAAGGAATAATAGTCATAGGATTAGTCAAAGGAATAGAAGAATTGACTTGTGTTGAAGGTTGTGAATAACCTAGGGTTTCGACACAACTCTTGATAGGCATGACATTAGAATCAACAATATGTGCAATGCCACACAATATATAAATTCCATTCTTATCACTTTGAAGCATGCATTTAAGACATTGAATTAATGGAAGAGCTTTACTATTAGGGTATTCTTGGGACATCCATTGTTGAAAACTATCAAATTGATTGTCTAGTGTGGAAAATTGATCTAAAGAAACCCTAGTTAAAGCTTCTTCTTCATCATGAGATCCATTAATAGGGACATAATTAGGATGGGAAGAATTAACATGATCCTTATTAAAGAAGTCACTCAAATTAGGCTCCATCCCCTTGGTAATTAAACCTTGGGAAGCCTTAATTTGAATGCTTCGTCTAACGGGGATAGGATAGGTAGGACTAATAGTGGTAAAAATTATGCACTAGAGGGAAAATTTGAATTTTGGAGTGTGGAACAGAGCTTACAAAATTGAGTATGCAAATTCAAAAAAATAATGATTACACAATTTGAACTTTGTTTGAGGAAGAGAATGACACAATTTCCAAAAATAAAAGGAAATTGGAAATTTTAAAATTAAAATTTTTAAAATTGGGGTAGACTATAATTAACCTCTTAATTTTTAAAATTTTCTTGAAATTTGAAATGTTGAATTTTGAAGGTATTTCCAATTCTAGAGGGATCAAAAATTGATAAAATTAGCCAATCTTCTGGATTTAGACTATTAAATACAGTCATAATAGTCTCCCGAAATTTTGAGAAAAAAGCCGAGGACCGTGGCGGGAACGCACATGGTTCGACCAACTTTTTTCAAAATTTTCAGTGATGGATATTGTAATGATTTTAAAGATAACCCCAAAAAATTGATGAATTTTACGATCTCTAGATGAGCAAAATGAAGGCGACAATAGGACCCTATTAGGGTTTTGAAGAAAAAGAGTAATTGAATTGCAATTTTGAAAAGGGTCAAACCTAATGGATAGGGACACCTTGGAAAATGTTTATAAATCTGAATGTAAATTAAATTGATTTAAAATTAACACAAAATCCAATTAATTTAAAAAATTAGGGTTTGATGACCTAACCACTTAATTTTAAAATTTGAATTTTGGGAAAAAGGGGAGAAATTGACAATTTGAATTGTAGAATTGAAGACAAATCTGAGAACAATCAGAAATTAAATTAAAAATCAGTTTTTGCACAAGTTCAAGATGATTTATGAAAATTAGGGTTCTAACAAGTAACCTCTTAATTTTATAATTTTTAATTGCAAATTGAGAAAGACTAAAGAAATTGAATTTGGCAATCAAAACAATTTTTAGACTTAAGATAACCACAAGCAATTTTTACAAATCACAAGTTCAATGTTAAATTGAAAAACGAGGGTTTTGAATGTTTTAACCACTAAGTTTGCAGAAAGTTGAAACATGTAGATGAAAAATATGCAATTTTTTTCAAAGGAAAGCATGCAAGATGTCGGGTTCACCAAAATGTAATGGTGAGAAAATGATGAATCATAGATCAAGAGGAAAACTACCCTTTCCCTCAAAGAGAGATGAGAATTTTGCTATTGATTACCATTCAAGCACTTTTCACCATTACATTAGGAAAATAAGGGATGATATAATTCACTAGATTCAATCTCCATGCAAAGATGAAAGATTAAATTCTGAATGAATTGAGAATGTTAAGATGATCCCTTCTTCCTTGTTTGAAATGGAAATGAATTGATTGAATTATGTAGTGTGAAAGTGACAAAGAATCGATTATAACTTGAGATCTGAATATGGGATGAAGCTGTGCACCTAGATCTGGTAGTAAAATGTTGAGATGAATTTTCTCTGCAAATTTGATGAAAAGTTGTCCAGACCATGGTGGGAATGAACATGGTCCTCTGAAAAACCTACAAAACGAAAAGGGTTATTCTACCTCTGCAAATGAAGCTTGAATCCGAAATTCTAGCTGCACACCTGCAACCTACACATAAAAAAGGGAGGAAAAGGGGTTGGGATTGTGGCTTTACCTCAAGGGAGGTTGTAGCAGCAATGTTGATAGAAATGCTTGTATGGAATTTAATGTTGAAAGGGATCTCCTCTTCAATGGTTGAATCCTTGACTTGAATGCAACACCTAGCCTTGAAGGGAGACTTGAGAATGCTCAATGGTAGAAAAGAATGCTTGAATGCTTGATCTCTTATGGGACTTGAATCTCTCCAACTTCAACCTCTCCGACTTATCAAATTTCCACTTATGCAAATGAGAGGATGAATGCCCCTTAAATACATGTTTGAAGTATTTGAATTTCATCACGGGCCGACATCGAGGAAGTTTCCCACCCAAGGCACAACCCACAAGGCATGCTCTAGGAAGGGTCTTGCCCTAAAATAGGGAAGGGACAGGGCTGCCATGCCTCTGTCCAAGGGGGGACAGTGGCTCAATGCCCCTTTCCTACCCATTTCTCCAAGGCAGAATGCAGACGGGGTGATGTAGAGGCCAAGGAAGAAGTTGTTTTCACAAGTCGAGCACTCTCTGGTCTCTGATCAGGCTAAGGGATTCAATTTTGCATGCATGAGGACACTAATGCAGTTGAAAACTACTAGGATCACAATTTTATGATGCTACGTTTAGCCCCCACTTTAGCGGTAGCATAAGCGTATGCCAATACTGTCAATAAAGTACAAGGAAACAAGATTGAAAAACTTTTACCACATCAAGGAGGCAAGATGTGCGGAGCCCCCAGTGGAATTAAGATCTTATGACTTTGATTGAAAAAGTAAAAGGGAATATCAAGAAGGGGAGAACCATGACTACAAGTAGAAAAGTTCCCTTCCCTATGAGTCATGAAAGAAAGGATAAAAATATTACAAAGCAAAGCAAAGTTCACTAAGTAATTCTGTATCACAAGAAGGAAAGCATGAGTAGAGTGTATGCCCCCACATTAAAGCAATCGCGTGCACCTTATCGGGAATGATGGCTTTAAGGTAGAATACACCCAAGAGCGAGAGAAGAGAGGGAGCACGTTATTGCAAGGATTTAGCCCCCAATTGAGGTATAAAACCAAGGATAATGAATACAAAACATGAGGTAGTGTTGCTTTCCTCGAGGTCAGTATGTTGTATGATAACTCATGTATATCATATATGTATATGCATATAATAATCTTCATTCCCCAAAGAAGGGCATTACCTTAGAATAAAGGGAAGAGAGAATGTCTTTTGAGTCAACATGAAAGAGACCAAGAAGAGATCTCAATGCTTTGCATCATCCCCAAGCAGACTTTAAGGGAACAATATAAGAACAGGGATACACATAGAAGAATGGTCACAAAAGAGAAAGAAAGGTCAGGGAGAAAGAATTTCTATGCTAATATTGTTAATCTAGCATGACATCCACCTCCTGATCTTGCTACTCACTATTTCGGGAAGGCGAGCAACATGCCAAAGGAGTGACATCGAGTACAATAGATAGAGTTATCACAAGATCCAAACAAGGACTATGCTCAGGTTGTAAGTCACTTTGTTCGAGTCTAGGAGCTAGGATTAAAGTTTGTGAAAACTCATCCGATAAATTTTTGTCCATACCAACATACTCATACTCACAATCAGAAGCATTAAGAGTTGTACTACCATTATAAATAATATTTTCACCCATTTCTTCATCGAAGTTTAAAGAAAGATGAGTAAGAACACAAATAGGAGTAAAACCATCACATGTTTTATGCAACTTATGATTTGGAGATGTTGGTTGAAAATATTGCTTAGGAGAAAATGGTATCATGTAAATTGTTGGAGTCTTAGGAGACTAAGTATTTTGAGGGATAGCTTCACAAGATTGAACACGGCGTTATCTCGTACAACTATTTTGTTGAGTCTTAGTGGAAGGATGAGAAGAAGAAGGCACACTTGAACAAGTAGGAACATGTCTCTCCTTGATAGTTGAAGGTTTAGGTTGAGGTCTTTTCGATTGAACAATAGGAAAAGTAGGCCTCTTCTCTCGATAAAATAAAGGAGGTGGAACTATGCCATAGAAAGGAGGAATATTAGGTGTAGGGAGGAGACCAAGTCCATCATGAGGAAGAAATATAGGTCTAACCTTAGGAGGAATATTTTTGTTCTCCTTAAGAGAGGGTAAAGTCACATCCATAGCAGTAGGTGGACAATTTTCCTTAGGAGGAAGATTAGTAGAGGAATAACCTCATCTTGAAGAATAATAGGAATGTCAAGTGTTTGAGATCTAGGTTGACTTAAGGATAATATCATATCATTCTTCCATTTATGATAATATTGAAAAAGAGCATCGCTCCTTTATGGAAGAGATTGAAATTGTTTAGGCCAAAAGAGATCAATAGAAACACCGGGGCTTCTTTTGGATGGACAAAATAAGCTATGGTTCACGGTTATGATTTCTCCATTGTGAGGAAATTTAAGACACTTTTGGATTGGAGAAGCAATAGGCTTCATGGAAGATAGCCAAGGATAACCCAACTTCACACAGAATTGCTCAGAAGAAGGTATGATAACAAAGTCAACATCCATGGATTTAGCATGAAACTCAATAGGAAGAGTGATAGAACCAATGGTAGGACAAGAGAAGCCATTAAATAACTTCACAACTACATTAGAATCATCATATAGTGGTTTATGCACTCGTAAAGTGAAAAGATACTCTTCAATTATGACATTAACCATGCAAGAGGGATCAATCAGGGCACCACGACAAGGGATATCCTTAACCCTTACAGCTATGTATAAAGGGCCATCGGGTGCTCTAATGGTCTCACTAGGGTCAAATGTAATACAAGAATCACTAGGAGAATCTTGTGTTTCTACCATATTAACCAAGTTTGGAGCCATAGAGGTGAATTCTTTAGAAGAGAGAGAAACAGGCACAATCTCAATAACATTATGAGATGTCAAGGGATCAGTGAAAATCTTAAGATTTTGATTAGGAGGAGTAACTGATTTATTCCCTTTATCATTCATAGCTGCCACATATATAGTATTATTATCAATCAGGTCTTGAATCTTATTCTTCAATGCAAAACATTTCTCAGTATCATGATCAGTTTGACAATGAAATTGGCAAAAGTAATTGATATCAAAATAAGGAGATGCAAGTTTGAAAGGATCATTGTTTTATAGGAGCCTGAAGTTTGATAGCATTTATGTGCAGCAACTGAGACATAATACTATGTAAAGATTCATTGAAAGGAGTAAACTATGTTTCTCTTTGGAAGAATTTTGAAATAGAAGACACACTTGTTGTAGCATTCACATGGTTGTTGTTGATTGGATCATTGAACTTGATGAAGCTTTTTGTTGGTTAGAACTTCGCAAATGGTTGTTGAATACTCTCCCCCTTATCACACGGAGCCATAGGAGTGGTTTTCTCCATTTGACTCACAACCAGTTGATAATTATGGAGTGTTGCACACAACTAGGGAAAGGAAGTAAACTCAGACAAAAAAAGCTTTTCGTTGATATCTTTTTGTAAATTATAAATTAAAATTCTTTGAATATCATTATCAGGTACATGAAAAGAAATTTGAGCACACAAATGCTTATATCTACCAATGAAATCAGTCACTTTTTCTTTAACACCTTGTTTACAATGCATTAAATCAGTCAAAGTGATTTTAGGACCAATATTGTTTTGAAATTGTTGGATGAAAGCATTTGCTAGTTGTTGAAAAGAAGTGATAGAATAAGAAGGTAGAGAGCAATACCATTGTAAGGCTTTATCTCTTAGTGTTCTTGTAAATAATTTTGTAAGCAATCATTCCTCATAAGAAAAATCAGTGCACAAGCTTTTAAATGTTTTGACATGCATAAGAGGATCATCTTTTTCATTATAGAGTTCCAATTGAGGGATCTCAACATGTTTAGGTGGCATGACTTTAACAATATCAAGAGAAAGTGGGCTAACAACATCAAAGGTGGGCACACTACACTTGGATTGACTCATGGACACAATCTGTTGTTGTAAGGAAGACACGGTTTGGGCAAGATTGTTGATTGTCATTTCGGTGGAAGAATTGATGTTAGACATAGGTGAATGAGAAGGTGGTGTGATGTTGTGGAAAGAAGGCATGGATTGAGAATAAGGTGGTGGGACATTATAATAAGTAGGCATTGGTGATGATTGGGTAGTAAAAGGGACAGTAAAAGGAGGAATAAAGTTGTTGAAGGAATTGCCCCCTTGTGTCACACTGATTGGTTGAGGAATAATAGGAATACTTATGGAAGGCATTGGTAATGATGGAGGATTAAATGAAGAAGAGGGATTGCCCCCATGACCCATGGTTGTAGGAATGACATTTTCACTTGAAGTAGCCATGATGTTAGATGTGAAAGTAGGAATACTAGTCCTAGGATTAGTCAAAGGAATAGAAGAATTGACTTGTGTTGAAGGTTATGAATAACCTAGGGTTTTGGCACAAGTCTTAATAGGCATGAAATTAGAATCAACAATATGTGCAATGCCACACAATATATCAATTCTATTCTTATCACTTTGAAGCATGCATTTAAGACCTTCAATTAATGGAAGAGCTTCACTATTAGGGTATTCTTCGGACATCCATTGTTGAAAACTATCAAATTGATTGTCCAATGTGGAAAGTTGGTTTAAATAAACCCTAGTTAAAGCTTCTTCTTCATCATGAGATCCATCAATAGGCACATGATTTGGATGGGAAGAATTAGTATGATCCTCATTAAAGAAGGCACCCAAATTAGGCTCCATCCCCTTGGTAATTAAACCTTGGGAAGCCTTAATTTGAATGCTTCATCTAACGGGGATAAGATAGGTAGGACTATTAGTGGTAAAACACATGCACTAGAGGGAAAATTTGAATTTTGGAGTGTGGAACAAAGCTTACAAAATTGAGTAATGCAATATTCAAGAAAATAATGATTACACAATTTGAACTTTGTTGGAGGAGGAGAATGACACAATTTCCAAAAATGAAAGGAAATTGGAATTTTTAAAATTAGGGCCAAGGGAATACCACTTAATTTTAAAATTAAAATTTTTAAAATTAGGCCAGTCTATAATTAACCTCTTAATTTAAAAAAATTTCTTGAAATTTGAAATGTTGAATTTTGAAGGTATTTCCAATTCTAGAGGGATAAAAAATTGATAAAATCAGCCAATCTTCTAGATTTAGGCTATTAAATACAGTCATAACAGTCTCCCAAAAATTTGAGAAAAAAGTTGAGGACTGTGGCAAGAACGCACATGGTCTGACCAACTTTTTTTGAAAATTTCAGGGATGGATATTGCAATGATTTTAAAGCTAACTGCAAAAAATTGATGAATTTTATGATTTCTAGATGGGCAAAATGAAGGCGAAAAGGTGAAAATAGGACCCTATTAGGGTTTTGAAGAAAAAGAGGAATTGAATTGGAATTTTGAAAAGTGTCAAACCTAATGGATAGGGACACCTTGGAAAATGTTTATAGACCTGAATGTAAATGAAATTGATTTAAAATTCACATAAAACCCAATTAATTTTAAAAATTAGGGTTTGATGACCTACCCACTTAATTTTGAAATTTGAATTTTGGAAAAAATGGGGGACATTGACAATTTGAATTGTAGAATTGAAGAAAAATTTGAGAACAATCAGAAATTAAATTAAAATCCAATTTTTGCACAAGTTCAACATGATTTATGAAAATCAGGGTTTTAACAAATAACCTCTTAATTTTGTAAATTTTAATTGCAAATTGAGCAAGACAATGAAGAAATTGAATTTGGCAATCAAAACAATTTTCAAATCTAAGATAACCACAAGCAATTTTTACAAATCACAACTTCAATGTTAAATTGAAAAACTAGGGTTTTGAATGATTTAACCACTAAGTTTGCAGAAAGTTGAAACTTGTAAATGAAAAATATGCAATTTTGTTCAAAGGAAAGCATGCAAGATGTTGGGTTCACCAAAATGTAATGGTGAGAAAATGATAAATGATAGATCAAGAGGAAAACTACCCTTTCCCTCAAAGAGAGATGAGAATTTCACTATTGATTACCATTCAAGCACTTTTCACCATTACATTAGGAAGATAAGGGATGGGATAATTCACTAGATTCAATCTCACTAAAAGATGAAAGATTAAATTCTAAATGAATTGAGAATGTTAGGATGATCCCTTCTTCCTTATTTGAAATGGAAAGGAATTGATTGAATTATGTAGTGCAAAAGTGACAAAGAATCGATTATAACTTGAGGCTCGATTATAACTTGAAGCTATGCACTTGGATCTGAAAGTAAAATGTTGAGATGAAGTCACCCTACAAATTTGACAAAAAGTTGTCCGGACCATGGCAAGAATGTACACGGTCCTCCAAAACACTTGCGAAAAGAAAGGGTTTTTTTCCTCTGCAAATGAAGCTAGAGTTCAAAAGTACAGTTGCACAACTGCAACCTACACATAGAAAAGAGAGGAAAAGGGGTTGGGATTGGGGGTTTGCCTCAAGGGAGGTTGTAGTAGCAATGTTGATAGAAACGCTTGTATGGAATTGAATGTTGAAAGGGATCTCCTCTTCAATGTTTGAATCCTTGACTTGAATGCAACACCTAGCCTTGAAGGGAGACTTGAGAATGCTCAATGCTGGAAAAGAATGCTTGAATGCTTGGTCACTTATGCAACTTTAATCTCTCCAACTTCGACCTCTCCGGGTTGTCAAATTTCCACTGATGCAAATGAGAGGATGAATGCCCCTTAAATACATGTTTGAAGTATTTGAATTTTGTCACGAGCTAACATCGAGGAAGTTTCCCACCCGAGGCACAACCCACAAGGCATGCTCTAGGAAGGGTCCTGCCCTAAAATAGGGCAAGGACAGGGGCGTCAAGCCCCTTTCCTAGGAGGGAAAGGGCACCATGCCCCTGTCCAAGGGGGGACAGTGGCTCCACGCCCCTATCCTATGCCTTTCTCCAAGGCAGAATGCGGGCAGGGTGATGCACTAGCCAAGGAAGAAGCTGATTTCGCAAGCCGAGCACTCTCTGGTTTTTGATCGGGCTAAGGGATTCGAGTTTTCATGCGTGAGGACCCTAATGCAGTCAAAAATTGCTAGGGTCACAATTTTATGACACTACAGTTTGCAAGAAACACATTTAGTTCACATTAGAAAAAATTCTACTAGAAAATGTATTTTTTGAATTGTTTATCTTTCAATCTTCTCTTTGTGGGACTTTACTTTGGCAATGATCTATTAGATAATGCAATTTTTGATTTGTTTATGTTTCAATCATCTCTTTTGGGGACTTTAATTTGTATCAATTTCAACATTTATATGCCTATGTTGTTGTGTTCATGTTATATATAAATCAAACAAAGAATTATTTTATAGTACCTTACAAGATATTTTGGTAGATACTGCCAACAAGGAAAACTTGGCAGCTAACAACATATCTTGTAAGGCACTAGAATATAGTTCTGTGTCTAGTGCCTTTTTACAAATAGGACATTTCCTTTTATGATTTTGATGCAATTACCTAGTAGACATATTAGACACTGCAATTTATATATGATGACTACAATTTGAACACTTACAAGTGTTCAAATTTTTCACTATCAAAAGAGGACATATCAGTGGCATCTGAATAATCAAATGCCACTGATATGGCCTTTTTGATAGTGAGAAATTTGACAACTTATGTGGCCTCTTTTGATAGTTAGAAATATATGAGATTAGTTCAATTGATAGACGAGAAATATCACATCAAAAAAATAAACATATGAGATTTATAACAAAACCATTAATTCATTGGAATATCCATCTAAGATATTTGAAAACAATGAAGTTCTAAAAACATTACAAAATATGGTAGTATGTCACTCTATAATCACATCACAGTTATATTGAAACTCAAAATCTTCTCTTCGAAGGGCTCACAAAATATAATTGATCATAGACTCGATCAATTCTCCATATGGGTATTAAATGGAGGAGGTGTCACAAATTCAACCCCAACAAATTGTGGCCTACTAGGGTCTCGCCCAACAATGATGCTTTCTTGGCTACGAGGGGTTTGTAAGCAACTTACTATTTGAGAAAGCAATGCCTGGTTGACACCTAAAGTAAGTTGCATGTTGTTTGAGGATCCAGGTGTAGTCCCAACTTGCATAATATTAATAGTTGCAAAGGTTGGGGACAAGAGGTTCATCATTTCCATGAGAATTGGGTGTTGGATGGGTAGAGGTTTTGCGACTGTGGCCACATCTTACATCCTCTTTGCATGCTTGGCTCCCTTTTTAGCTTTCATCCTCACCTTCTCAAGCTTTGCTTCTACATCTTTCTTTGCCTTCTCTTATCTTTGAATGAATTTCTTTTGGGAATCCTGCAATGTTTTGGCCTATTTTTCGACCCTCATAGCCTCCTTTTCTATCGCTTCTACTTCATGTTGTGCCTTCCTCTATCTCATCTGTTCTTTCTTTTGTTATGTCAATTCCTCATCTCTTTTCCTTTCGGCCTCTTTATCTTTTTCCCTTTGAATGTACTCATCAAATGTCAAGATCTATGACTGGCTACTAAGACATAGCACCCCTTTCCTACCTCCACATGAAGTTCGATTCATTCTCTGCACTGGAAGTCTTAAGAATCTGGTGATTTTCCTTGGCACTTGCTGCCCATCCTCTTGTGTACATGGCATAAACTCAGGTTTGTCTTCACTTATGTGAATTTGATCTTCACAATCAACACCATCTTGTTGCTCCTAGTTGACTGCATTGGTGAAGTAATGTATCACATCTACTGGATCAATTTCTGGCAGACTTGGCATGGAAAGGGTTACATCATCACCGTTGGCTTCTTCTTGGGTCTAGTCTGGTATGACAACTTGTGTTGGCAAAGACATGCACCTGTTGATGTACTTTCCAAACCCTCATTTGGCTGGCTGGTTTGTGGGGGAAAACCTATTTCGGTAGTTTGTGGTGTCAAACTTGTACCCTCAACCGTTGCTTGTGTTCTGCTATGACATTCTACAAAATCTTGAATGTCTTCCTCATTAAAACCAACCAACCACAAGCAAGCTTTCGTTGCCATATACTTTGGTTCTTCATCCCTTGAAGTGGCATCATGTTCTATTCCAATAGTTGGTTGTATATCAACTCCAACCTTAAATGCTTCACTTGGCCTCATATCATTCTTCAATGCAGATTGGTTAAGTGGCCAAATCCCTATCCTATAGAAGCCACTGATTATATTAGCCGGTGTCAATGCTTGGGAAAAAGCCTTGCTCGCAAGAGTTGTCAACTCTTGCCTTCTAATTTCAATTTGTGGGTACTTTGACATCCTTATAGTCCTTTGCTATTTGAAATAATTCATGAAAGGTGAGAATATAGAAACATCAAGTGGCTATAGTTTGTGGCTTGTATGAGTAGGAAGGGTTACCAAATCTATACCTATTTGCCTTGCTTCTTCAATTGTCTTGAAGGCTACATGGCTGCCATGACCGTCGAAGATCAGTAGGGCCCTACATGAGGGTGAAACTCCACCAGGGACTAAATGTACAAATGTTCCAATCAATTTGAGAACAACTCCTTTGTCATCCATGCATGTTCTTGGACTGCCATGCATGCTCCTGGCTCATAGTTTGTAATGTAGTTTCAGATATACCTCTTAGAATTGAACAAATAAAATTCAGGAATGATGAAACCAAATGCACTAACACATGCCAAATATTAATCCACTCTCTACTCTTGTAAATTAGGTGCAGTACACACCTCTGGCCCAAATTGGCTATCACTCTCATTCCACAATTCCTCCTAGCTTGCACACCAGTCTCATCACAATTCCAAATCTAGCTACTACCATAGTGATTGAGGTTGTACATTACCTCCAAGTTGTCATAGAAAAAGGAAACAATACAAGGTCAAAGCATAATAGCCCTATCAAAGTCCACTCCTTCTGTTGTTCTCATCATCAAATTAGGGTGCCTTCATCTAAAACCTGGCCACCATGACCTCCTGACATCCCATTTTTGAATGGATTAAGCCTATTCTCGGTAATTTGGGCAATAATTGATTGAAGTTGACTGATTTGGAGACCGTGACCAATTTCAGCCATGTCTTTGCACCATTGGAAAACTTCATCCCCCTCCTCTAATGATAAAATGGTGCGTGGACCCATCACAGTCATGGTTGTGGCTCCCACTAGCCAAGCCCTCAAAGAGGCAATGGGGATACCATACTTGATTGATGTACCTCTAAGAGACATGTGATTATCTTTTATGCATTATATTGCTTCTTTCATGTTAGATATGCTCCATTTTGGTTTGGGAACCTTTGAGGCCACCTATAGTTGTGGTGTTTCCGGAATAGGATTACAAGCTGCAATAGAATGGTCATGTGTACAACAATAGTTTCCACATCAGTTGCATTGTTAGGTGAATGGTCATCTACAACAGGAGTCACTGGGTCTTTATTTTGTACAAAACTATCTTCATCAGGGAAGTGCACCCCACAAGTGACTCTAATTGTTTGATGTCTATGGTGTTATGGAGAAAAGTGTTCAAAAATTGACTATTACAGTCCTTCAAGAGCCCTATTAGGCCTCCAAATGCACTAGAGACGCCCCTTAGACACTCCACCAACTTTCCCACTCACTTGGAATGTAATAACATAGAAAAAATGAAAGGATTTAATAGGTTCTAAGGTCTCTTTAATTTTTTTGGTTCCAAAACACATAATTCTTCTTCAAACCTCCTTCAACTAGCCTAACACATGAGGATGTTAAGCCCTCAAGTGCCCAAAACTACACTTAGGTTCTTCCCATGAAAAAATTGTTTAAAACCCATCTGTAACACTACCATATCCACCATTCCACCAAGTCCTAAGGCAAGTAATTGATAGAATGGAGAGTTCTACATTTTTCTTTGACAAAGCCCCAAAACCTAGGGTTTTAGACCAATTTTTGTAAATTAGCTTGTAGAAGGATCAAAACTCAATAAAATTAAACCAAAATAGTCCCAAATGAAATTTAACACATATATATTTCCAAAAATTCCACTCTTATGTGTTAATTCATCCAAATAATAAAGATATGAAGCAAAGTGCAGCATTTTTACATAAAATTGCAGAGAAAATGATCATCAAATTGCCTTCAAACTGAGTTCTCCATACAAAATCACCATCCAACCTACAAAAAAATGTGGGAATGGCCTATTTTAATTCCTCCAAGGCCTCCCAACTGAAATAACCACCTTTTTCATTTGTTTCAACCAACCAACTCCTAATTGCTCTTACAATGCAAAAATTGCCTTAACAACATTTTGGCAATATTGACATTTTTTCCAAAAATGCTGCATAGACTTAATCCAAGACTTTCATGACTCACAACCAATATGAATAGGTAAAAATAGGATTAAAATACCTTCATACACCATAAAATACCATATATGACCCTATTAAGACATATTTGTCACAAAATGACAATTTTGACAATTTTGACAATCCTTGAGCAATATCAACAACATGACCCATCTAGGACTTAATCTAACATTCAATGGTCTTAATGACCTTATTACATCACATTTGGTCTTAAAAGACCTTATTTACAACTTGAATACTTCAAAACATAAAAGATTCAAAATTTTCCTTATAGAGGCTTGATGGTAGCCTAGGTGCTCCTGCACCAGAAGCCTTAGCAAAAACAATAAAAGAAATTAATCTATAAATTATGTTCAAATTCATCATGGCAGCTTCCATTTTGACTCTTGTGTTGGTTGAAGTAGTTAAGAAACCACAACCCGAATTCAAGTTGCATCCTATGAAGGCTGGAGAGATCGATATGACCAGTTCCCTATCATCTGTGCCCTTTGGTGTGTTACTGGTTGAAGATATCCATTCCTTCATCCACTGCAAGCTTGAAGAAATTGGAGACAAATTAATTCACGATGAATTCAAAGGGTTCTGCGATAATGGTCTATTGAAGGCATAACATATGCATCTGAAGACCAAGGGTTTGTTGTATGTTGTTGATATTCCTAACCAATTCTATGTTGATTGGATCAGGTATGTTCTAAGTAGAGTGCATGACCAATTTCTATGGTTGGAAGCTGAAGCACCAATCAAAATCACAAAGGATGTGATCCAAAGAGTAACAGGGTTTAACGAAACAGGCGATGCACTAACCCTGAGGACAATATCATCTGGTGAGGTCATTCAGTTGACTCAATCCTGATATGGCAAGAGAGCAATGACAGTCACTCACATTGAGGACATAGAAGTGAGGTTTGCATCTACAGTGATAGCTTATAGAGTGTACCAATCAAGCTGCATGAACAACATGTTGAGAGGTGTTATCCATGCAACTTACCATATCATCAAAGAGGATGCAACATATGACATTTGTGAGATGATAAGAAGTCAATTCTTGGTGATAATGGACTGAATTAAGAAGGACAAAAAGCAATCATTCAAGTATGGTTCAATACTGGTATGTATCTTCTTCTATGTGCAAAATTTCTTTCCCGGTAAGGGCAATGTAGTGTGGTCTACAGATAAACCTATCATAGTTCAGATAGGTGAAATGATTAGAGACTTAGGTGATAAGTTTGGAGAGACAATGTGGGGTTATTTTAAAGAATTCCAAACTAGAATGCATCAAAGAGAAAGAATCTCGACTAATATAGTTCAAAAGTACAAGGACACTATTTGCTTTCTTGTTGATACTGATAGTTGCATTATTCAAGCGATTGAACCTAGAACTTTCTGGGTACCCATTATGGGTTATGAGATTGGGGTAGACATTGCCAAAATATGTGCAAACATGTTATTGTCTAAACTGGTAGATAGAAAACCTAAGAGATTTGGAATTTATGAGGAGGCAAGCTCCCAAATTAAGAAGGAACTCAAAGAGCCTATCATTCATTTGAAAGTGAGGAAAATGATAGACACCTTAGACAAGAAATATGGAGGTGAAGAATCTAGTGCCACTGCTTCCACCGGTACCAGTGAGCAAATAGGGGAAAAATCAAGAAAAGATGAAGAGAAAACAAAAGAAAAGAATAAAATGTCCAAGACAAGATCCAAGGGTGTTGCATCCAGCAAACCGACATTATACATGAAAGAAAAGGACTCAGATACTCCTACATCTTCCCAAGGTAAAGGTGGACCGGTAGGAGTCACATATGCAAGAAATAAAAAGAATGGAAGGATAATTGAAACAAAGGCTAAGAAGAAGCCCAAGATAGACGAAAAGGAGGATGATAACTCTGACACCCAATCTTATGTGGTAGTTAAAGAAGTCAAAACAAGTGGTAGGAATGTAGCTCCAACTGTTGATTAATTGGTCCATGGGATCAAAGAGTATGGAGGTTTAGCTAGTGTTGGGAGAAAGTATCCCCTCTGCAATGAGGAATCTACAAAAGAAAAATTGAAGATGCACTCATTTGGAACTTACATAAATTTTGTAGAACTCCCAGTGAACTACATGGAAAAATTCCATCAGATTTACAAAATCTCATTGAAGGGAGATGGAAAAATGTTGTGACAATTGAGAAGGAACACAAAATAAAGGCACTCATGGAAGTACATCATGAATTGGATTATAATCAATCATCTTTAGTGGCTGAAGCATGTGTAGAATGTTTCAAAATAAGGAATAGAATAGGGAGAGTAACCATAGGAGATATTCAAGGTGTGCATGATGAGGGAATTGACATGTGGAAAACAATTTTGAGCCAGCAAAAGAAAGCTGAGGAGGAAATACAGAAAGAAGTGAAACAAGGACAAGATATAGCTGCTCAAGAAAAGAGAAAAGGAAAAGACAAGGACACCACTGATGAGTTTGATGCATTTATAGTTGAAGATATCATAGGTGATGTTGTGTCAGATATTCCTAATCTAACAAAGGATGCAGAGCCACTGGTTGAACAAAAATCAACTATTAAAACTATTGATATTAATAATACACCGGCAAAGGGAACCGATCAAACTAAGCATTCTGGAGAAGATGAAGTTACAATTGTGGACAACCCTTATGAGGAAAAACCTCAAAGGAATCCGGTCACAATAAATATTCCCACAACACACCCTACTAGCAACGAACCTCATTTGCCAAAAAAAGGGGCAGAGCGAGAAAACCCCAAGATGATAGATTCATCAATACTATTTGTAGATGAAACGAAGGAGAAGGAACAAGAAAAGAAGGAAGCAGAAAAGAAAATAGAAAGGAAGGAAACAAAATCAATTGGTATTGGTTTAGGAGAGACCAAGGAACCGAAACAAGAGAAGAAGATAGAAGATTTTTCATCCAGTCAACTTGAAGGTGGTCAGAAAACAGTGGTGGATACTCCTCCAGTAAAGAGGAAGTTAGTTTTAGAAAAGGAAACTGAGAAAAAGAAAGCTAAACTCCCCACCTCATCCAACTCCGAGGTAGAAGCTGAAGTAGAAGAACAAGAAATAGAGGATGAAGAAGGGGAAGACTCAGTAATTGATATCAAGAAGATGACCCCCAAATAGTTAATAAAAGTTTCAGAAAAATTGAGAATTCAAGCTGAAAATGCCAAACTTAAAGAAAAGAAAAAGAAGGCAAGAATTCTTAATATTGCAAAGACAATCTTATCTGATCTCATTCCTTATATTGTTGTTGATGAGAATGCGCCTATCATCAATCAATTGGGCACTCTTGTCAAAGCAATTAGTTGAGAGGCAACTGATCTGGAGAAGGTTGCAACAAGGTAGTATGAAACCTGAAGAGGTGAGAAATTAATGGAATGAATATCAATTGGTAAAGTTTCTCTCTACCAACACTGAAGGGGTGAAATCAATCTTAAAGGAAGTTGGCTAATTATTGGTCAAATTTTCAAACTTCCCCGATTTCATCAAAGATCTTAAAGATAAAAGAGTAAAGACTCAAAACAAAATTCAAGAGCTGTTAGGTTCTTTTGATCCTCTTACAAGCTCAGTAGTGACTTTCAATGGAAAAGTCAAACAGTTGACTCATGAAATCCACAAGCTGATAGAGGAACAAGACAAATGAGCTCTAAACCTGCTAGAGATACAATGCTATCTTGCCCCCTTCATTGATTTATTACAAGGCAATGTGAAACAAGCAGAAGGCCTCATCAGTTCACCTGACTGCAAGACAGTGGATGACATAGAGGATTTTGTCACACAACTACATGGACAAATTCTCACTATGAAACAGGTGAATCCTACATGGAAATCTTCTTTGGAGGCTGCTAAGGTCAATTTCAAAGAAATTTTTGACTTACTCTCATGAATTATTTTGTATACTTTGATTCCTTTATTCTTTGTCATTGTTACAAAAAGGGGGAGAATGAATGTATAGTGGATTGGACATATGAAGAGGGGACTATAGAGATAAAGTATATAGGCAGGTACTGGTAGAGGCAGAGAACCATTGGTACAGGCAAAGTAGTTAGTACCAGTAGATGTAGAGAAGGCAAAGAAGAGGTAGAGAAGACAATGAACAGGTAGAGAATCAGAACATGAGGCAGAGAAGGCAGAGAGCAGAGACTGGTTTATAGGAAGCGACTGGTAGTAGATCATAATGGTGATTGATAAGCATGTGAAGTGAAAAGGATAAGCACGTGTAGTCATCAACATGTTTGGCTTGCTAACATGTGGATCCAACAAATTTAGAAAGAGCTAGTTGAAGCCGGAGTGCTTGCTAGAGAACTAGCAAGATTTGTGGCATGAACGGATAGTCTCACTGATATAATCAACGAGATTTATGGAACAAATAGATTGGCGTATAGAATGATTTTTTTAGTTCAAATTTTGGAGGGAAAGTTAACGCCAAGATTGAATACAACTATATACATGTTTTTCATCTTGATTTTGCCAGTGTATCATGGGAGTTGTGAGTGAGCAAAGATTGAAAATTAGAATAAGGTGAAGAATGAGCTAAGGGCAGAAGGGTTCCTCAATGAATCAGTGAAGTCAGATCACTAAGAGATTGAAGCAAATACAAAGTAGATCTATTTGACATAAAAGTGTCATTATCAGAACAATGATTTGTTGCTCTCTAATCATTGCAACAGATTAAATCCCTTAACAGGGTGAACCTTAACCGGTTCTATTTGTAAAATCCCCTAATAGGGTCGCTCCATGAGGAAGTGTAAAATCCTTTTGCAAGGTGAATCCTAACAGATTCTAAGGTATTCTTAACATGATACCAGTCATCTTTAACAGGGTGATGTTCTTAGAAGGAACAAGATTGTAAGCTCTTAACTGGGCACTCTTTTCATTGTAGTAAAAGGGATTATGGGTTATCCCCACCGTGGTTTTCTCTCTCTAACCAAGGGTTTTCATGTATAATTGCTGGTGTTATGTGATGTTTATTTGATGCATGCAAATCTATTTCCTTAAATGTTCTTACCTTCATGATTAATGCAATGTTTTAAGTTGATTTAAAAAGGGTAGTTGCAGACCGGTCAGTTTGGAATATTATTGTTTAAAAATTATTTTTATTGATTCACTCCCCCTCTCAGTCACTGATTAATACCAATAGAAACAATATCTTGCCATGTGCTCACAACACCAAGCAATAACACTTATAATAAATGAGAATATTCTCTTCAGGTCCATAATGGATTCATATCCATAACCAAGTGTAGGTTCTTCAGTCTTTTTGCTACTCATCAGAGAGTCACCATCTCAACATACAATCCAAAAAAACATGAGGTCTCATAGCCTCACCCAAGTCTCTCTAGTCTCAATGAGCATAAACCAATCAATCCATGCTGAATTCAAATGTGATCCTACAAAATCATGAAGCTCCAAGCAAATGAATAATACTCAAAACCAAAGAGAAGCAACAACACCTCACCAAATAATCAAGGGTCCTCCATGACACCAAGATGCTGCCATAGCCATCCATCATCAAATGATGAATCCACATCACTACCAGTTTCCACTGAATTGTGTAACCAAGCTATCCATGCATCATGACAACCATATCCTAACTAAATATCCTCCATGACCCCAACATGATAGAATAACTCAATGAAGATCTCCCAAAAGAACGAGTCAAACCACTATCTCCAACCAAGAAGATACAACTACAGAACCTTTGTCAATAGAACCAAAGATGTCAAACTCTCACTGCAATCCAAAGGCAGAATCCAAGATATCCACATGACACGAACACCCATTGCAAAAGATCATCCATCTTCTAATCAAAGATGACACACAATACACTTTAACCACAACAACTTAGAACCAAATCTTATATAAAAGAAAGATAGAACACATTACGTAATGTATGACATCATGAACAACATCCTTACCAAAACTCCATTGAAAGTGAGCAAATCTTCTCAAGAACCATGACCTATTGCTAAGATTCAAATGATCAACTATATCAGGTACTCCAAATAATCATTTTCTCACAGCAATCAAAATACCAATGTAATAATGTTAACAAACAACAAAGACCTACCAAACCAAATTCTCATTAGACAATCTACAAGATCAAAACATATGCAACATCTTAAAGAAGAAATACATAATCAGTGTTCCAATCTCAGATAACTGAAAGATTCAACCTCACATGAGTATCATGCATAATAGAGATAATCAAGCATAACATGTGGATTTCCAAGACTCAAACATCAAAATCAATACTAGACGTAATTTGCTGAACAAATCCACATAGGAGTAACAAAAGATCAAAAAGAACCTTGCAAGGAGTCATGCAAACGTTTAACTATCTCCATCCAAAATACCCTGAATCTAGTCATACCATAGATTTTAGTTAGCACATGTAAAACTTGCAAAACCATCTTTGTAAATCTGAAATCTATTTAAACATCTAGACATTCACATTATACATGTCATTCGAACAATGGAAATACCACAAATCTACAAAATCCAACAATTGAAAAACAAGAGATCACTACAACCCAAGAAAGTGAAGGAAAGTTGTCTAGGAGCTTAAACCATATGAAACATATTAGCTCCACAACTCTCAAAGAGGTCAACCGTGACTTATCTTCTAGTGCTTTCATGTAACCATGGGCTAAAACAATGAACCCAATATAAGCGTGTCAAACAATGTGGATGTGAAGAGTTTTAAAGGATTTAATGCATGAACAAAAGGAACCAACAACAATCCATTGTGACAATAAGTCGGCTATTGCATTATTGAAAACTTGCGGCTTTCATAAAAGGAGGAAACATATTGATACTAAACATCGCTTTATTCCAAAATTAGAAAATAATAAGGAAATCAATCTAGAACATTGTAGATCTGAAGATCAATTAGTAGATATATTCACAAAGACTTTAACAAAGAAACAATTTGAATATTTAAAAAAAAAAAAAATATGTATTGTAAATATTGATGAAATTAGTGATAGAAATTAAAGAAGAGTGTTGGAGATATCTCATAATTCCTACACCAGCCTATCTAGAAAAATCGATAGAATAGACAAGTCTAGAAAGACATTAGACGGTGGAAGAAACTTCAAGAATTTACTGTGTCCTTCTTAAGACCACTAAAAAACAGAGGTGGATGTAACGGGTCTTTTGCAAGTCGATAAATTTTATTTCTTTTGTGCAGCAGCCCATCGTATACCATTTTCTTTGTTTTTGCCTCTGCTCCCTTTTACTTTACTACCCAAAACCTGCAAACACAAACTTGTCAAAATGGGTTGCTACTGTGATGATGATCATTCGAATGATGAATACTTTATTTCTGGAGCATTGTTGCAGGCGGCAAGCGTGGCAGAGTGGGTGAGCTGGTCAATTGGCTCCCTCCTTCCGTTGAGAATTCCTCAGAAGCGGCCAGAGTAGCTGTAGGTAATCTTATTGTAAAAGCCAAAAAAGTAGCTGAAGAATACCACTGCAGAACATGGAATGAGGTCGTGGAGGGTTACAGCTTGTGGATGGTGTGTGCGAATATTGATTTTGAGAACTTCATCAAGGTGGACGGTATCATGGATGAACTGTGGAAGATGTTGGCAGATGAGATAGGGGCTTGCATGGCCAAGGCATTGGATGTGATAATGGAGGATACTGAGAAGTGGGCAACCATGGCCATGGAACAACATATTTGGGAAGCTGCATACATCGTTGGAAAAGTGAAGGGGATCACGGAAAACTTGAGATGGATGTTGACATTTAGCGCAATGGAGGCTAATAAGAATGCTTCAGCAACTTCCACTGGATTTCATACTCTCAGAAAGCGCTCATCTTTTCAGATTGGCTAGCATTACCAAAAGTTATAATTATTTTCAATTTCAATGGTTTTTTATAGACTTGTGATTGTATGTCACTAGGTAAATATCATTTCCTGGTTTTATAGCAGTGTTGTGTTAATTTCGGTTCTCTGTGATATACTGCTGGATAGAATAACGGGCAGAATAGCTTTTCCCGTCTGATTATGTGCGTGGAATATATAATTTGTTTTGTCAAAATAAAGTATAAGGCTGTTGGGCATGAACAACAGGTTAAATAGTTTTGTCAATATTGATATGGTATGATGGTTAAGTTGTAGTGTTATTGTTCACATCATCAAGGTTCAAATTCTGTTGGAATATTATTGTTGAATATTTATATTGGGGATGAGGTTCCTCATTTGTGATCTCTCATTAGTTTATAGCTTTGAATAAAAAAGATACAGTTTTAGAGTGAAGGTTGTTGATATATTGTGATGTTTGTAAAGATAAACATGTATACTTTCTCATGATGAATATGAAGATAATTTTAAAAATAAATATTAGTGATTCATGTGTGAAAGTGTAAATAAAATTTATAGATATTAGTGATTTTTTGTACAATATTAAGTTGGGTTATACTTGAATTGCTATCTTGTTGCTTATAACTTATCATAATTGATTATATATTAAATATATATAAATATATCTCATTAATTAAATTAAAATATTTCAAACTCATAAAAGTGTCACACATAAATAAGAAGAAAACATATAGACATAGTGAATTTCATCCTATTGCATGACTACAAGTGCCTTTGAGGAGAGAGGTATGGAGGTGATTGAGCCATATTAGAGATACCTATAACAAAAACATAATTTAAGCTCAAGACACTTAGCAATGTTACTTTGTCTTTTTCCATGATGCCCTCTATTTTGTCTTTTTCTCTTTAGGTTTTCTCTTATTTGAATTTATCTCATCATAGATTGCTCATTACAAGAAGATGTAGGCATCCAAATCTCGAACAAGGAATTATTCACTCAAGTCTGCATGCTTGGAATTTATTTACTCAAAACTTCATAAATTTGATACCCAAACCATTATAGTCCAAAATGAAAAATCTAAGTGACTTTGCCAAAATATTAGACTAGATAAATCTTTCACCCACTAGAGCTAATCTTCTCGAAGAGGGATTTTATCCTCAAAAATTCTAGGATGAACCAAGTCCAATCTTCAAAACCATGTAGGGTTTTCAGGCAAAAAAATGATAATCTTCAACACATTGAAAATGAGCTAAAAAATGTTTATTTAATTCCTCAAAGACCAAAGCCCTAATTAGAGTTTTGTAATATTTAATTTAATTTTTAACATCTCCTTGTCTCCCGAAGTTGGCTCCCACCTCTAGGAAGTCACTCTATTTGATAATTTAAAATAATACCTTATATCTCCATAGAGGCCAATATAAAGTGACTTTGTTAAATTAAATAATGTTAAATTAAATATAACTTTAATAGTATTACCGCTATTTCAAATAATACAAGTTCTAAACACCATAAGTTGTCAAGATATCATTTATTAATGTAATCACTAACAATCTCAAAATAGCAACACTGCCAAATCACCAAGTTAGTGCCAAGATTGACACTTAGTAAAAATAGAAAAATCATCTAAAACCCCTCTAGATATTGTCATACAACTGCACTAAACCATCTATTCTCATTGGTGACATTAGATTAACCCTTTGAACAAGATGAATCAAATGTAGAATGTCAGCGACAACTGGACTACTAGAAAACCTGAAAAATGGGGACATTATAGTCTTCCCTTCCCAAAAATTACTTGTCTATAAGCAATTCCAATACAACCCGACAATCACTAGATTGACCTAGATCCCAAGATCCCAAGTCAAGCTAGGAGATTTGTAGCACCAACCTTTCAAAGCTCTATCCTACAAGGTACAAACACAAGAGACCTCCTTAAAACCTCCTATAAGAAGAGCAATCAAATATTGTGTAAGATCATTTAACTCCTCGGAGAATTTCTCTTTGAAAGAACCAAAATGAGGCACCATAGGAATAAACTCCAAAAAGTCAACATTGACTCTCTCATTCCCAAAAGTTGTTGGACTACAAAACCAAAGCAATCTAAGGGTTCCAAGTCAATCTCAAAATGGAACCACCATGTTGTCGCTATGTCACTTTGATTGCAACCATGAAATTATTATGTCCAAACTACACTCTCTTGTCCTGGAAGACCAAAAAATAATCATCATCAAATCCAGAGTTGAGATACGTAAAAGGGTTGAAATCTATACCATGAAGTATATCCTTTCATGGTATCTCAATGAAGTCCATATTTGTAATCCCAATACCAAACAATTATGAGCAATGAGGAATAAATTTTGCAAACCCATATAATATAAATCACAACACGTACACTCATGAAGTCCCAAAAAGAAGCTAACTAGGAAGTCCCTCTATAGTCTCCAACTGAAAATGTAACATTGAATCTTGGAGAAGTGTGAAAGGGAAAAACACAAGTAACACACCCTACATGTTATAATCAACATACCATCATCTAGAGAGATGCTTACCAACACTATGAAATAAATACAGTAATGATAACTCACCTAAGTGAGAGTGAAAAATAATTGAACTATACTTGAAATGAAAAATAATTGAACTATACCTGAACTGTCTCCCATAGCTAACTATACTAAAGCCTACCAAAGCTTAAAAACTATTTGATCATAAATTTATTTGTCACCATAACCAATGTGGAAAGGCATGGACAGTGGTAAACAATCTAAGATCTCATTGAAAGCATAGGAGATATGAGTATGTAAATAGAAAAAGACTCATCACCTATGTTTAGATCATTTCTACCAATCAAAATCACCCTTAAAGTACTTGACTGCTAGTCTAAAATGATAAACCAACTCAACTATGTGCCAAGAATTGAAGTAATGTGGAGTCTGATTGGAAAGTGGGCAATAGTACTATCTTTGAAATTATGCCCATTATTCTAATCCTGACTCAACACCTCACTCCTAGTAATTGCACCTGGGTCCCAAACCCTTTGATCAACTCCAACCACATTACTAGAATCTAAAAGAGCTCCATCATCAAACTTGAAGAGTGGATTATCATAAGTCAAATTACAATCCACCTCAAACAAAGGATTTTCAACAAACTGAAGATTATACTCAACTCCAAACTCAAACCAATCCTCCTATTGGTTCAAACTCCTATTTTTTTATTTACACCAACAATGTGTAATTTCAAACTCCTCCTAAATGTAATCAAGCTCCTCCATTACCTCTTTGATCTCCTTAGCCCTTTGTGTTTTCTCTTGCTCTCTGAATTGCTTGGCCTCATAGATCTATCCATTTGCTTCAAGAAGTGCCTCTTGGACACTTTCCAAAGCAAGCTTGATGGAATCCAACTCAATTTAATGATGAGCTCACTCATCCCTCTCTTTAATTGCTTAGTCATAGTGAAAGTCTCATTTGCAATTTTGTTGGCCACATCTCTATCATGCATCAATGTAAGAAAGTTAATTTTATTTAATCTATAGTGTTCTTAATCATTTGTAAATCAGCAATGAAGATATTAATCTCAATATGAGGTCTTGGTGGATTTTGAATTATTTATTCCACATGCCTATGTGTGCTATCCAATCTAGACAAAACTTGCACTTCATCATCAATAGTTACCAAAAATTATTTTCTCCAATCATGATCATACAAGGATAGTGAACTAATTTGCTATGACGAATACCAAAATTAGACCCATGGTCATATCCATCAGCAGTAACTCCAAGGATGTACCAAGTCTCATGTACCTCAGCTACGAAGCTCGTACCATAATCATCTTTTGACCCTTGATTAGAGTCTACTTTATGTAATAAATTTTGTCATTCACATACAAGACTATGCCTCTCAAATTCAGTTTCCTCAATGCCATTCAATTAGCATACATTATGCTCTAAGGTAAGGAAATTTATCCCACATAGGTTCTTCATCATAATTAGATTGCATAGACCTCTATCCCAAGGATTAAAAGGTTGATTTATTTAATCAGATAAAGAATGCTCATTGTACTCCTCATGAATGGTTTCCTCTCTAAATAAGCCACTCTCCAACTCATACCTATCAAAAGTAACTCCAAGGTTATCCCAAGTCTCATTATACCTCACCTACGAAGCTTGAACCATCATCATCTTTTTACCCTTAGATTAGAATTAACTTCATGCATTAAATTTTCTAATGTGCATACAAGACTATGCCTCTCATCTCAGATTTGGTTTCCTCAATGCCATTCACCTGGTATACATTATGTTCTAAGGTAATGAGATCGTCATGATCAAAAGGAAATTTATCCACATAGGTTCTTCATCATAATTAGGTCGCAATACACATTAACCCAAAGATTGAAAGGTTGATTGCCCATAAGAGAGTGATACTAGGTAGTTGTGAGAGTTGACAATGTAGAGCCTACACATGATAGATTACAAAGTTGGCTAGACTAGGCTAATTTGATCATTTTTAGCTGATAGACTATTTTTTTTGGGTAGAGAATGCACCACCAAAATTGTCTAATGCTAGTATATAGCCATTTTTCTATTGTTATATAGTTTTTTTAATAGTATACATTCCTTTTCACGCTAGTATACAATTTGAAGATTGTCGAGATCTACTAATTAACACATCAAATCTGATTGTCATAAGATTGTCAGAATTATTTTTTATTTCATATAATCAAATTGAATTGTGAAAAGGCCGCATAGACTAGAAAAATCTTGGAAATCGTTATTGACACCAACGTGCTTACTTGACTTTAGTCTTTCTTTTCTTCTTCTCATTTTGTTTCCAATTTTTCACAAGACAATAATTAGAATTGTTATCAAACACCTTGCAAATAGTACTCAATCACACTAATGTCATTTCAACTGTGAGAAAAATAACAAGTGCAAAAAAATGCAAAGAAGAACAATAGCGCATAACTCACAAATTTATGTGGAAAAACCTGGTACAAATATACCAATAAAAAACCATGGGCAAATTATCTTTTGTATTGATTCTCAAGATTTACAGAGTTACAACAATCTTCAAAAATTGTACTTCAAAACATGACTTCGAGCAACCTAAAACAACCGAGTTGCAGACTCCTACTTGAAGACAACTTACTAAATATAGTAAGTATGACTCGCACAACTACATGTAAAACACATGTCAAAATTAATGTTTATAGAAATTTTCCTAACAAAACTTTCTATTTATAGTAAGTCTCAAAAAAAATTATGCCTCCGATAGGATGCTTGACGACATCTCACCTAACGGCACACTAGTGGGCAATCCATGATGATGCAACCAATGCTAGCTAAGAAGGCCATGATGACTCAACCATTGCTACATGAGAATCCAAGATGGCTTAACCACTGCAAGCTAAGAACCCAATTTAGCCTTCACATTCCAACATCAACTGATGGTATGCCATTTTAACTGATGGGATCAATAAATGAAAATGGAGAAATTTATTTTATCTGATACCAATTCTTATGAAAAGATAAGACCATTAAATCATCATTATCTTAACTTCTGTAGCAATCTTACTTTAATAAGGAGAGCCTTAACTCCACAAAAAGTCTCTCAATCAAAGTAAACTTATGAAAACCAAACTGAAGGTCTGTGATTCTTTCGAGTGTGCTTCCTATGACTAGGAATACTCATAGTCGACCAATACTAACAATGAGTACTACTTAACCCCTTAAAGACGTTGTAACATGCGAAGCAGTTACCATCTTGGGTCATTATGTTTCTAGATACTTTATGTTTCTAGTTCCAAATATTGGGTCATTATACTAATTTCCATATCAATCTTTCTTTGATAACGAAAGTCTTACTTCCACAAGGAGAATAGGTCTCATTTTAGGTATCATGGTCTTCTAAAAGAGGATTATAAGAAAGATTCTCTACCTATAATAAAATAAAGAAATGTAGGAATAGCATGATGGACTAATCACATGGGTAAAGTAATAGTATTTAAATGATGTTATCTAATTTTAATGAATTTTTTAATAAATTATTTTGTCTAAAGTATAGAAAGTGAGAGTAGAAGAAGAAAGTCATGACCACAAAAATTTCTTTATAGAAAGTATAAAAAGTGAGATTAGAAGAAAGTAAACTTAGTAAAGACTACATAATTTAAAATTGGAGTCTTTATTAATCAATGTAAATTTAATGTCGATAGAGTTGGTACTAATCATGATGAAAAGAGGAGGATTATACTATTGCATCTCATAAAAAGAAAGTTTAAATAAGAGAGAAAAGTAATCTCAATTGTGTGAATATAAATATTTTCAATTAAATAAGCTATTCCAATAGGTCTTACAAAGAAAAAAATTAGATTATTTGTAAAAACAATTAACATATAGTAAGAAAACAAAGTTTGGATTAGAGAGACATGCTCACAAGCATAATAGTCTAAGAGGGCAAATATGTTAAGCGATTTAGACTAGTTCTATCTAGATGGTATGGATGATGATTGGGTATGTGCAAGATCATGGTGGGCCAAAACAGGCCCTTAAGTAGCAATGAAATTTCAGAAAATCAGAGTTATGCAACTTGATATGAAAATTTGAATAAATTATTAGCATTATTTTAAGAATATTTAGGAAGAGAATCTATAGCATATTGAATGTAGTTTCTAAGATACTATTTTTTTTTTGAAAACAAAAAATCTATTTGATGAAAATTTAAAATTTCAATGCAATGGTACTAAAATTTCAGGAAAAAAAGATAAGAAGTAGGTGTATGTATGACCACCTAATCACAATCAAATCATAATACTTTTTTACAATATTTATAATATAAGTAGCAGACTCATGTCCGGATGTGACACATATTCTTTTCTAAATTTTTATAAAGTAAATAAGTAATTATGAATTTTTTACTACTACTTTTCAAAATTCAAAAACTCCTACGTTTGATCACCTTAACTTGGCCTAAGCTTTATGAAATTCATTTTTTTTTTTAATTTTCTTTTCCTATAGTAGACGAACCATAGAATGTGACACATGTTTCAGATTCAAAAAATGTGATACCGTTTGAAAGTTAAGGGTGTTTTTCAATCAGCCTATCAATAAGGACTTTAGTCAGAATTCAATTAGAAAATAAATAAGTATTTATTAAAGTCAAAATAAGATAAACCTTATATTGTTGGAAAAATGAGAATGTCCTTAAAAAACCCTTTTTGTTTTATCAATTTTGGCTAAAAAAAAGTCATCAGCCACTAGTGCGAAGTTTGGAAAATCAAAGAATACTCAAAAACACATTTTTCTGTTGAGTTTCTAGGCTTGTCATTTCCAAGCTAAATCCCAAAGCGTTCCCGAGCCAAATTTCAAAATTTAGTATTTATGTAAGAATTTTTTTTTATCATATTCTTTATTATTTCACTATTCAACATTTTTATATATTCATTATTTAATATAAAGTTTTATCATTATCACTATTAAAATTAACTAAATTTAATAATTATATTATTATATTATTAAAACTCATCTTATGTATAAGATATATAAATGTTTAAATAGTGAACTTAATAAACCATAAATAATAGAGACCTCTCACGTTCTAAATTTTTCATCCAAAATCTATAAAAAATCTAAAAACCTATTATTAATTAAACTTTAATTTTAAATTTAAGTTAGAGCAAGTAGATAACTTATCATCAAATCTTTAAAAGTATTTAAAAATTTAAGAAAAGATTATTATTTAAAAATTTGATTAAAATTTGGTTATTTATTCGGTTATTGTGGGATCATATTTCCAACTTTCATACCAAAAATGATATTAATATCAAAACCATTTTTTTTTATTAATTTATTCTACATTATATTTAATACACATTTAAATTATTTATTTTTACATTTGATTGGGTTTTCTTATGATTTATACATTTAAAACTTAATTATTTATATTTAGATCTAATAAAAAGTATCACACTTGTTATTTTTAATTTATTTCAATTAATATTCAAAATAAATATCTTATAATACAAATAAATTTCACTACCTTTGTATGTAGAAGCATTTACTATACAACTATTTATTTTATTTATATAAATGAACAAAATGAATAAATTTATAACTTTGTTTGTTTATATTTCTTTTAAAAATTTGATATTAATTTTTAATCAAAAATAGTTATTTATCTAAACTTTTTTATGATATTGACAAACATCTACAAATATTCATATTATTATAACATTTTAATATATATAAAAAAAGAATATTTACATTTTATGGTCCACACAATAAACTATTGAAGCAACTATTCTTTTTGCTAAACGCTTTTACTTGAAATCATTGTTTAGTACTTGTTCATTATTTAATTATTTCTCCACCAATTAGAACTATGAATTTTTTCTTTTGAGAGTTTTTTTAATTTCTAGAAAGTTAAGATGGGCAATTTTTAAGTTTTTAAATTATAAAAATTATTTTTCTCCAATCTAATTGGCTTAAAAAATTTATATCTTATTATTGGATTTTAGAATTTTTTTTGGCAATTTTCTAGTTATGTCAAGATAATATTTAGTATGTTTAAATGTTCTTATCAAATTTATTTTACACATCCACTAAAGAAATATTTAACAAATTATTTAGAATCTATATCTAAATATTTTAAATCTTTATATAAATATATAAACATATATATAATAAAAAAATAATAATAATAGTATTTTAGTTGTCCTCATGCAATTTAATAATATAAAAAATTGATAATAAAATAATATTATTAATGCTATAGTACTAATATTTATAATAATAAATTAATAAATAACAACAACATAATAATAAATAAATAAAAATTTATACAATAATATTATAATTATAATATTATTAATAATATAATAATAAATGTCTAGAAGCATTCTATAATTACAACAAGGGGTGAAGTGAAATGGCATGAATGTGTTAATGTTAACTTTTTCCTCCTAGTTTAAATTTGATAGCCATTCACATGTCAAAATAATAATGTTAATTATAAACTTAATATTTTTAAAATAAACACCATATAAAAAAAATGCACCCTCATCAAAATTATAAGTTTTAGATAAATATGTAAATATATAATAATAAAAGATATTTAAAAATAATCCACCATTTCATAATTACAATATTCAATTTAAAAAATATATCTTATAAATGTTTATTTTGAATGATTTTCTAACAATGATGAGAAGTTTAAATTTTAAATATAAAATACTAGATGCCATTTATGAATAAAAAATTTGTATCCAGAAAAAATAAATAATAAAAAATGTAGATATAATATAATTTAAATATTTTTGTATGTAGTAAATATATTAAAAAATAATTTTAAGGTGAATAAAACAGTTTTAATTGATATCTCTCAGCATTTCTTTAGATAGATGTATTTAAGAAAATGTAGATATAATATAATTTAAATATTTTTGTATGTAGTAAATATATTTAAAAATGAAATAAAATAATTTTAAGGTGAATAAAATATTTTTAATTGACATCTCTGAGCATTTCTTTAGATAGGTGTATTTAAGATATCTATACTAGTTAAAATACAATAATATAAGAATCATAATGTTTATCTATATTACTTTAACCTTGACTTAATCTTAAATCTAATCATGTCTCTAATTAAACCTTAACATATTTAACTTTAGCCTAACCTAACACAAACTTTAAACATAACTCTAACTTAACCATAATCCAAACTTAATTTTTGGATTGTACTTGATATATCATGTATTTATTAGTATATGATTATCATATATTAATAATATAATAATTAAAATACAATAATATTTAAGAATCCTAATTTTTATCTATGTGACACTAACCCTAACTTAATCACAAATCTAATCATATCGCTAATTGAACAATCGAAGCCTAACTTAACACCAACTTTAAACATAACCCTAACTTAACCATAATCATATCTCTAATTGAACTATAAACTTAATTTTTGGAGTGCATTAAATGTAACATACATTAATTAGTCTTAATAATCGAATACTACTACAATATTTAAAATTATTGAACAATCATAAAGTTTGAATTATTCAAAATGTGTTTAATAATGTAAGTTTCTTGTCATTTTATGTATTTATTTTCCAGTGTTTTGATTTTCTTCACTTTACAAATTATTTTGTATTTTCCTCCAAAGCTGGGTACATATTTTGCTATATTAGATACTTTATTTTATTTTATGTAAAATAATATATTTTATTGGTTTATATTTGATCCTTTGTCATCATGGATCTTATACTTTTGTAGTCTTTCTTATGCTAAAGAAAGTCTTAGCCTCTACCATTATGGATCTTATGTTTTTTTTGCCATTATGGATCTTGTGTCTTTTGTGTCTCTATGTACTCTTGACGATGTTGTGTGCTTTTTCCAGCTTGCTAACGATGTTGTGTACTTTTGGTAGCTTGCTCCTCCTCTTACTCCTACCATTAAATGATATTTATCTGTAAACTAAACTTGCAAACTAATAAATTGTATAAACAAGCTACCACATGACCAAGGTTTTCAATAACTACATTTTTTTTCATTATCATAATCTTTGTTTTTTTATTTTAATTTAATTTAACCATTTATATACCAATTTTAATAAAAAGATAAATATTATTAAACGTATATGAAATAGCCTAAATCTGAATTAGAAATTATTACTTCAAATATTTAATCCAAATAGCATAAATGAATTATTTCAAGGCCTTAGATTAATCTTTTATTTTAAAACTAAAAAGAAGATATAGATTTAAATTAATATGGTTTTAATTTTACTAAATTACTCTTTATTTTTGTCTTTTATGTCTTGTAACTTTTTATTAGAGTAATATTTAGATGATATAATATAATTAACTAAAGATTTGTCCTAAGTCTTACTTAACACCAATTTTAAACATAACCCTAACTTAACTATAATCTTATCTCTAAATTTAAATTATAAATTTAATTAGAATAATATATTAAATAATTTAAAATTTTAATTTAATCTAAATCTTTCAAAACTCATGCATTCACACATACATACACACATAGACATACATATACATGTACATATACATATACATATACATATACATATATGGAGACGCATACACATACACATACACATACACATACACATACACATACATATGCACACGTGCACATGAACGCACATACACACACACAATTTTAGTTTTAGTCAACTAAGGTTATCTTCACTCAATTAAAAGAAAAAATTTGTAATTAAATAAGATTATTTTTATATAATAAAAATAATATAATATCTAGAATAACAATATATTATTTATTATAATATTAAAATTATTTTTGTAGTTAGGTTGGGGTCAGTCTCATGTAATTTAATATTATATTGCTTATAAGAGGAATAGAATTAGCTAATATTATAATATATCTTATTATTTCTAATACAGTTTTATTTCTCAAAATCAAATTTAAAATAAATAATTACAATACATATAATTTTAACCTACAATGCATATGTTTCTAAGTTTTAATTATAATTCAAATGGCATTGACTATTTCTATTTTTTAATTATATAAATCAAATCAATTAATTCAAACAATCAAATATAATTACATAAAATTAAAATCTTATATAATTATCTTATTACATTTATTACTTCTATTACAATATTAAAAAAATAAATCTAATGACTATGGGAACTAAACTAAATTAAATCTTAAGATACACTTCATTTCGTTCTGTAATCAGTAATAAATTAATTTTACTTGTTGCACTTGACATGCTAATTCATACATGCCATTATTTAGAGTATGTTGAATGGATGGAAATTACTTCGGCCATTAATATGGATAAAATATGGTTTTTAAAAAAAATTTAAAAAAATTACTTGCTTATTGTAAACAATGAAAAAAGAAATAAATATTTTTTAAAATTTATTAAATAACATATTAATTATAAACTATAAAACTTGGTGTTTTTAATTTTTTAATTATATACATTGATTGGGTAAACTAAATGAAAAGTTAAATTGAACTAATATCCTAATACCTACTACTATAACAAAATTTATTGAATGTTTACCGAAAGGAAGGTGAAAGTCTATGATTCTTTTGAGTGTGTTTTCTCGTGACCCTGAATCAAGAATTCACAATACTTAGAGTCAACCAATACTGACAATGAGTACTAACCCCTAAAACACATTGTGAAAGGATATAAAGTTACTAGACTTTTAGTCATGCTCTAAATTTACGATAGGAGTCACGTTTTAGATAGCCTATAAACACTACCAACTCAATATCATTTCAATTTGTAATTCTCAAATTCACAGGATGGTGATATTGTTTGGAATGTGAAGCCCAATGGTCACATGACCATTCACCTTCTCAACTCTTTGATTCATAGCTGAATATAAATGCATAAATAGATGTGTGCAATCCATGTACTTATGTATTGGTGTATTGGTTAATAGAAGTTATTCCCTACTTTCCCATGGATGTAGCCACTTATGGTGAACCACATAATTCGATGTGTACTTTGTTGCATGTTGTTTATGTCAGTTTTAGTTTTGTTGCATTATGTTTTCTTTGCTAGTTTATAAACAATATGAGAAACCTAGTTTAAAAGTATATGCCATATGAGTTACATGTAATAAACAAATTGGATCACATTTCAAGACATATACATAATGAACAAGTTTGATCACATTTCAATAGCAAATAACTAAGTTTCAAGAATATCAAGTTTCATATATATCAAAATGGATTGAATATCAATTTTCATATATATCAATGAACAAATTGGATCGAATATCAAGTCTCATATATATCAAAATGAACAATAATAGTGTAAATATAAAAAAATGGCATAGTGTAAATATAAGAAAACATATGGACATAGTGAATTTCATCCTATTGCATGACTACAAGTGCCTTTGAGGAGAGAGGTATGGAGGTGATTGAGCCATATTAGAGATACCTATAACAAAAACATAATTTAAGCTCAGACACATAGCAATGTTACTTTGTCTTTTTCGATGATGCCCTCTATTTTGTCTTTTTCTCTTTAGGTTTTCTCTTATTTGAATTTATCTCATCATAGTCTTCTCATTAGAAGAAGATGTAGGCATCCTAATCTCGAACAAGAAATTATTCACTTAAGTCCACATGCATGGAATTTATTTACTCAAAACTTCATAAATTTGATACCCAAACCATTATAGTCCAAAATGCAAAATCTGAGTGACTTTGCCAAAATATTAGACTAGATAAATCTTTCACCACTAGAGCTAATCTTCTCGAAGAGGAATTTTGTCCTCAAGAATTCTAAGATGAACCAAGTCCAATCTTCAAAACCATGTTGGGTTTTCAGGAAAAAAAATGATAATCTTCAACACGTTGAGAATGAGTTAAAAAATATCTATTTAATTCCTCAAAGACCAAGGCCCTAATTACAGTTTTGTAATATTTAATATATTTTTTAACATCTTCCTGTCTCCTGAAGTTGGCTCCCACCTCTAGGAAGTCACTCTATTTGATAATTTAAAATAATACCTTATAACTCCATAGAAGCCAGTATAAAGTGACTTTATTAAATTAAATGATGTTAAGTTAAATATTTAATTTAACTTTAATAATATTAAAGCTATTTCAAATAATACAAGTTCTAAACATCATAAGTTGTCAAGATATCATTAATTAATGTAATCACTAACAATCTCGAAATAGTAACACTGCCTAATCACCAAGTTAGTGCCAAGATTGACACTTGGTAAAAATAGGAAAATCATCTAAAACCCCTCTAGATATTGTCATACAACTCCACTAAACCATCTATTCTCATTGGTAACATTAGATTGACCCTTTGAACTAGATGAATCAAACATAGAATGTCAGTGACAAATGGGCTACTAGAAAACCTGAAAATGGGGACATTATAGTCTTCCCTTCCCAAATATTGCTTGTCTATAAGAAATTCCAATACAACCCGACCATCACGATTGACCTAGATCCCAATTCAAGCTAGGAGATTTGTAGCACCAACCTTTCAAAGCTCTGTCCTACAAGCTATAAACACAAGAGACCTCCTTAAAACCTCCTATAAGAAGAGAAATAAAATATTGCATAAGCTCATTTAACTCCTCGAAGAATTTCTCTTTGAAAGAACCAAAATGAGGCACCATAGGAGTAAACTCCAGAAAGTCAACATTGACTCTCTCAGTCCCAAAAGTTCTTGGACTATAAAAACAATGCAATCCAAGGGTTCCAAGTCAATCTCAAAATGGAACCACCATGTTGTCGCTATGTCACTTTGATTGCAACCATGAAATTATTATGTCCAACTACACTCTCTTGTCTTGGAAGACCAAAAAGTAATCATTATCAAATCCAGAGTTGAGATACGTAAAAGGGTTGAAATATATACCATGAAGTATATCCTTTCAAGGTATCTCAATGAAGTCCATATTTGCAATCCCAATACCAGATAATTGTGAGCAACGAGGAAGAAATTCTGCAGACCCATAAAATATAAATCACAACACCTGCACTCATGAAGTCCCAAAAAGAAGCTAACTAGGAAGTCCCTCTATAGTCTCCAACTGAAAAATGTAACATTGACTCTTGGAGAAGTGTGAAAGGGAAAAACACAAGTAACACACCCTACACATTATAATCAACATACCATCATCTAGAGATGCTTACCAGCACTATGAAATAAATATAGTAATGATAACTCACCTAACTGGAAGTGAAAAATAATTGAACTATACCTGAACTGTCTCCCATAGCTAACTGTACTAAAGCCTACCAAAGCTTAAAAACTATTTGCTCATAAATTTATGTGTCACCATAACCAATGTGGAAAGGCATGGATAGTGGTAAACAATCTAAGATCTCACTCAAAGCATAGGAGATATGAGTATGTAAATAGCAAAAGACTCATCACCTATGTTTAGATCATTTCTACCAATCAAAATCACCCTTAAAGTACTTGACTTTCTAGTCTAAAATGACAAACCAACTCAACTATGGGCCAAGAATTGAAGTAATGCAGAGTCTGATTGGAAAGTGGGCAATAGTACTATCTTTGAAATTATGCCCATTATTCCAATCCGGACTCAACACCTCACTCCTAGTAATTGCACCTGGGTCCCAAACCCTTTGATCAACTCCAACCACATTACTAGAATCTGAAAGAGCTCCATCATCCAACTCGAAGAGCGGATTATCATAAGTCAAATTACAATCCACCTCAAACAAAGGATTTTCAACAAACTGAAGATTATACTCAACTGCAAACTCAAGCCAATCTTCCTATTAGTCCAAACTCCTATTTTTTTATTTACACCAACAATGTGTAATTTCAAACTCCTCCTAAACATTATCAAGCTCCTCCATTACCTCTTTGATCTCCTTATCCCTTTGTGTTTTCTCTTGCTCTTTGAATTTGCTTGGCCTCATAGATCTATCCATTTGCTTGAAGAAGTGCCTCTTGGACACTTTCCAAAGAAAGCTTCATGGAATCTAACTCAATAATGATGAGCTCACTCATCCCTCTCTTTAATTGCCTAGTCATAGTGAAAGTCTCATTTGCAATTTTGTTGGCCACATCCCTATCATGCATCAATGTAAGAAAGTTAATTTTATTTAATCTATAGTGTTCTTAATCATTTGTAAATCAGCAATGAAGATATTAATCTCAATATGAGGTCTTGGTGGATTTTGAATTATTTATTTAGCATGGCTATGTGTGCTATCCAATCTAGACAAAACTTGCACTTCATCAACAATAGTTACCAAAAATTATTTTCTCCAATCATGATCATACAAGGATAGTGAACTAATTTTCTATGACGAATACCAAAATCAGACCCATGGTCATATCCATCAGCAATAACTCCAAGGATGTACCAAGTCTCATGTACCTCAGCTACGAAGCTTTTACCATACTCATCTTTTGATCCTTGATTAGAGTCTACTTTATGTAATAAATTTTGTCATTAACATACAAGACTATGCCTCTCAAATTCAGTTTCCTCAATGCCATTCAATTAGCATACATTATGCTCTAAGGTAAGGAAACCATCATGATCAAAAGGAAATTTATCCCACATAGGTTCTTCATCATAATTATATGGCACAGACTCAGATCCCAAGGATTAAAAGGTTGATTTATTTAGCCAGATAAAAAAATTGTAGTCCTCATGAATGGTTGCCTCTCTAAATAAGTCACTCTCCAACTCATACCTAGCAAAAGTAACTCCAAGGTTATCCCAAGTCTCATATAACTCACCTACAAAGCTTGAACCATCATCATCTTTTTGTACCCTTAGATTAGAATTAACTTTATGCATTAAATTTTCTAATGTGCATCCAAGACTATGCCTCTCAGATTTGGTTTCCTCAATGCCATTCACCTGGTATATATTATGTTCTAAGGTAATGACATCATTATGATCAAAAGGAAATTTATCCACATAGTTTCTTCATCATAATTAGGTCGAAATACACATTAACCCAAAGATTGAAAGGTTGATTTCCCATAAGAGAGTGATACTAGGTAGTTGTGAGAGTTGAGAATGTAGAGCCTACACATGATAGATTACAAAGTTGGCTAGACTAGGCTACTTTGATCATTTTTAGCCGATAGACTTATTTTTTTGGGTAGAGAATGCACCACCAAAATTGTCTAATGCTGGTATATAGCCAGTTTTTTGTTGGTATTAGTATAGAGTCCTTTTCACGCCATTGTACAATTTGAAGATTGTCAAGATCTGCCAATTAACACATCAAATTTGATTGTCATAAGATTGTCAAAATTATTTTTTATTTCATATAATCAAATCAAATTGTGAAAAGGCTGCATAGACTAGAAAAATCTTGGAAATGGATATTGACACCAACATGCTTACTAGACTTCAGTCTTTCTTTTCTTCTTCTCATTTTGTTTCCAAATTTTCACAAAAATATTTAGAATTGTTATCAAACACCTTGCAAATAGTACCCGATCACACTTATGTCATTTCAACTGTGAGAAAAATAACTTGAGTGCAAAAAACTGCAAAGAAGAACAATAGCACATAACTCACAAATTTATGTGGAAAAACCTGGTAAAAATATACAAATAAAAAACCATGGGAAAATTATCTTTTGTATTGATTCTCAGGATTTACAGAGTTACAACAATATTCAAAAATTATACTTCAAAACATGACTTCGAGCAACCTAAAACAACCGAGTTGCAGACTCCTACTTGAAGACAACTTACTAAATATAATAAGTATGACTCACACAACTACATGTAAAACACATGTCGAAATTATTATTTATAGAAAGTTTCCTAACAAAACTTTCTATTTATAGTAAGTAAAAAAAAATTATGCCTCCGACAGGATGCTTGACGACATCTTGCCTAACGACACACTAGTGGGCAATCCATGATGATGCAACCAATGCTAGCTAAGAAGGCCATGATGACTCAACCATTTCTACATGGAAATCCAAGATGGCTCAACCACTGCAAGCTAAGAACCCAATTTAGACTTCACATTCCAACATCAACTGATGGTATGCCATTTTAACTAATGGGATCAATAAATGAAAATGGAGAAATTTGTTGTATCTGATACCAATTCTTATGAAAAGATAAGACCATTAAATCTGTTGAACACTATATTTAAAATAAAAAAAAATCTTCTCATAAGCGTGAAAACTAAAAAATTATCGGCCAAAATATCATATCGAGCATCTCAAAAAGAGTTTCATCGAAAGAATGCTTTCATCGAAATGGAGTATGACGTGTAAAGCACTACGTGAAGACGTTTTTGGTAGAATATCACTTTCGGTAAATAAAGGAAGCCGCTCATTGATGCTCAAGTTTCATCGAAAAGTGAAAAGAAAAAGGCAAAAAGTAATTTCGAGGAGAAACAACTACCGAAGAAATTCATAAAGCCTTCATCGAAATACAAATCTTATCGATAATATTATATCGAACAAAAACTGAAGTGTTTTATCGATAAAGGGGATATCGAAGAAAAAAGACTTTCGAAGAGCTTGCATGAACTTTCACCGAGGAACAGAACTCATCGAAATATGATTTCGATGAAACTTGCGAATGACTTATCGAAAGAAAGTTCATCGAGGAGAAGATGATTTTGATGAGTCTTGAAAATGGTTTTTCGACATGGGTTATTCACCAAAAAAGTGATATCGAGGAAAGTGAGCTTTCGATGAAAGATCAAAACATTCGGCCAAAGACAGGGGTTTCATCGAAAACTTGATTTATGATCATTTCAGTCAAACAGTACTTCCCACGAAAGAGTTAAAAGCCCGAGTAAAGAATGTCACATCTGCAATTAAGTTTAAACATTTGAATAACCATTGTAGACGCAGAGACATTAACTGTGCACAAGTTGCCCATGCGATTATAACTGAACTGATCAAATCTTCATAAGAACCAGATTGATGCTGAAAGATTGACAATTGCGAGGAATTTGCTGAAGCTCATGAATGACAATCAGAAGAATTAGACATTTCTCCAAGTAAGTCTGATTTCTCGTATTTACTGAAATTATGGAACCTTCTTCTTCTTCTAAAAAGAGTAGGAAAGGGAAAGAATTAAATCCTGAAGAGAAGCCCAAAAGACAGAAAAAGGAAGGAAGAGCTTTGACTCAGGATTTGTTAGACCAGTGCCCGACATCCAGCATGAGGTCTAAAAAGATCAAGAGTGAAGAAGAAGGATTGGAGGATAGATTTGAAAATCCGGGAGACATATGGACCGAAATTAGGGGACATGAATTGTTCCTATTTAGTTACAAAAGAAGGGATGCTCCTGAGCCCATAAGTAATCTATGGAAGAAAAACTTAGGGAAATTGGTAGTCCCAAATGTGTTTGTGGATGTTGAACTAATGAAAGCTCTGGTAGATTGTTATAATCCGAGAACCAAAACCATATGTGACTACCGAGGGAATCCCTTGGTGGTGATTAACAAACAAACTATTGATATGGTATTTGATCTAGACTGGGAAGTAGAGGAGAGAATCGATATGCAGAAACTGTCGCAAGAATTCTTTAGCTTGGAAAACATCTACAGGACATGGAGATTACCTATCCACCGGTCGAAAGTGGGCGGGTCCTTTGTTCCGTTCAGCAAAAATGACAAGGTGCCATTTGATGTCAACCATTTCCATTCGTATTTTAAGTATACATATTATGCTGCAGCCCAAGTATTAGGCTTGGAGGCTCATCCTCTCATGGATATTGGGGTTATGGTTCTGTGTGCTGACTTACAATCGAAAGACCCTAGGTCATTTGATTATGCCACTTATGTTGCAGATGCCCTAAATCATGGGTTGGAGAAGTTGAAAGGGGACCTTGTGAATATCCATTTTTCATTGTACTCTTTATTGATGCATATTATTCTTTATTGTGGACAAGAAATCAATTTCTGGTCAGATGATTTCTGCATCAGAGCTTATGATAAGAATGGTTTGAAGAAACCAGTTCAGTTGTGGGTTTCTGCATGGGATCAAAGATTCATGAACAACCAGTACTGGCACTTTCAAGAATATTTTTTGAAACCCCTTAGTGTGGCCTTTGGGCAACATAGAGATTATACTCTATCCCCTGAAATTAAGAGATTCCTCAGGCCAAAAGACTTCTCTCCGGTGTCCTAGATTGATCACAATTGGGGTGATTGGTATTGCCACAATAATCATACAGAAATCAGGGTATTTGGGTATGAAGGAAAGCCACACATGCTTCCAATTACAGTACCAAACAGGGTGGCTAGCCTGGAGATTGTGAGACAACTATCTACTGTCAGTGCCAAACATCTTACGGATTTCAGTAAACAGTCCATCATTCCAGGTTTATTGGTTTTTTCTGATTTTATTGTTGAAAGTACAAAAAGTTATCATCTACTTCAAAATAAATTAGACTAATATGGCATGACTCTGGGTGAACCTAGAGAGAACTTTGATCCTGAGGGATATATAAGAGCTGCCAAGGTGTCACAAAAACTAAAGGCTGGAATACATGTGGCTAAAATGCCAGATGACTTGATCAAGAACCTTGAAAGAGAGGAGGCCAGGGTTTTGAGAGAAAGGAGTGAAATGACTTGGGAGGCCTTCAAATGGAAAAGGGCAAGGGGGATGGTGGATGGAGATTTACTTGGAACCTCCAAGATCCTCTGGAAATAGCCAAAAAGCTACTTCAACATGAAGTAGAAATCATGCATAGAGTGCCCCCACAATTCCTTCATTTTATCAACACTGAAAAGGATAGTCAACCATTGGCTCACATGTCACCAAAATCAACTACTAGTAGTATCCCTGCTGATTCTCCTAGAGAAGATTATCCTCCTAGTTTTGAAGCAGAGGTGAATGTGGACACTGGTGAAATTAACATTAAAGATGTAGTTGATATAAGGATGACAGAGCATGAAGATTTTGTTGCTGACGACGGATTCGCCTCTTTGAGGGAATTCCTTTCATTCTTGTACCAGTATAAAGGGGCACATGTGAAACGAAGCATGGCTGGAAGACCAGAAGAAGAACAGATGAAAAGACTACAGGATGAAATCGATACCCTCATGAAAGATATGACCCTTGAGAAAGGGAGGAGATTACTAAAAGAGGCCGGTGTTATCATCTTTTCTGGTTGGGACATAAATTCAGCACTTCTGTTTGACAGATTCTTGAAGAAGCAAGACTTGAATCAACAGGTGTTGCCTCAGGAGATAGACAAATTATTCCTAGGCTCCGGATATGATCCTGATAAAAAGGCTCTCCTACAATGGGCATTATATCCAAAGGGAAAAAGGCCTATTATTGTGGATATCGAAGAAACCTTTGGACACCTCATGGTTCATCAGGTTGGAAAGACTGACCCTAGGGTCACTGCTAAATTAAACTTGGATGTTGCCAGATTAAATTTGGATCAGACAAAATTTTTGGTCAGGGAAAACATCACCTATAAGGGGTTGTATGAAAAATCTAAAGAGGAGAATCAAAAGTTACAAGCAAAAATATTGCAACTTGAGACAGGGACTCCCATAAATGAATATACCTCATATCCCACAGGACATAGCTTGGATGATGTTTCTGATGCTCTGTATTGGAAGTATCAAGCAGATAAGGCTACAAAACAGGCAAATAATATCCAGCAAAAGATGGATAAAATGGTTAATGATATCATCGGACATTGATTCAACACCATGCTTTCACATGTTGAACAATATTGGAAGGTCTACACTGGAACTATAAAGGCATTAAGAGAGCATGAAAGATTAAAAGCATGATTGCATGAAGTACTAAGTAGTGTTGATACGATGACGCTAGAGGAGAAGGCTGAAGGGACTGCGTACATGGAAAATCATGTTAAACTCAAAGATACGCTAAGAGGAGATCTTAAGGAATTGGACGATGGGAGACCTATTGGAATGCCCTCGGTTTATAAAGAAGGAGAAGTAATATCTCTGGAGGATTTGTGGGATGAACTTGTCAGCGTCAAGGATTGGGTTCTATCAAAAATGGATCGAAGAAAAGACATGGCCCCTACCGTCAACCAGATGATATTTGAATACCTATCACAAGGAGAAGAATTGAAGAAACAAAGTGCTAAAATCAAAACTTTCAAGGATGATGATTATATTCATCATTTAGGAATTCTTAATCTCTTTTTGCTTAAGTTTGTTAGGAATATTCAAACTAATAATTAGTATTTTGAAAAGACATGTCTTTTCATGAATAACTTTTGTTCTCATATATATATGAGAACGGTTTTTGTAATATGAGAGACGAAATACATAGGAGCAAGATAGCAATGTATGACAGCCTGTAAGTTTTTGTTATACAAACTTCAATGGAATACATGCTATGAATAGTTGTTTTTCTTTGTGTATGTGTTGTGGATTATTTCACTTTGTTTTGGGCAATCACCTGTGATATTATCTAAAGAGATAAGGTTATTCATATTCTTGAAATCAAATTTATGCTTTATGTTATAAGGTTGAAACAAAAGTTTTGCTTGCGAATTGTAATTGTTCCTCGCAGAACTTAATTGACTGGTCCCTTAAAGGTAGGGTTAAATTCATTCAATCAACATATGATATAAGCATTCGATTGATCTCAAAAGAAATAATAACTGACAGGTCCATAAAGGGGTGGGTTAAAAAACTGTCTCACAGGCTCGCACAATAAGTCCTAAAGAAAGTATAATGACTCTGTAGCCCAAATAGAAAAGAAGGCACTGGTTAATTACAGATTACACTTATCACTATATTCATCATCTGTTATCTTAAAGCAACAAGAGTAACTAAGTAGGAAACATAGATCGAACAACTTCTACAACAACAATCTTGAACTCATCTGCTATATCTCCATTCTAGGAACCTATGCCATTCTGAGATAGGAGGAAATCAGATCATGACACTTAATCTGCTATAAAAGGCACTGGTCATTAGAAACAGCCGGTGAACAGGTATACCTGCCTAGGTCCTACAGAGCCTGAAGTGAGAGAGTTAACATCTAAACAGGTTTTCTCTATAAGTTGGTCAAGTCAATTGGAGGGTTTGATCATAGGAGTTGGCATTTCCTTAAAACCTATCCAATCTGTTGATTTGAGACCCAACAAAATCATCATTATCTTAACTTTTGTAGCAATCTTACTTTAATAACGAGAGCCTTACCTCCACAAAACCTCTTTCAATCAAAGTAAACTTACAAAAACTAGACCGAAGGTCTATGATTCTTTTAAGTGTGCTTCCTATGACTAGGAATACTCACAGTCGACCAATACTAATGATGAGTACTACTTAACCCCTGACAGACGTTGTAACATGAGAATTAGTTACCATCAAACCCCCGGAACATGCATCTTGACATTAAGTCATGGTGACACTGAGTGAGGATGTTGATTTGTAATACTCATATTCATGGAATGGTAAAGACACTTTCAGTGTAAATACATCTCTTATAAATTTATGATGGAAGAGACACTTTTGACAACTTGCAAATAGTACCCTATCCCGCTTTTGTCATTTTAGTCAATTATTTTATATACCTAAGAAACAAATTTTTAACTTCATAAATCCTATTTATCCATTTGATGACCACATTAAATCTCTGAAAACCTTAAATCAACCCCTTATCTAGAAGTTTTTGCACTTGTCTTGCTATCTCTTCATTCTGACTAGGAATCATCTTGTAGGAAGCTTTGTTAGGCAAGGTTACAATAGGAATTAGATCAATTTGATGACTAATATCTCTTATTGGAGGCAAGTTATTAGGCATGTCTTTGGCCACAACCCCTTTGTATCTATCCATCATGACTTTTACTTTGTTGGGACTCATTAAATTTGAGTAATTGGAGAGGCCCATTTCAGAATTTTGCACTGCATTTCCAAATGAGTCAGTTTGAATGGCCTAGTTAGAGAAAGGGCAAAATGGAGCCACTTGATTTTAAAAGGGCAAGGCTCGAGAAACATGTCATACACCTTTAATTTAGCCTATGAAGTGATGTGCAACTTTTAGAATTTAGTTTGGATCAGTTTATCAAGTACCCATTTCGAGGGGTGAGCTGAAAGTGCATTTTAGGCACAAATGCAGATTTTATTAAGTAGCCTACTTTGAGTGCTTACATCTTTTGCCCTGTTGATTTTCATGAAGAAATTCAAAATGGATTCAATTCTATGCATAAATGTGAGTCAGCTTGCAAAGTTTCAAGTCTTAATGAATCCATTTGCTCAGTTTTTGAAGATCAATCCATTTGCAGTTTGTGTGGTTTGACAAGTCCCTGTTTCAGCTACTAGTCGAAGCCCTATTTTGCAAAAGTGTAAGAGTTGCCTTAGTGAGTTTCATGATAAAATGTTTGTTCTAGGTTATTATTGGCATAAATGAAAAGCTATGTTTCCAGTTTCAGGCTCCTACCAATCCATTTAGTTGGTTTTCAAAAGGGTTCATTGAACCATCATTTTCAGTCTTCCTCACTTTCATTGCTATATCAGTTAAAGTGGCCATTTTCACGAGTGCACTATTTGTACCCAGTCAGTATTTTGATTGAACTAAGAATTCAAAGATTTAATATGTACTTCAAGGTACCTGTGTTTCAAATTTGAGGGTCTACAGAGGTCGTTTGATATTTTTGAGAAAGGCATCATGTGTTGCTAGAACATTGACTTCATCAGGTCTGCAGTGTCGACAAAGCCTGTTGGTCATTTTTGATGATTAATATCTCTTTTCTCGGGACTTGTATTGAGAAACTGTTAGGTAGAATTCATGCTTGTATATCAGAGTACACGCCTGTCAGATGGCGAGGTCCAGAAAGGTGTTTTGACCGGTTTGAAAAATATGTCTTCGCGATTAAATGCAAAAATGTGGCACAAGTGCTTGAAAATTGCAAAACTCAGTTTGATGATTCGAAAATGGTGTCGATCAATTCCAAAGGTAAGTTTAAGGTTTCTGAGGTATTTCAAAGGTCAATTGCATGAAAACGAAAAATATTTTTAGTCGGACCCACTTTGGGGCCCAACCTGGCCTATGCCCATACATTGTTTTTATTGGTGATTTTTGTTTACTGGGGGAATTTCAGAATATTCAAATAATGATGCAATTCACAAGTCACAGTTATGAAAAGTAATCACAAAGGGTAAACCTACCTAAGCTAGGTGAAAGCTTGAAGTGTATTAGGTTTTTGTATAAACCTTGTTATATGTTGTCTTTTGTTTTGTTTCCTGTTGTTTCTCTCCATAAGGGACAGAGATCTAAGATTCGAGTAGGGAAAACAAAGCAATTAGAATTTGAGAACAACAAAAGTGGTGACTTTGCTGGGGAAGAAATGAAATGTTAAGAGTCTCTGGTTAAGAAAATTTGCTTTATATAATGATGAGATTACCCCATTCGAGTCACCACAACAAAAGTGGCAACTCTGCTGGGGAAGCTGAATAGAAATTGCCTGATTTCATCCAGCCAGTCTATCCATTGTATATGCACAGAGTTTGAAATTGATTTCATGGTGAAATAAATGTTCCTTATTCTAGATCTGTAGAATGATATGTTTTCCATGTCATATTTTATAAAGGAGTAACAGTAAATTCATGTTGCTGAGTTGTGAGCAAGTCCTTGCAGCTATATGCAAACTTTTCCCCAATTCCTTATTTGGGTGGTGACTCTGTGGTTCATACCAGTGTTAAATAGCCTAGAAGAGTGTTGGTTGCAGCGAGATTGAAGGAGAAATAGAGAATTAAAATTTGTGTTGAATAGTATTTTGCTATTCAAAATATCCTCTATGCAAGAGGTGGCGATTCTGACGTAAAAGATTGTGCTGAAAGCTAAAATAAATGTTCAGATCTGAAGTCCTACAACTGCAAATCTTCAGGTATTTTCAGAGGTTTCAAATGCAAAACAATCTGTTTTAAAAATTTGAATGAGTAAAATAGTTTTCCCATTTAGTGAATAGCACTAGTAAAGAGGGAAAGAGAGGAATTACCGGTCAATTTGCATATCTATTCTGCTAAAATATCTAGCGTATATGTTTTGTTGTAGTATGCAAATTTGGAAAAGCTTTGTGTTAAGCAATGTTATGAATAGATTAGTATCATGATATATGCTTGAAATTTTGTTATTCTACACAAGGTTGCATAAGCATTTGTGGAAGTAAGGAAGAAATGTGTAGTGAACTTTTTCACCCCCAATCTTATCCACATATGACCATGCCTAGTGAAATGTCACAACCATGTAATAGGAAGAGTCTTAGTATGAAGTATTATGCTACTCTAAACTTTGAAGGTATTCTGGGTTACCCAAATCCCATACTCGCAGAAATCAGAAAGTATTTGCCCATATTCAGTGGGAAGAAATCAGAATCAGCAAGTCAACATTTGAAAAGATTTTCAGATTTGATAGGAGAGCTCAAAATTTGTCAAGAAGATGTGTGCATGTAGTTATTTGTTCAGTCATTGAAAGAGGATGCAAGGGATTGGTTCTGTTTTCTGCCAGTAGATTGTATTTTCTCATGGGAAGAAATGATTTCAGGTTTCATAGACCAATTTGATGAAAAGGTGAGTGATTGTGATTTGCTGAAAAAGTTCACGTGTATACAAATCAGGGAAGATGAATTGGTACCAACATTTAATATCATATTTTCACAAGCTTTGTCTAAAATTTCCATAAAGTATAAACTTGATGATAAAGTATGTCTGGATGTTTATATGAGTGCATTTGATGAGAAGATGGGTTTCTTGTTGAGAAACAAAGAACCCAAAACTTTGTATGAAGCTTTTAACACAGCTAGGGACACTGAAAATAATTTGAAATTTGGGATCTCCAAGAGGTTTGTGTCTGTTGTTGTTTCTTGCCAAAATACCTTCAATGGTGAAATGCCATGTGAAGCTGAGAAAATCATTCTGTGTCCAGGTGCATCAAGCTCTGCAGTTCCAAGTGATTTTGTTGATGCATATGATTCAATTTTAGATGAGAGTCAAGAAATTTTGCTATCATTTCCGGTTGTCTCTCATAGTAATGATGGAATGATCAGTGGAAAAATTTGTGATAATGCTGATTCAGAGGTAGATTTGTATAAAGGATATGTACCATTTGATTTGTATGCCAGTTATGTTGATTATGTGACTGCAAATTGTGAAGTAAATCATGCATCTCCTAAGGTTAACAATAATGAAAATAATGGTAATGATGACCATCAATCTTTACATGTTGTTGATGTATTTGATGTTGCAATACCAAATACTGAAGGATCACCAAATGTTGTTGATTATGTAAGTGAAAATGTGCAATATGATGAAAATCAGATTTTGTTTGTCTGATAAATTTGAAAATGAAATTGTGAATGATGCTGATAATGTTTTCAATACAAGTATACCCAGTGATGAATGTGTTTTAGAATGGAGTGGTGCTACTGATTATGAGGACATTGAGTTCTATTCCCAGCACCTTGAAGGTATACAAATGAACAATGAAGATCAATTTCAGAATAAGAGTGATCTTGGCACAAGTTTTTCACTTTCTTATGATCAACAAATGAATGTCAGTCATACAGCTGATGATGGTTATGACAATTCTTATTATTCATCTTGTGAAGATGATGAAAGAGGAGACCAAGTTATATACTTCACTCATGAATCTGAAAACGAAAGTGTTTTTGAAGATAAAAATGTATGTGATAGTGCGGATAATATTTTATTTTCAGATTTAAGTGAGCCCATATTTGAATGCTTTTAGAACTTGAAGTACCATGAAGAGAATGTGAATGTTGATAGTATGCTTGAGCCGGATATGGAGTTCTTTGCCTTTGATATTAATGTTCATAGTGTTGATCTTATTGGTGAAAATACTGAAATTCCCCCTTGTGTTGAACAAGTTTGTAATGCTGATGAAGTTCCGAACAGTAGTAACATGTGTTGTAAAATTTTACATCATGATGAAGATAAGAGGCATGGGTTGTGTGATGATTACTTCAGACCACAAATGGAAGTTTTTCAGATGGATGTAAGTTTGAATGAGAAAGATTTAGCTGAGGATTTGCTTCAGCCAGAGGTATGCATTCTTTTCCATGAATGGGATATTGAGGATGCAGATGTGTTGAGTTGGATGAACAAGGATAGTAAGGAGTGTGATCAGCCTAGTGAAGTATCACATCCGGATTGTAACATTTATATTCCTTGTTTGCATCAATTGGTTGTGAATGTCCCTCATTCTATGAATGTAAATGATAACAAGGTGAGTGTTGACGAAAGCTATAGTAGTGAGAATGAATGTTTTATTTTTAAAGTTCAACATGATGATGCCCTTGCAAATGATAGAATTGAGTGGGATAGTGAAAGGTATGGCAGCTTGTGGGAAGGCCTCTATAGTGGTTTGTCTCATGATTTTACTTTTGTTGAAGTAATGTGTGACTATAAAGTTCAAAATTAGGCAAAAGGCATGCACACCAACTGTTATAGTAGTATGATGGTAAGGTTTGATTATAACGATTATGCTTAGTTGTTACTGGAAGGTGCCTTTGTTTGGATCATAACATCGGGAGATGAGAATCAGATTTTTGACAGAGGTAAATGTTGAGGAAAGTGGAGCAGTTTATAATCAGTTGTAAGTATGTTTGTATATTTTGTACAGTTGCTTTGCTTCAGTTGTGTGGTTTTCAATAAAGCGCCCTGTTGTTTTGGGCGGAATAAGGAGCCCTCAGTTTTTGAGAAGAGAAGAGAAGAGAAGAGAATGATCCATTTTTGGGTGGTCTGCTTAACCATAGATTCTAGATTCTTGTGTTGATCTTGCGATAAACCATCCCCAGTCAGAGCCATTGTTGGGACTCATTAAATTTGAGTAATTTGAGAGGCCCATTTCAAAATTTTGCATTGCATTTCCAAATGAGTAAGTTTGAATGGCCTAGTTAGAGAGAGGGCAAAATGGAGCCAGTTGATTTTCAAAGGGTAAGGCTTGGGAAACATGTCCTACACCTTTCATTTAGTCTATGAAGTGATGTGAAACTTCCAGAATTCAGTTTGGATCAGTTTATCAAGTACCCATTTCGAGGGGTGAGCTAAAAGTGCATTTTAGGCACAAATGCAGATTTTATTAAGTAGCCTACTTTGAGTGCTTACATCTTTTTCCCTGTTGATTGTCATGAAGAAATTCAAAATGGATTCAATTCTATGCATAAATGTGAGTCAGCTTACAAAGTTTCAAATCTTAATGAATCCAGTTTCTCAATTTTTAAAGATCAATCCATTTGTAGTTTGTGTGGTTTGACAAGTCCCTGTTTCAGCTGCTAGTCGGAGCCCTGTTTTGCATAAGTGTAAAAGTTGCCTCAATGTGTGTCATGACAAAATGTTTATTCTGGGTTATTATTTGTATAAATGACAATCTATGTTTCCATTTTCAGGCTCCTACCAATCCGTTTAGTCGGTTTTCAAAAGGGTTCATTGAACCATCGTTTTCAGTCTTCCTCACTTTCATTGCTATATCAGTTAAAGTGGCCATTTTCACGAGTGCACTATTTGTACCCGGTCAGTCTTTTGATCAAATTGAGAATTCAAAGATTTAATATGTACTTCAAAGTACCTGTGTTTCAAATTTGAGGGTCTACGGAGGTCGTTTAATATTTTTGAGAAAGGCATCATGTGTTGCCAAAACATTGACTTCATCAAGTCCACAGTGTTGACAAAGCCTGTTGGTCATTTTTGATGATTAATATCTCTTCGCTCGGGACTCAACTTGAGAAATTGTTTGGTAGAATTCATGCTTGTATATCAAAGTACACGCCTGTCAGATGGCGAGGTCTAGAAAGGTGTTTTGACTGGTTTGAAAAATATGTCTTCGCGATTAAATGTGAAAATGTGGCACAAGCGCTTGAAAGTTGCAAAACTCAGTTTGATGATTCAAAAATGGTGCCAATCGATTCCAGAGGTAAGCTCAAGGTTCCTGAGGTATTTTAGAGGTCAATTGCATGAAAATAAAATAAAATTTAGTTGGACCCACTTTGGGGCTCAACCTGGCCTATGCCCGTACATTGTTTTTATTGGTGATTTTTGTTTAGTAGTGAGAATGAATGTTTTATTTTTGAAGTTCAGCATGATGATGCCCTTGCAAATGATAGAATTGAGTGGGATAGTGAAAGGTATGGCAGCTTGTGGGAAGGCCTCTATAGTGGTTTGTCTCATGATTTTACTTTTGTTGAAGTAATGTGTGACTATAAAGTTCAAAATCAGGCAAAAGGCATGCACACCGGCTGTTACAGTAGTATGATGGTAAGGTTTGATTATAACGATTATGCTCAGTTGTTACTGGAAGGTGCCTTTGATTGGATCATAACATCAGGAGATGCGAATCAGATTTTTGACAGAGGTAAATGTTGAGGAAAGTGGAGCAGTTTATAATCAGTTGTAAGTATGTTTGTATATTTTGTACAGTTGCTTTGCTTCGGTTGTGTGGTTTTCAATAAAGCGCCCTATTGTTTTGGGTGGAATAAGGAGCCCTCAGTTTTTGAGAAGAGAAGAGAAGAGAAGAGAATGATCCATTTTTGGGTGGTCTGCTTAACCATAGATTCCAAATTCTTGTGTTGATCTTGCGATAAACCATCCCCAGTAAGAGCCACTATTGGGACTCATTAAATTTGAGTAATTTGAGAGGCCCATTTCAAAATTTTGCACTGCATTTCCAAATGAGTCAGTTTGAATTGCCTAGTTAGAGAGAGGGCAAAATGGAGCCAGTTGATTTTCAAAGGGTAAGGCTTGGGAAACATGTCCTACACCTTTCATTTAGTCTATGAAGTGATGTGAAACTTTCAAAATTCAGTTTGGATCAGTTTATCAAGTACCCATTTCAAGGGGTGAGCTGAAATTGCATTTTAGGCACAAATGCAGATTTTATTAAGTAGCCTACTTTGAGTGCTTACATCTTTTGCCCTATTGATTTTCATGAAGAAATTCAAAATGGATTCAATTCTATGCATAAATTTAAGTTAGCTTGTAAAGTTTCAAGTCTTAATGAATCCATTTTCTCAATTTTTAAAGATCAATCCATTTACAGTTTGTGTGGTTTGACAAGTCCCTGTTTCAGCTGCTAGTAGGAGCCCTATTTTGCATAAGTGTAAAAGTTGCCTCAGTGAGTGTCATGACAAAATGCTTGTTCCGGGTTATTATTGGTATAAATGACAATCTATGTTTCCATTTTCAGGCTCCTACCAATCCGTTTAGTCGGTTTTCAAAAGGGTTCATTGAACCATCGTTTTCAGTCTTCCTCACTTTCATTGCTATATCAGTTAAAGTGGCCATTTTCACGAGCGCACTATTTGTACCCGGTCAGTCTTTTGATCAAACTGAGGATTCAAAGATTTAATATGTACTTCAAGGTACCTGTGTTTCAAATTTTAGGGTCTATGGAGGTTGTTTGATATTTTTGAGAAAGGCATCATGTGTTGCTAGAACATTGACTTCATCAAGTCCGCAGTGTTGACAAAGCCTGTTGGTCATTTTTTATGATTAATATCTCTTCGCTCGGGACTCATCTTGAGAAACCGTTTGGTAGAATTCATTCTTGTATATCAAAGTACACACCTGTCAGATGGCGAGGTCTAGAAAGGTGTTTTGACTGGTTTGAAAAATATGTCTTCGCGATTAAATGTGAAAATGTGATGCAAGCGCTTGAAAGTTGCAAAACTCAGTTTGATGATCCGAAAATGGTGCCGATCGATTCCAGAGGTAAGTTCAAGGTTCCTGAGGTATTTTAGAGGTCAGTTGCATGAAAATGAAAAAAAATTTAGTTGGACCCACTTTGGGGCTCAACTTGGCCTATGCCCGTACATTGTTTTTATTGGTGATTTTTGTTTACTGGGGGAATTTCAGAATATTCAAATAATGATGCAATTCACAAGTCACAGTTATGAAAAGTAATCACAAAGGGTAAACCCGCCTAAGCTAGGTGAAAGCTTGAAGTGTAGAAGGTTTTTGTATAAACCTTGTTATATGTTGTCTTTTGTTCTGTTTCCCGTTGTTTCTCTCCATAAGCGACAGAGATGTAAGATTCGAGTAGGGAAAACAAAGAAATTATAATTTGATAACAACATACTTCACTAGGAATCTCCTTCTTTTCACTGTTTCTTGGTTCAGGTGCATCCCTTGGGTGCAAAACTAAAGAAAATCCTTGGGTCCCCTCTTTCTTGAGGATCTCTAAAAACTCCTTACCACTAAGCAACATGACACTTGGGCTAACAATATTCTCTTCCCCTTGGTCAGGTAAAGGATCCATCCTAAATTGTCTACCATTCTTAGTAATGATGTACACATTCTTCTCTCCATCAAGTTGTGCTTTGAAATCATATTGCTAAGGGCGGCCTAATAATAGGTGACAAGCATCCATAGGTAGGATATCACACAAGATTGTATCGTTATATAATCCCCAATTTCAAAATCAATCCAAGTTTGTTCATCTACTACTGCATGGTGCCCCTTGTTAAGCAAAGACACCCTATAGGACTCACATGTGGTAAACTTTTCAGTTTTAATTTCTCTACCATTTCCAAAGCAACAATATTCTCTGTGGATCCAGAATCAACAATTACCTTACAAACCTTATTATGAGACTTACAAGTGGTCTTGAAGAGTGACTTCCTTTATGGAGTCTCCTTGTGTTGGGGTACCTTCAATAATGTCCTCCTTAGCATAAGACTATCTCCACTCAAGTTAGGATCTGCATTTCCCATGGGAGAATTGACACTTTGACTATCATCCTCTTGCACGAGTTGGTTCCTTCTTTCTGGTCCATGTGAACTAGAAGCTTTCTAAGGGCATCTACTCATGGTATGGCCCACTTGATTGCAATTGTAGCACTTGCCAGTGAAAACACCCGGACCTCTGCCTTGAATTCCTTGTCTACCCTTGCCAAAATGTCTCGTTTCTCCTCTAAAGCCTCCATTCCTATTATTGGATTCTCCATTGGGCTCTTGTTGACTAAAACCGCCATTTTTAAAAGGAGTATTTCTTCCTCCATAGCCATCTCTACCTCTAAAATTTCTGCCTCCTCTTCCTCTATTATTTTTCTCTACTCTCCTCCTTATCTTATCTTCCACTCTCAATGCGAATTGAAAACACTTGTGTATAGTGTCTGGAGCCAAGATTCTTATCTCATCTTGAATGTTTTGCCTAAGCCCATTCAAGTATCTAGCCACCTTCTTCACGTCCTCTTCATGCTTCCTTGATCTAAGACTTAGTTTATGGAATTCTTTAGTGTATGGACTCACATCTAACTCTCTCTGTCTGAGATTTTGCAGCTTCTTGTATATTTGCACCTCATAGTCTATTGGTAGGAATTGGCTCTTGATTTTATTCCTCATCCTCTCCCAAGAGGATATCTTCTTCTTCCCTTCATTCACCCTTTCTTCTTGTAATAATGTCCACCACAACAAGGCAGACCCCTTGAGTCTAGATTTAGCCAAACTCACTCATCCTTAGGAATTTCTTTATATTCAAAGTGGTTGTTGAGTGCTTCTATCCATTCAAGCACCTCTTCTCCATCCATGCTACCACCATAGGTAGGAAAACTCTCCACATTGTCTCTATTGACTGACTTCAAAGCATCCAAGAACATCTTTTGATTAGGTGCCATCTTCTAAGCCTCTTTAGCAATAGCCTCCTACTCTTCATTCTCTTTCTCTTCCTCCGAGTCATCATCCCATTCTTTGTCCTTTCATTTGGACTGTCCGGTCTCTTTGAGTTTCTCAACAAGCAACTCCTCTACCATCTTCTTGATGGCCTTTGGGTTCATTGCCTTAGGAGGCATTGTATTAGCCTCTTCTCCAAATTTTGTGTCTGACATACACTACTTCGCCCCAAGTATCAGCTCTAATACCAATTTGATGCAGAGGGTTTGGTGTGGTACACAACTTATTTGGTTTCACCCCTCAAAGGTTCTTCAATAGACACCATCCAATGGTGTATTGTCTTCAGCCTTCCCAAGGTTGAGTATCCTTCCCAAGGACCACCCACAACAAGACAACTCCAAGTTGACAAGGAGTCTTCTACTCCTATGGTCTCAACCCCTCCAACCAAGAACACCTAACAACCCCAAACCCTTAGAATATAGGATCTTTTGCTCAAGTGTTGAAGTATGACATTTATGAATGAAAAAAACTATGTGAGACATGGCACGTGCATTGACTTGGACCTCTTGAACAGATTGTACAACATCCCCAATATCATTTACCCTTAGAGACCTAGTGAGGGCTAAGCAATTGGGCCTCCTATTTGGGTTTTTTTACAATAACTTCCAACCTTTCTTAACAATCCCTAGAATAAATTGTAGATTTGAGTACCCTTTTGGATTCCCTTAGAGACTTCACACTTTGGCAATTTGGGTTTTGAGTTTAAGAGGTCTATCCACATTACCCCTAATTAGACCTTTCTAGCCGATATGGGAAGTTTGACACCAAATGTCTTCAACAGTTATATTAGAAGGAATACTGGGCACTTGTAAAAGGTCTACACATGTTCAAGGGTCCCTCTCATGTCAAATACACACACCTTTCAATCCATTGTCCAAGGGTTTCATCCACTCCTTCTGCTACACATGCTTGCCACACAAGAGATGTCAAGCCTAGGGCATCATATTAAAAATTGCAAATGACACTTCCTTCCTCCCAAATCACTTGGATAATTTATTATACAAGGAAATTCAACATTCCCCAAGGTTTCAGGCCATTCCCAAGATGGAATGTTGAATTGTGACCCTTCTAGCATCAAAACCCTGATTTTAAGGGTTTCTCAGGCCAACAATAAAGAATTTGCTCTAACTTTCAAACCAAAATATTTCAATACCTCACTCCAACATAAAATTAAAGGATATTCATAGCCCCAACTTTCACTTCTCTCAATTCATGCCTATCGTCCGTACAAATCTGTACAAGTGCAGAAAACTCAAGGAAAATGGAATAAAAATGTAGTTTTAGATTGGTTTGGAAACAAGAATTTCATTACTTGCTTCTCTTAACCATTTGGAACCATTCCTCAATCTTATATCATTCCAAGGGACTCATCCAACCACCCCCAATGTATACATTCAACCAACTAAACATTCGGTAACCAAAAATGCAAAAACTTGTCAAAGTTGCTCATGACAACATTGCAACTTTTGACCATTATTATAATTGGCTCTTGCCTTCACACCAAAAGGCCAAGAATGAACACACAACACATATAAGACTCCTAAAAAACAAAAACACAACTAAAATTCCCATATAAGGCTTTGAACCAAATTGACACATTTTGGAGCCTTATGGCTTATTACATTGTCTTGGGACCACCATGGACATCACCATGGATCAACACACATCCTACCACAAAATATCACCATATAACAACACACATCCAAATGATGCAAACATGTCTCCTTGTGCCCCTACACCAAGGCGTGAATGCTAGTATACAAGCTTTTGAGAAGGCCCATGAGCACATAGGGGTCAGATTGGAGGAAGTGTTGAATGTGGCTCCACTGCACAATGTGGATGTTATAACTTCAAAGGCTAGAGATATTGATATGCAACTAATTCCATAGTTTGGTATGTCGTGCATACAGATACAAGGGTGGAGAATTCTAAAATGCAAACAAATTTGAGTTCATTGGAAGGTTCACAGGGGATGTTTGATGGTGCTAATGCCATGTAGGTAATGAAGGAACCCAACAGCCACTACTTGACCTATTTCAGTTAGTCTTTAAAAGTAAATACTAGTGTCTCCTCACAGGGTATATAACTGATATTTCCAAGAAACAATAATAATATCAATGTTATATTATGGTTATTTTTCTTGGGCAATGTTAAATATGAGCATAGTCTTGTGGTTCCCTCGAAAATTCATTGCCATGTAGGAAATATGTTCATGTCAATAGGTGAGGATGAACACCATAATGAGGTGTTTGATGAAGCTAATATGCAAGGTATGAACTCGGTGCTAGGGGTGAAGGAATTACAATCATATTTTGGTATATAGGGGAACAACAATTTGCAAAGGGTTCGTAATACTCAAAATATTGGTGATGTCTACCAGAATGCATGAACTATTGTAAAGGTAGATAGTTTAAATAAAATAGGGCATTCTACTATTTTGTATGAACTAGTTGATCGAATTGGAGATTTTACAATGCATGGTGTGTCTAAAAAGATTGATGTTATGCAACACCGTATTGATATAATGAAAGAGTAAGGTGTTAACTTATTTATAATGCAATGAATCATTGATGTTGATGGAAAAGTCAGAACTGATAAGTGCTGCTCTCTAGAATTAGTGGATGTCGTGTTCAAGAGTCCTCATGTGGATCAAGGGGGAGTATATTTTGAATCTGTGGTGAGTAGCATTTTTTATTGTAAGTTTGTGCCTATAGTAGGAGAAGATGTCTTTGACTCGGATTTCATTTGGAGAAGACTCTTTTGGAGTGTGCTAGATCAGAGCCTGGAAAAATTAAAATCTTCTCAAGGCCTGGTTGTAATGTGAGATTAGAATTGGGAATGCAGGGGATTGCACAGTGCATGGTTGTACCGGTTGGATTTTATGGGGGAGCTTGTTGGGAATGTGAAACCCAACGGTCACATGACCATTCGCCTTCTGAACCCTTTGATTCATAACTGAATATGAATATATAAACAAATGTGTGCAGTCCATGTACTTATGTATTGGTGTATCGGTTAATAGAAGTTATTCCCTTCTTTCCTATGGAAGTAGCCAGTTATGGTGAACCACGTAATTCATTGTGTATTGTGCCATGTGTTGTTTATGTCTATTTTAGTTTCATTGCAATGCTTTTTTATAATTAACAAACATCACAATGAGTTGTCCAAGAGACAATGTTACCCCCCAACCCATGAAAGACGCTATCAAATTTGATTGTTCGCCTAATATTCAAGTCTACAAACGACTCTTATAAATGTATAATGTAATACATATTTTGGACAAATTGTAAATAATACCCGATCAATCATATGGGACCAATAAATGAGAATGGAGAAGTTTGATATGTTTGATGCCATCCCTTAGATAAGACCACCAAATGGATCATTATTTTAATTTATATAGCAATCTTATTTCAATTATAATTGATATGGATTGTAGCAATCTGGATTTTAGAAATCTGATCTCTCTTAATCTTATTTCAATTATGAAAGTCTTACTTCCATCAAATAAAAATCTTATCAATTGATAGAGAGTAGTTGGAATAGGCTCAATCATACAATCCATGGTTGTCTAGAAGAAGATTATACAATAAAAACATGAACTGATGAAACAGATAAAGTAATAATTTTTAAATTAACAAAAGTTTTAACAAAATAATTTCTAGAACATATAGATAGTTAGATTAGAAGAAGAAAGTAAAGACTACAAAAATTAAAATTGAAGCCTTTAAATCAGTCAATGTAAACTTAAGAAAACCAGAGCGAAGGTCTATGATTCTTTCAAGTGTGCTTCCTCATTACTAGGAATACTCAATCAACCAATACTAACAATGAGTATGAACACGCTGTGAAATTAGACAAGTTACCAGCGAACCCCCAAAACACACAGTCATCTTTTACTGTTCCGCTTGACTTTAAGTCATAGTATGAATCTCTTAGGAAATTACGACGGGAGTCATGATTTTGACAGCCTGCAAACTATGACTGACTCAGCACTAAAGTGAAGGTCTGTGATTCTTTCAAGTGTGCTTCCTCATGACTATGACTCGAGATTTCGACATGCTCAGTCAACCAATACTGAATGAATACTAACCCCTCAAACACGCTGAGAAATGGGACAGTTACTATCAAATCCCTGTAACACGCTATCCCAATTGAATTCGTACTACTCAGATTCGCTGAATGGTGCCATCACAATGAGTACTAGTCAGATTCACTGAATGCTGACATCAGTACAATGAGCACTAACCTGTAAAACACGTTGTCAAAGAGACGAAGTTACCACCTAACCCATGCTACTCTCTAGAATTAATGGATGTCGTGTTCAAGAGTCCTCATGTGGATCAAGGAGACAAAGTTACCACCTAACCCATAAAAGATGCTATCAGATTTGATTGTTCCGCTAATATTCAGTGTAAATACATCTCTTGTAAATACTATTAATTTATTATATTACTAATTGTAACTTTTAAATATATATATATATATATAATAAATTAAAAAACATATTAAAATATGTGGAGGCTGCAGGACAGTACGAATTTTGCGAGCGGAGCTTCTAACGGGATAGTTTGATTGGACGGTAGCGTCATGGCATGGGGGCACGAAGAAGGGAAGGCATGGAATGGGGTGGGCCGTTTTGTCCCCTGCGTAGCCATTGCCATCAATTCTTAGGTTTTTATCTTAATTTATGTAGCGATCTTTCTTTGATCAGGAAGGTCTTACTTCCACAAAGAAATCTAAAAGAAGATTATAAGAAATATTCTCTATCATAAGATGGAGAAATGTAGGAATAACATCATAGATGGGTAAAGCAATAGTATTTAAATGATGTTATTTAATGTTTTTGATTAAAAAAGCAGTGATAGCGAAGGCACTGATTTTTTACATAGCAAAACTATTACCGAGACCACAGTGCAAAAAACAACACTATAACAACATTAACAGTAATAGAACTAACAACAAAATGAGACCAAGTCTTTGAAAATAAAAAATAGAAAGAATAAAACACAAAAATCAAACTACAGGGATGCCTTTCACACCCTAATGGCATCAATGACATTGTTCCATTTATTAAACATGAACTTATACAGGTCCTTAGCCTCCTTCTTTTCTTCCTCCGTCTCCGCAGTTTGTTCCCTCAGCAGAGAAAGGGTGAGCGCCGAGCTATGTAAGATCTGCAAATGAAATTTGTTAAGGCCTGCAATATGGGCATCCCAGGCCTCCACCATACTCTTGAGCCGATTGACATCATCCATGATAGCCTGCAATTCAAGCACAGGGTCCAGGTTCTCAATCCTCTGCGTGATGTCCAGCACATTCGTGCGCAACATTTCCATTTTCTCTAGAGTAGGGACAACCTGGGAGTTCACAACAACCTTGTCATCCATAGTCTTATCCATCGCCTTAGCCACATCTTTAGTAAGGGAACAGTCAATATCATTGCCCGGGCCCATCAGAGGAATAGAGTTCATCACCTGTTCTGCCATTTTTAATTCCGAGTCCAAGTCACTAGAGTCCAGGGCTTTAGTATCAGAATTTTAGTCATTTGTGACACCCACAGTGCCCATGTTCATAGGGGCCCTATCCTTAACATCAACAGTCCTAGGATTACATCACAAAATTGTCCATGCCAGCGACACCAATGGTGCCTAAATCCATGGGGTCCCGAGTCATATCCGCTTCAGCAACATCCTCACCGGGGGCCCCCATAGTGGTTTTAGGGTCCTCTCACTCCTTGTCTCTAATGGGGTCCTCCTCTGAGTCAATAGTTTCAATGACAAGGGTCTTCTTTTTTTGCAAGCTTTTGGAAGCCAATCTTGAGGATCTCCTTTTAACCTTAGAATCAAGGGAAGGGTTATCATTCTCAGCATCCTCAAAAGATGAATTGTCTTCAAAGACAATATGTTTGTGTTTAACAAGGGTTTTGCCTTTACCCTTGGGCAAGGAGTGGGAAACGCTAAGAGAGACCACAAATAAAGAAACAATAGAGGCATAAGTAGGCAGAGACATGGAAAAGTTGGCCGTAGCAAAGCCTCCCTATGGATATTGGAAAAATCTAGGGAAGGCCATAGAAAGGGCGTCAAGCTGCTGAGGAGTTGGCATAGGGGGCTGAGAGAGTAAGAGGTTTTGGGGGTGGGGGGGGGGGGCAAAGGGCCTCATGAAATTTGTGAAGCCTATAAATGAGGCCCCGGTGAAGGAGGTAGGGTGTCTTATCCCCATGCTTGGGGTCCATGGTGTCTTTAACAAAGCTTTCAATGGAATGCAGTAAATAAAAGGGTAGACAAAGCAAATCATTATTGCAAAAACGATTCAGAAGGGGTAAATGATAGTAGTAAAATACCTTGTACCTACCCTCGAGAGTGAAGTACTTCATGATCATAAGGCCATCACCAAATCCCCTACCTTGAATTGAACATCTCTCCTCTTAACATCTTCTTCGAGTTTGTACTTATCAACACTTTGTTGAAGTGAAAATTTGACTTGATCATAAATATCCTTTGTAATAATGGCGAAGTCTTCTCCTTGGGCACTCCTTTTGTCCATGCCTCCAAGATCTCTAAGTTCAAGTATCCCTCTATGATGTAATCCATACACAGCCTCAAATGGACTCCTCCCTGTACTCCTGTTGACTGAATCATTGCATGCATATTCAACTTGTCCAATCACCAAGTCCCAACCTTGTCCATGTTGCTCGGTAAGGCATCTAAGGAGATTGCCAAGAGATCTATTAACCACCTCAGTTTTTCCATCAATTTGAGGGTGGTATGCTGAAAAAAATGACAGATTGGTACCCAATTTCTTTCAGAGAGTCCTCAAAAAATGACCCACAAACTTGGAGTCTCTATCAGTGACAATATTGAGAGGTAAACCATGTATCCTTACAACCTCTTGGAAAAATAGACTTGCAATATGAGATGCATCATTTGTGCATTTACATGGAACAAAATGAGCCATCTTACTGAACCTATCAACAATTACGAAGGTACTATGAAATCCCCTAGGAGTTTTGGGCAAACCAAGTACAAAATCCATACTAAGGCTTTCCCAAGACATATTAGGAATTGATAAAGGCTGATATAATCTAGCATTAGTTGAAACTTCTTTTACCCTTTGACAAATAGGACAATGCTCAACAAACCTTCTTACTTCTACTTGCATCTTAGGCCAAAAGTAAAACCTTGATACCTGCTCCAAGGTCTTATCCAAACCAAAATGACCTCCAAGACTGCCATTGTGCTTTTCTCTAATGATATTCTCCCTCATAGAGCATTGAGGAATGCATAGTTGATGCCCCTTGAAGAGCAATCTATCCTGCAACATGAAATTAGGAAACTCAACATGAAAAGAGTCAACAAACTTAGTACATACATCATATGCATCTTTAAAAATTTTATCAAGTCCTTGTACATGTCTTTAAGAGAATCAACACCAATGCTTTGCAACTGAATTTCTTAGACAACGAGGGTTCTTCTACTCAAAGCATCTACAACCTTGTTAGAAACACCCTTCTTATGTTTGATGGTAAAGGTGTAAGGTTGGAGTTGTTCAACCCACTTGACGTGCCTTTGATTCAACTTCTCTTGTCCATTAAGAAAACTCAATGCATGGTTATCAGTATAGACAATGAACTCTTTTGGAAGAATGTAATGGCACCACTTTTTGAATGCTTATACCATTGCATAGAACTCCAAATCATAGGTGGAATACCTTTTCTTAGCATCATTCAACTTCTCTGAAAAGAATGCCATCGAATGTCCTTCTTGACTAAGGATTGCACCTATTGTCTGCTTGCTTGCATCATACTCAACTGTAAAAAGTTGATCAAAGTTAGGGAGTCTCAAGGTGGGAAGCTCTGCAACCTTCCTCTTCAAAATCTCAAAGCTTTGGGATGCCTTCTCTGTTCTTTCAAACCTGCATTTGATTCCTCCTTTTATAGTTTCAAGAATAGGAGCACAAACATGAATAAAACCTTTGATGAACTTTCTATAAAAAGAAGCCAATCCATGAAAGCTCCTAACATCACCTACTATCCTAAGTGTAGGCCAATTGACAATAGCTTCTACCTTTGAAGGATCCATTTTCAAACATCCACTAGAAACCACAAAGCCTACATACACCAATTCATTTTTCATGAATTCACACTTCTCTAGATTGATTACCAATTTCTCCTCATGAAGCTTCCTCAAAACCTGATCCAAATGCTTCAAATGTTCTTCCTCAGACCTGCTAAACACCAAGATGTAATCAAGATAAACAATAAAAAATTTTCCAATAAATTCAACCAATACCTCATTCATGAGGTGCATAAAGGTACTAGGTGCATTTGTGAGCCCAAATAGCATCACCATCCACTCATGTAAGCCCTCATTTATTTCAAAGGTTGTCTTCCACTCATCACCAGGTCTGATTCTGATCTGATGATAGCCTGATTTCAAATCAATCTTTCAAAAATAGTATGATCCCCCAAGATAGTCCATTAGGTCTTCAATCCTAGGCATAGGAAACTGGTATCTAATTGTGATCTTGTTGATGGCCTTGGAATCGCTGCACATCCTCCATGTTCCATATTTTTTTGGTGCCAACATAGTAGGTACAACATATGGGCTCAAACCCATTTTAATCAACCCCTTATCTAGAAGTTCTTGCACTTGTCTTGCTATCTCTTCATTCTGACTAGGAGTCATCTTGTAGGCAGCTTTGTTAGGCAAGGTTACACTAGGAATTAGATCAATTTGATGACTGATATCTCTGATTGGAGGCAAGTTATCAGGCATGTCTATGGCCAGAAACCCTTTGTATCTATCCATCATGACTTGTACTTCACTAGGAATCTCCTTCTTTTCACCGTTTCCCAGTTTAGGTGCATCCCTTAGGTGCAAAACTAAAGCAAATCTTTGGGTCCCCTCTTGCTTAAGGATCTCCAAAAACTCCTTACCACTAAGAAACATGGCACTTGGGCTAGCAATATTCTCTTCCCCTTGGTTAGGTAAAGGATCCATCCTAATTGTCTACCAGTCTTAGTAATGATGTACACATTCTTCTCTCCATCATGTTGTGCTTTGATATCATATTGCCAAGGGCGGAATAATAATAGGTGACAAGAATCCATAGGTATCACACAAGATTATATCCTTATATAATCACCCATTTCAAAATCAACCCAAGTTTGTTCATCTACTACTTCATGTTACTCCTTGTTAAGCCAAGACACCCTATAAGGACTCACATGTGGTAACCTTTTCAATTTTAATTTCTCTACCATTTCCAAAGCAACAATATTCTTTGTGGATATAGAATCAACAATTACCTTACAAACATTATTATGAGACTTACAAGTGGTCTTGAAGAGTGACTTCCTTTGGAGGCTCCTTGTGTTAGGGTACCTTCAATAATGTCCTCGTTAGCATAATACTATCTCCACTCAAGGTAGGACCTGCATTTCCCATGGGAGAATTGACACTTTGACTATCATCCTCTCGATTAAGTTGGTTCCTTCTTTCTGGTCCATGTGAACTAGAAGCTTTCTGAAGGCATCTACTCATGGTATGGACCACTTGATTGCAATTGTAGCACTTTCCGGTGAAAACACCTAGACCTCTACCTTGACTTCCTTGTCTACCCCTGCCCAAAGGTCTCCTTCCTCCTCTAAAGCCTCCATTCCTATCATTGGATTCTCCAGTGGGTCCTTGTTGACTAAAATCACCATTTTTAAAAGGAGTATTTCTTCCTCCATAACCACCTCTTCCTTTGAAATTTTTGCCTCCTCTTCCTCTATTATTTTGCTCTCTCGTCCTCCTTATCTTATCTTCCACTCTCAATGCCAATTGAAAACACTTGTTTATAGTGTCTAGAGCCAAGATGCTTATCTCATCTTGAATGTTTTGCCTAAGCCCATTCAAGTATCTAGCCACCTTCTCTGCCTCCTCTTCACGCTTCCTTGATCTAAGACTTAGCTTGTGGAATTCTTCAGTGTATGTACTTACATCTAACTCTCTTTGTTTGATATTTTTCAGCTTCTTATACATCTGCACTTCATAGTCTATTGGTAGGAATTGGCTCTTGATTTTTTTCCTCATCCTCTCCCAAGAGGATATCTTCTTCTTCCCTTCGTTCACCCTTTCTTCTTGTAATATCGTCCACCACAAAAAGGCAGACCCCTTGAGTCTAGATTTAGCCAAACTAACTCTCTTCTCCTTAGGAATTTCTTTGTATTCAAAGTGGTTGTTGAGTGCTTCTATCCATTCAAGCACCTCTTCTCCATCCATGCTACCACCATAGGTAGGAAAAATATCCACATTGTCTCTATTGACTGACTTCAAAGCATCCAGAAACATCTTTTGATTAGGTGCCATCTTCTGAGCCTCTTTAGCAATAGCATCTTGCTCCTCATTCTCTTTCTCTTCCTCTAAGTCATCATCCCACACTTTGTCCTTTTCTTTGGACTGTCTGGTCTCTTTGAGTTTCTAAACAAGCAACTCCTCTACCATCTTCTTGATGGCCTCTGGGTTCATTGCCTTAGGAGGCATTGTATTAGCCTCTTCTCCAAATTTTGTGTCTAACATACACTACTTCACCCCAAGTATCGGCTCTGATACCAATTTGATGCAAAGGGTTTGGTGTGGTACACAATTTGATTGGTTTCACCCTTCAAAGGGTCTTCAATAGGAACCATCCAATGATGTACTATCTTCAGCCTTCCCAAGGCTTAGTATGCTTCCCAAGGACCACTTACAACAAGAAAACTCAAAGTTGACAAGGAGTCTTCTACTCCTATGGTCTCAACTATTAGGACCCAGAGGCAATTGAGAGGGGGGGGTGAATCAATTGTTTATTAATTTCAACCCAAATATAACTTAATCAAACTTGATGCATAATATCAATAAACCAAACTTAATGCCGGTTGACAGTTTAACAGTTAATAACAATACCGTTGAAGTTTAATGCATAAAATAGAAAGAGAAATAACATCCACAACACATAACACAATTATTTGTACGTGAAAACCCTGTAAGGGGAAAAACCACGGTGGGAAACCTTACCCACAATCAGATGATACTACTGCAGATAGTATGTGTGTACAAATGGGGTCTGCACATGTAGAAAGGTCAACTGCCTAGAGCTCACTGCTCAATCACAAAATGAGAGTCATACTGACTACAATTGGATGATTAAATCCAAGATAATGTACTGCTCAAAATAGCATCTTCGTATGCTAGATTCAATACCGGTTAAGCTTTGATTATCTTCTTCAAACCTTCCTTGAATCTTCAAATGATGTCTACGTGAGTAGCTCTGCTTATATTCATATATACTGAATATCACAACCTTATATTACCTTATGTCGTCTCCTCTACCACATAATCTTACAAATGACATCTTACATATATACCAAAACCTAGGATCAAATGTGTAGGTTGGCTCACTAAGAATATTACAATTGAATCAATTACAAATGAATCAATATGTGATGCATCATGTTGGCTCAATGCATTTACAATAATAACCAATCAATAAATCATCTCCATAATGTGTCGTGCTGATCTGGAATAGATAACACATGTCGGTCCATAACCTAGACCAAATTACTAGTAACAATAAATATGCCAACTCGATTAGACCAATAACCAAATCACCAAAACCAAGTGTCCAAACCATGTCTTCGACATAACCAAGTAATCTCTAGATGATAACAAGTCATCCTCAGGCTCGGTGAACAATATAACCTACCGGTGAACCAGATACCGATGACTGTGCATAAGTCACTGAACATGCCGATGAACATAACCAAAAATCTCCAGAAAGGTAAGTGTTGACATCAATGAAAAAACCAATGCAACACATCCATAATACCAACAAGACAACTCAAAGTTGACAAGGAGTCTTCTACTCCTATGGTCTCAACCCCTCCAACCAAGAACACCTAACAACCCCAAACCCTTAGCATATACAATCTTTTTCTCAAGTGGTGAAGTATGACATTTGTGAATGAAAAAAACTATGTGAGACATGGCATGTGCATTGACTTGGACCTCTTGAACAGATTCTACAAGATCCCCAATATAGTCTACCCTTAGAGACCTAGTGAGGGGTACAAGCAATTAGGCCTCCTATTTGGGTTTTTGCACAATGACTTCCAACCTTCCTTAACAAACCCTAGAATAAATAATATATTTTAGTACCCTTTTGGATTCCCTTAGAAACTTCACACTTTGGCATCTGGGTTTTGAGTTTAAGAGGTCTGTCCACATTACCCCTAATTAGACCTTTATAACTATTATGGGAAGTTTGACACCAAATATCTTCACTAGTCATATCAGAAGGAAGATTGGGAACTTTTCAAAGGTTTGCACATGTTCAAGGGTACCTCTCATGCCAAATTCACACACCCTTCAATCCGTTATCCAATGGTTTCATCCACTTCTTCTGTTGTACATGCTTGCCACATAAGAGATGTCAAGCCTAGTGCATCATCTTAAAAATTGTAAATGACACTTCTTGCCTCCTAAATCACTTGGAGCATCCATTATAAAAATCAATTCAACATTCCCCAAGGTTTCAGGACATTTCCAAGATGGAATGTTGAATTGTGACCCTTCTAGGATAAAAACCCTGATTTTAAGGGTTTCTCAAAGCCAGTGATAAAGAATTTGCTCTAACTTAAAAAAAAAAATGTTTCAAGACCTCAATCCAATGTCAAATGAAAGTTGAATCACAACCCCAACTTTTACTTATCTCAATTCATGCCTATCGTCCGTACAAATTCGTACAAGTGCATAAAACTCAAGGAAAATGGAGTAAAAATGCAGTTTTAGTTTGTTTTGGAAATAAGAATTTCATTACCAGCTTCTCTTAACCTATTAGCATCATTCTTCAAGCTTATATCATTCCAAATAACTCCTCCAACCACCCCCAACGTATACATTCAAGCAACTAACCGTTGGGTAACCAAAAATGCAAAAACTTGTCAAAGTTGCTCATGACAACATTGCAACTTTTGACCATTATTACAATTAGCTCTTGCCTTCATACCGAATTTCCAAGAATAAACACACAACACCTCTAAGACTCCTAAAAAAAAAAAAAAACTAAAATGCTCATATAAGGCTTTGGACCAAATTGACACATTTTGGAGCCTTATGGCTTATTACATTGTCTTGGGACCACCATGGACATCACCATGGATCAACATGGATCAACACACACCCAAATGATCCAAACATGTCTCCTTGTGGGCTACACTAAGGCATGGGTGATATTATACAAGATTTTGAGAAGGCCCATGAGCACAAAGGGGTTATATTGTAGGAAGTGTTGAATATGGCTCTACTACACAATGTGGATGTTATAACTTCAAAGGCTAGAGATATTGATATGCAACTAATACCATAGTTTGGTATGTCATGCATATAGATACAAGGGTGGAGAATTCTTAAACATAGACAAATTTGAGTTCATTGGAAGGTTCATAGGGGGCGTTTGATGGTGCTAATGCCATGCAAGAATGAAGGAACCCAACAACCACTATTTGACTTGTAGACGTATAAAAATGACCATATTCCTAAATGAATATTTTATGTTCATTTCTCTATTTAATTAAATCCAATTTAATTAAATTATCCACATTCTTCTATTTTATTAAGTAAATTACTCAATTTATTTAAATAAAATTCACCATACCATTTAATGAATAAATCATTTTATTCAATTAAATCCCCCTAGCCACTTTTAATTAAAATCAAATTTAATTAAATAGTTATCCTAAATTGAATAATTCAAATTTATTTAATTACAACCAAATTGAATGAAAATCAATTAATTCAATTAAATCCTATTATTCCCCATCCACTTGCAAAATCCCAAACCCCTTCCTAATCCCTTCTAGAATCTTCTAATCACTTCTAATTAACCTAACCCTCCTCTAAACTTTGTCACATCCCTAAGCAAAGGGAAGTCACTTCTCAAATGGCCCAAAGTCTTTGATAACCATTAAAGGTTTTCAACCTTCAACCACCAAAACCCCTAAAGTCTTTGAAAACCATTGAAGGCTTCCAACCTTCAACCACTTAATCCCCAAAGTCTCCAATAACCATTACTGGTTAATTGAAACCCTCCCACATGGTTAAAACATTTGTTTTGACCCAACCTCTACCCAACCCAAAGGTCTCATCAGGCCATTAATGCTTTGACCATGATTATCTCTTAATCATTTGCACAAAGGTTTATTCTTGGATTAACTCTTAATCCATTGGGTAAACCTAATTTAGACTTGACCCTTAGCCTTTAGATAACCATGAGGTCTTCTCAGGCCTTTAATACCTCCAACCTCTTCTCTCAACCCAATCCTATGTTGACACTTGCCACTATTTTATTGGTGCCAATTGTGCACATGGATCCCCAACTTTCAAACTTGGCCCTTGATTAAGCCATTCAATCTTGACCATCCATTGCCCTGTTTGTGCTATAAATAGAGCTCTCATTCCTCCATTCTTAACAATCATCTTTCAAATTTGAAGCATCACACTTATGCTCAAATTCTTTCAAGCTTTCATTTCATATATGCTCATCATTTAGCCTCTTTTAGATCATAAATTAGACTAATATGCATGTTTAGAGTAATTTATTTATCATTTTAGCTCAATCATAGACTAAATATAGTATGCTAGGATAGTATTCATACTAATCTTGTCATCTTATCATTTAGTTTATTGCATTTCTAAGATCATACATAGTTTACAACATATCTCATACTAAAATCTAAAAAAGCATCTCTCGTTCTCATATTTGCCATCCCTAAACCATTTTGCTCAGCAATCTGAGAGCAAAAAAGTTGGTTTGAGGGACATTGTGAGATAGAGAACCATGGAACCCTCCTTAGGAAGCTGAGTAACACTACGTTACTCCATAGCTTGCATCAAGAAGTCCTGTGTGTGTGTGTGGACTAGTAGTTAACTAAATTTTCACATTTTAAGTTTTATTCGCCCACTTTTCCACCATACATTTCTGGCGCCCATCGTGGGGCCCGACCCCAAATAACAAATCGGTTTTTGAAATTAATCATTTTTGCAGGTCCGCGGGAAACAGGAATCAGCGCATAAAAAATGTTCCATAGCGCATCCGCCTAACAATTTAGCGCTTCTAGCCTACTATTTAGCGCGTGGACTCTCTGCTTTAGCGTGTGAAGACTTTTTCTTAGTGCATGATTCTGTTTAAAAAAATTTCCTGTAGGTATCGACACAGGCAAAACACAGAGTAGCGCATCAACTCAACATATTAGCGCATCCGATCCCCAGTTTAGCACCTGTAATACATCTTCCAGTGCTTAAAACCCAAAAATTAGCACATCAGATTTAAAATTTTCCTACAGAAGTGACCGCGGGAAAAAGAAAACACAGAGTAGCGCACCCAGGAAACAGAGTAGCGCGTCTATCATAAATTCTAGCGCATCTGGATCATATTGTAGCGCGTACAGTTTGTTCTGTAGCGCATCAAAAACAAAACAAAAAAATTATTGTAACAGAACTAAAATTTTAGACTTGTAGAAGTCCCCCGAATCACCTGACATTTTATCTTTTTGTTTGTAGGATTCTAATGGTTTTTTGCAGGTAGAGTGAGGAATTTTTACAAAAAAAAAAAAAAAAACGATTTCTTTTGTTGACCTCCAAAACGAAAAATTTGCTTTGTTGACCATTTCCATTTTTTTAGATCAAAAAATATTTCTTTTAAGATTAAAAAGAACATCCTGTTTTTGTGGAGCAACATCTCTACATAGGTTAGCAAATCACTGAATTGGAGGCTTAAAAAAAAGAATATTTGTTTGCTTTGTCTCGAAAGTGGAAGGTATATGCTATCCCCTTAACTGGGTGGTCAAAAATCTAGACCACTCTTACCACTTTCAGTTATTTCAAAGCATTTAAAACCTTTAGCAGGCCTGCCTTCCTGAGGAGTTGCAATCAACTCTTAAAGTCGTTTATGGCCGGTGTGAAGGGAACGACCTAAGTGGGGAACGACTTTGACGTCAAGAATTCCAACCCACTATAATCAAATGTGGAAAGTGACGAAAGTCCTTTTCAACGGTTGCGTGCAGTGATTAGCCTTCCCCTAGTATCCTCGAGATACGTAAAGCCTTTGTTCTAAAGGTTGGGAAGCCTCCTGAGGGAGTTTATCACTGACGGCCGAACGGGAAGCCTGATTAAGAACCATAGAATTAGAAACTTTGACCGAGTCAGTAACCAAACATTTGTAATATCATAGTGCAAGGGTGGGGAAGAATTCGCCCCCAAGATTACTGACCATATATCTCCCAAGATAACTACTCAATTGTGAAGCAATTCACTTTGGGTTAACTTCTGGCAAAAGGCAAAAAAATGGGCGCCCTCTAGGGGGTGACACGGCTGTTTGAGCTGACGGGGTATCGAGACTAGTGGGCTATGATGTTACTTATGACCCTTGAATAAAGAGTCTTTCTGATGTGTCTTACTTTGTATCCAAAACTGTTAAAACATTGGGGATTTGAACACATCCTCGCTAGAACATACACTTTTTGTTAGATTAGGCAAAATGATTGTACTTTGTGTGTTGTGCTTACATTTGTTATTTCAGAAAATCATCCATCACACTTGAAAAAAATCTCAGCAAAATTCAAAATCCTCACAAAAATCACCAAAAAGGAAAAATCAGGGTAGTCTAGCGCATAAGAGCAACATCTTAGCGCGTGGAACACATCTATTAGCGCATCCAAAACTCAAATTAGTGCGTGCAGTAAAAATAGTAGCGTTTCATCGTCAAGCAAAATCCTTTAGCGCGTTTGAAACACAGTCTAGTGTGTCGCAGAAATATCTTAGCGCATAGGTTCCCACAATTAGCGCATAAAGCAAAACAGTTAGTGCGTGTTAGGCCCAGCATAGCGCGTAGTTTTTCCAAACAAACTTAAAAGCAATTTTCAACAGCCTAAATTTTAGCGCGTGAAAGAAATAACTTAGCGCATAGAAACCGTATATTAGCGCATAAACCAAAACAGTTAGCGCGTATCAAGCTCAGTATAGCGCATAGATTTTTCACCTGTTAAAACAAAAAAATTTCAAAAACAAAATTTTAGTGTGTGTCTAGGGGCAGATTAGCGCGTGTGCTTATTATTTTAGTGCATCAGAGAAATTCAGTAGCGCATTCAACCTTTGTTCTAGCGCATGATCCAAGGCCAAAAAACGGAGAGTTAAAACTGGAAAAATTTTGAAAATTTCAAAAACATTTAAAAAAAACTTTTTTCATCAAAAATCATCTTTTATCAAACCAGAGTGACAAAAACAAACCGTTAAAAACTTTTCTCAAGCTAAATTTGTGTCAAACAAAGGTGTCAGAATCTGAAACGAATCGAGCAATAGAGGACATCTCTCCTATCATAATCCAAAAAATTTTCATCATCAGTATCAATCAAATCCTTTAACATCTTACAGATTTTTATCTCACAAACACTTGTCTAAAAATTTTCAAATTGTCAAATCTAGTTTCCAGATCGGGAAACTTTTTATCCATATCATTTGACACGCTTTATCATGAAGGGGCATCTAAACCTTCATTCTAATAAAGTAAGATTTGAAATTTTCAAAACAAAAATCACCTAAATCCAAACAAATCAAAGGAAATCATTGATCACTCATGCATGACTAATCCCCTTATTCTAAGAAGAAAGAACCTCTATCGTAACATCACGTTGAAGAAACAACAACCTAGCTTTTCCAAATTCATCAAGAGAAATAAGTTTTTATATATCAATCGTCAACTCTTCAAATCCCATCGGGTATTTCTTCATCACGTCAAACGTTATATCCAAAACAAATCCAGTGAATTTGACAAAGAACCCCTAAAAACAAGAGCATACTGTCAAAAGTCTGCTTTTAATCAAAAGATAAACCGCGGAGGAAAGATCAATCCAGCATTCTTGCCCGATGAGTGCATCACATATAACACATCTCGACCAGAACCACCAACACCCGAGCGACACATTGAAGAGGACTTTGTTCCTTTCATCACTGAAAGTTTCTATTAAAATGTCTGTCACTCGCTCTCAAAGAAACAAACAAAGCGAGACACTCGCAGAATCAAGTATGAATCGCAGATTATCAAATCCTTTTGAAGTTCCATCCTCAGAAGAGCCTGAAATTACTGACGCAATTCTGCAAGAATGTCAAGAAAATCCTTCATTCCAAAAACTCATCGAAAAACTCATGGAAAATGACAAAGAAAAATATCTGCTCATGCTTACGAGTAAAGGCGGTAAACTTCCTGAAAATTTTGATGCAAACGCCTTTCAAATCGGGTCTCAACAATATACATATCCAGAACGACAAAGAGAAGAAGAAACTCACATACCTGAGCAACATATTCCAGAACAACATATACCAGAAATGCGAATGCCTGAATTCGAAACTCCAGAACAACACATACCATTTACTACACCTTTTCAGTTAAGAACAAATACGAGGGAAGAACTCTTCCCTCGACAAGATAATGTGCCCTTGGTTGCTCTTACTCAACAAATGCAAAAGTTGCAAAGACAAATACAAGATATGCAACAAGGGACAACAGTGCGGTACTCTATAAACGAAATCTGTCCTTATCCATTTGACAGAAGATTAAACATGGTACTTTTTCCTCCAAACTCAGACGTTCCCAAATTTGATAAATATGATGGGAAAAGTGATCCTCGGGATCATGTTCGAGAATTTTGCACCATGAGTCTTGAATTCGCTCATGATGACACTTATCTGATGAGGTTGTTCCCAAGAAGCCTGGGAGGACAAACAATGGAATGGTTATCCAAGATTACACCACCTGTCAGATCATTTGATGAATTGGTTAACAAATTCATCACCCACTATTCTTACAACATCCAACATGCCATAACCATGCTAGATGTTTGCAACACTAAACAAAAGAACAATGAAACATTCATGTTATTCCTTCAGCGTTGGCGACGCATGGTATCAAGATATCCTCGAGATATTCCTGAAAAAGAGAAAATGGAAATCTTCATTGATAACTTCAATGGTGAAATGAGTTACAGACTCAAACTTCAATGCATACCATCTTTTGCCAAATTGATTGAAAATGGCATTCAAGTAGAGGAAGCTTGTGTCAAAAAGGGAACACTCAAGTTTTACAAGGAAGGAACGAACTCATCAAACTACAATAACCAAAACAACACCAATCTTGACAAAACTCGATTTTGGACACGAAACAAAAACGAAGGCAACAATGAACTATATGATCCCAAATCTAAACAACCAGTGCTTGCCTTATCAGGAAATACTCAAAATGCGAAAAATCCTAAAAATGTTACTCCCAGTGCTAACACATATGCACCAAACAATGCTCAAGGACAACTCAACACCAACAACGCCAACGATAATCAAAACAAAAACCTGAATCCAAGACCTAACAACAATGCATGCAACAATGCAAATAATTTTCAAAAGCGTATCTTCACACCACTGGGCCAATCATTAGAATCCGCATTCAGAGAACTGTTGGCAAACAAGATTCTTTCTTTGCCTCCAATCAACAATTATGAACCCCCAATCAAACCACCTTGGTGGAATGATTCACACTATTGTGATTTCCATCACAACAAGGGTCATAGAACAAACGAGTGCATGAGATTGAAACACATAATCCAGGACATGATTGATCGAGGTGACTTAACGGTGGATGGTCTCAAAACAAATAATGATCACGAAGCCTTCAAAAATCCTCTCCCAAATTATAACAAAGATGGAGCATCAACTTCAAATTATACACGCGGAGCTCGTATTAATCACATCTACAACAACACAATCAACCACATATCAGCTGAAGACCATCAAGTCAATGTCATAACCATTCGAGATAGGCATGATCATGAATCTATCAATGTGACAACCCAGACTCAGAAAAATGTCTTGAAGGGACATACTGCACCTCCAACTACCACACCAAAGATCCAATACGACTTAGTTAACCAACTACGCAAGACTCCAGCTCAAATATCCATCCTAGAATTATTGAAACTATCGCCAAAACACAAAGACATATTGGAGCAAGCGTTATTGGAAACAAATGTACCTCAAAATCTGGATACAGACAGATTCTAAGCCATGGTTGCCCATATGATAGAATCTCATAACCTCACCTTCTCAGAGCATGATAATACTTCATTGAGTCACCCGCATAATACTCCTCTACATATTGAAGTCATTGTTTGCAAACACCGAGTAAAAAGAGTCTTAATAGATGGAGGAGCCAGACTTAATATATGTACTTTAAAGCTTATCCGTGCGCTAGGCTTTTCAGAAGAATCTATTGATCCTTGTAAAAAGATTACCATAAAAGCATATGATGATGAGGAAAGGTCCTCTAAAGGAACAATGATATTACCTATTCAAGTAGGACCAGTGCAAAAGGATACTATATGTCAGGTCTTAGATATTGATCTCATCTACAATATCTTATTAGGATGACCCTGAATACATGAAATGCAAGTAGTACCTTCTACATATCACCAGTGTGTCAAGTTTCCTTATGATGGATAGGAAATCTCCATATCAGCTGATCACAATCCATTTTAACATTGCAACGCAATGGGGGTAGCCCAAGACAGTTTGGTTCCTTATAACAGAGAAAAGCAGCGGTCTTCAACATATGATCCAACAACAACAAAATCCAACTCCTTATGGGGAGACTTCAAACAGAAAATGCAAATAAAAAACCAAGGCATGGGAGAATATTCTATGGAGCCTTTATGTTTAACCAGATTGCCAACATCACCTAGATTGCATGGTTTACCTACTATATCAACACATTTGGCAACTCAACCCATAACTAAATTTGATGGTACTTTCATCCAATTGGGTACTCTAGCACATGAATCAGAAGATAAAGATGTTCTTAGCTGGCTATACAAAGATGAAGAAGAAGCTAATAGAGCAGCCGCTCTGGACATTGTTCTACCAACGCACTTGTATGGAAAAGGCTACTTGATCATGAAACAAATGGGATATGGCAGTAAAGGACCTATTGGGAAACGCAAAGAAGGAGTCACTGAACCTATAGATCTTCCTTCACAACCTAGTAGAAATAAAGAAAGATTAGGTTCTAAATTCACCTTCCTATTAAAACGGCTGCCACACACAAATGCAAAACCTCAATGGAAGGAAAAGAAGAAGTACAAGGAAGAATCCTGGTAGGAAGCACTCTTTGAATCAGCAGAAACAATCCGTAAGGCACGAGAACGTCAAGATCAGAAGTTGCATCAGGAAAAGCTTTTAAAACATAAGAATCATATCTGCAGCAGTGGCTCATATTAACACACCAATGGCTCAAGCACAAATCATGTCATCACAAGAAACCGTCATTCCTCCCCGAGGAAGCACAATCTATGAACAAATCCAGACCGTGGAAGATGGATCAGATACAGAATCAACACAGAATATCAAAAAAGTATCCATCATCAAAGATTTATTTTCGCCATACAACATACCTGTTTGCAGCACAGATAGAATCTGGGATGATGCCTATGAGACAGATTCAAATGAATATGAATGGGGTACCTGCTCTGATACTACTACAAATATCCCAGATGATACTGATTCAATATCCATTTCTCAAGAAGAACATAACGCAGAAGATAGACTACTTGAATTTGGACCACAACATATCTATGACGTTCAGGAAAGTGAACAGAAATATTACGAACAAGTCTATGTAGAAGATGATACCATCGAAGATCTTGATGAAACCCTAGACTTCTTTAAAACCAAGACCCATCACGATGACAACTCTATCCTAACACTTACAGTAGCTGAACTTGACCCGCCCAATGATTCCTTACCACTTGCCTTCCCTGATCTCATCGACTGGAATGAACCTGAGACCCATGATATACCAATTTTCCCAGATGATGAATCTATTATCCACTACCTATGTACCGTAAATCCCGAAATAGGCTCTACCAGTGAACAAAATGATGATGTCTGTTCTTCAGGGAGTGCCAAGTCTCTCAGTCGCAAAAATAAATCAAATAAAGAATCTGATGCTGAAAACCCGTCAATAGCAGCTCTAGATCCCAAAAAAGTAAAAATAAAGGACGCATCTGAGGGTGAAAACCTTTTTAAGGCACCTAACGATGGGAGACTTGACACTCTTCCTGAACATTTTCATGAGCGATCACCCATATTGATTGAGCCCACTCAATCAATCAACATTGGTACCATAGAAGCAGCCAGAAACATTCACCTTGCAGAATCTCTGATAGAAGAGGAAAAATCGGCATTCATTATCTTCTTTAAAGGACAGCAAATTAACTTTGCTTGGTCATATGCTGATATGCCTGGGGTTGATCCACACTTAATCATGCATCACTTGTCCATCTCTACAGGAGTCAAGCCAGTCAAGCAAAAGCTATGAAAGATGAATCCATAGGTAGCACTCATGGTCAAAACTAAATTGAAGAAATTATTAGATGTCGGATTCATTCGACCTATTGACTATGCAGAATGGATTTCTAACATTGTTCTAGTCTTAAAACTAGATGGTAGTATCAGAATATGCACTGACTTCAGGGATGTCAATAAAGCTTGCCCAAAGGATGACTTTCCTCTGCCAAGTATTGATATAATTGTAGATCTCACAGCAGGCCATGCAATGCTCTCATTAATGGACAGTTTCTCAGGCTATAATCAAATCAAAATAGCTCCTGAAGATCAAGACAAAATAGCATTTACCTATCCTTGGGGAACGTATTGTTGGAATGTTATGCCTTTTGGCTTAAAGAATGCGGGAGCAACTTATCAAAGAGCAATGACAACCATATTCCATGATATGATGCACACATTTATGGAAGACTATGTAGATGATTTACTAGCAAAATCCTTCACCAGAGCTGAACATCTTGGCATCCTAACAAAGATCTTTGATCGATTGCAGAAATTTCAAGTCCAACTCAACCCTAAGAAGTGTGTCTTCGGGGTTACATCAGGCAAGTTACTAGGTTACATAGTCTCAGCTAAAGGTATTGAAGTTGATCCAGCAAAGGTACAAGCCATCATGGACATGCCACCACCAAAGAATATCAGTCAACTTAGATCTCTACAAGGACGACTTCAATCAATCAGGTGATTCATAGCTCAACTAGCAGATAAAAGTCTACCATTTAACCACTTGCTACACAAAAATGTACCATTCAGATGGGAGACTAAGTGTGCAGAATCTTTTTACCAAATTAAATAGTACCTGATGAATCCACCGGTTCTAGTACCACCAGTTGCAGGAAAGCCTCTTATACTATATATCTCAACAACAGATATTTCACTGGGGGCACTATTGGCACAAGAAGATCAACAAGGAAAGGAACGTGCCATATATTACATCAGTAGAACATTAAATGGCTATGAGCTCAACTATACATTCATTGAAAAGGCTTGCCTAATAGTGGTTTTTGCATCTCATAAATTCCGACATTATATGCTAGCACACACCATAAAGCTAGTAGCAAAAATTGATCCTCTCAAGTATCTACTTAGCAAGGCAGCTCTCACAAGCCGATTGGCTAAATGGGTCATGATTCTTAGTGAATTTGACATCCACTACATAGAAAGATGAGCCATCAAAGGACAAGCAATTGCAAATCAGCTGGCTGAAGCACCGCTACCAGGAAAACAAACCATGGAGATCGAATTTCTAGACAGGGACGTTTTTGCTCTTTCCTCCAAACAATGGACCCTATACTTTGATGGATCCTATACACAACATGGTTCAGGGGCTGACATTCTATTCATCACTCCTGAAGGACACATTATGCCAAGATCATATAGGCTTATGTTTCCATGTACAAATAATGTGGCTGAATATGAAGCATTGGTCATAGGAATCAAACTAGCCATCGAATGGAAAATCACAGAGTTAAAAGTCTATGGAGACTCACAACTGGTCATCAATCAAATCAACAATAACTATCAGACAAAGGACGACAAGCTACTACCTTACAAACAGATGGTGGATGACTTCAAACAATATTTTGTGCACATCACCTTTGAATAAATACCAAGGTTGAATAACAAAGCAGCCGATGCAATGGCTACGATCGCTTCATTACTACAAATTCCAGAACAACAGAGTCATTATGAGTTCCTGGTAGAGCAACTGTTCTCTCCTGCCTATGACCACTCTAAATCCCAGGTTATATATGCCTTGACTGGTTCAGATTCTCCGTTATATGGACCAATATACGACTACCTCAAGCATAATATCTTGTCCATCGACCAATCCCGTAACCAAAAACGTAACTTTATCCGACAAGCTGCCTGTTACACCCTTATCACTGATACCTTATATCGTCGAGGTCTAGATGGTACTCTTCTTCGTTGTCTTGATCGTAATGATTCTGATTCAGCTTTACACGAGCTTCATGAAGGTATTTGTGGTACACATTCCAGTGGCACTACTCTTGCTAAAAAACTTCTACGAATGGGATACTAGTGGCCTACAATGGAGAAAGACTCATATCATTTCACCAAGAAATGTCCTAAATGCCAGATCCATGGCAATCTGATACATGCACCAGCACAGGAACTACAGCCATTTACAACATCCTGGCCCTTTTGTCAGTGGGGACTAGATCTAGTTGGCAAAATACATCCTTCATCTTCAAATGGACACAAATTCATTATAGCTACAATAGAATACTTGACCAAATGGATAGAAGCAGTTCCCATGACCATAGTGACCGGAAAACAAATTGCCTCTTTTATCCTAAATTATCTGATCTGCAGATATGGTATTCCAAGTTCAATCATCACAAATAATGGACAACCTTTCAAAAACCAAGATGTACAGGAACTATGTGAAAAATTCAAAATCCAACATCGGTTTTCTACACCCTACTACCCACAGGGAAATGGTCAAGCAGAAGCATCTAACAAGACAATCCTAAAAATACTCAAGAAAATAGTGAATGATGCAGGCAAAGATTGGCATGTACAACTCAATCCAGCACTTTGGGCATACAGGACTAGCATCCACACACCTACGGGAGCAACACCATATTCATTGGTATATGGATCAGAGGCTATTTTACCCTTGGAGGTAGAAATTCCATCTCTTAGAGTCTCTTTGAAAGGTTTAATCCCCGATGAAGAGTATCGAGTTAACCGACTGCAAGAACTGGAACTATTAGATGAAAGACGCCAACATGCTTATACTCATCTCAAAGCATATCAACAACGCATGTACAAGAGCTACAATCACAAGGTCATTCCTCGCAACTTCAAGGTTGGTGATCTAGTCCTCAAAGAAAATCCAAGAAATCAGCAAGATAGAGAAAAGAAAGGGAAATTTGAGCCTAACTAGTTGGGTCCCTATGTCATCATATCAGTCTATGGATTAGGTGCCTATCAGCTAACAAACTCTGAAGGAGATGTGCTCGATGATCCAACTAACAACATTCATCTGAAGAAGTACTATACTTAAGGTAACCTAGTGCACGGAAAAAGCCAAAAACAAACAAAAAAAAAGAAAAAAGAGAAGAAATCAAAACAATCCAGAAAAAGCCAAAGAAAAAACAAAGTACAATAAAAACAAATGGTGAAAACCTAGTAAATAGGCACCCTTGTGAAATACCGGCTCTTTTATCTATATCCATGCCATTTTATCCATCAAAACACTATCGGCCATCGCTCGACACTTAGCATATATCCATTAAGGACATACTTAGCGTAGTCACTATCCTGAGTTATCCATCTGTATTTATTCTCTTATCGCATTCCACCATGGCTTGGAAATCACTGTACATAATCATATCCAGAGGTACACTCATCTAGGGGCATAAAATTGTTCAAACACTTGCAAACATTCAAGACATTCCAACTATTGCAAAAACTCAGATGCATAACATCCAACAAACACAACTACACTTCATCACAACAACCGAAACAAAAACAAAACACAAGAATCTCAAGGATGGATGATTTTCTGAAGTACTAAATGTTGCATTATTGCATAAAGGTCTTGATTATTTTGCATTTTGAACTTTTTAAATAGTTGGAATCTTCTCCTTATCTCATAAAAAGCTTCAAAGCTAGAGATCATGAGGAACTTCCAATATTTTCTTAGTCTTCTGTCTGGGAGGCGATCACTTGTACTATGTGAATATTTGCCTCAAGACGTGATACATTACATATCACTGAAGGCCTGATTCCATTTCATGCATATAAATGATCTACTCTTGTCTGTTTACGCAATACACACTCAGGTCGTCCTGGTTCAATTATACCTTGACGCTTGTGCTATCTTGCAAAATAAAAAATCATGTAAATTTTACTCAGGTCATTATGGTTCAATTATACCATTATGCTTGTATAAATTTTCAACATATCCAAAAATCAATAAATGCTCCATGATGATATTTACAAAGAAAGCAAATAAATGGTTATATCGGATGGCAAATACAGAATGAGAGATGCTCCAAAAACAATTAGTTGCATATCATTTTACAAATTAGTTGCATATCATTTTACAAATTGGTTGCATATCATTTTACAATTAGTTGCACATCATTTTACAATTAGTTACATATCATTTAACATTATTTACATATCACGATACATGTAGCAGCATATTAAAACATACATCTCATTTTCAAGATACATCTCACAGCATATAAAAAACATTCATCATGCATCATGCATTACATCATATATTGCATCATCACATAAAAAAAACTCATATAACATGCATCCATATAAACACATCACATCGATAAAAAATGGTGCTGTATATATATCTCAAAAAATGATCAAAATCTACAAAATGTGTCTCAACACTATGTCCAGTACAAAGTCTACAAAAGATCCAAAAATACAACAAAGACCTTGTCTCTCAAGTATGACTATCTCCGGACGGAGATGGTCTAGCTCCAGATGCGCCTGCCCCTAGATCTCTAGGAGGGTCCTGTCTAGCTCCAGATACACTCGCCCCCGGATCTCCAGGAGGGTCCTGTCTCATCGGCCCTGTCACTCCTCGGCTCTCAGATCATGTACCAGTAGTTAGAGATCGACTCGATCTCAACTGTGCAAAGCTCTCCACTCGCCGATCTCTGGGTACTGCAGCCTCATAATGCCGCCTATAATACTCAGCCTCTTGCACTCTCCGTGTTAGCTCTCTAAGGGTATCTCTCAATGGACCACCCATCGCTGCTCTCTGCATAGTCGCCAACGCCTCCTCCGCTCGACCTCGTTGCTCTATCTCAGTATCTCTCTCAGTAGTCAACTGCGAGATCTGTCGCTGATATGTCAAAATCTGTGCCTGCAGTTGTTGAACTGTAATCTACAGGGTCCGGATTTGTGCATCCTCTACATGATCGGGTACTCGAACCTACAGCGGTACCTGTGCTGGAGCCACCCCTCCAACTCGGCCTGTCCTAGGTACTGGAGGTAGGAGTATATCTACCCTCCTCCTCTGTGCTGGTCTAACCACCTCCTCTTCACCTCCCATTGCAGCTAGCACCTCCATCACTCTCCCCTCTCTCCCAGCTCCGATGGCCAATCCTCCTCTCCCCCTCTCAATCCTCCCCTGTCGTACAGTTCTCTCCACACCTCTACCACCTTGCCTCCCTCTAGCTCCTCTACCTCCTCCATCATCTCCATCATTCCCATCATCTCCCCCCTCCTCGCCATCCGAGTCTAACGCTGGCCTCATCTCCTCTAGATCTGAGATCCTCGCCACTATCCGCGCAACAAAAAAATGGGCGAACTCGTCTGTCATACCTGCATCCTATATCTCTGGGGCATAATCCCAGATCTGTCCTGCCAGCCCTATAAACTCCTCTATAGCAACGACACTATCAATAGTTGGCCCCCAATCGGCCACATCCTGCTGCCGCCGTGCATATAAACATGCTCCCTGAGGAATCCCCTGCTGCCGCCCGAATTGCCACAAAACTCGGGTCACCAAAAACTGCTCAATGACGAATAGGGTCCTCCCAATCAGATACCTCATCATGAAAACAAAAGGCATCTCAATCCCATCCTCTGCCCATACCTTGCAACCTGTATACGATCTCCAGGTGACCGTATCTATATCATCAAACACCCTCCTCCAATGCTCTAGTTTGCCCAGCTTACGCTGGACAACTAGACCTCTATATCCGTAGGTATATGCAGCACCTACGGGCCTGTCTCTATCTGCCAGTGGCCTCGCTGCTAGAATGTGCTCCCAGCACCATACCTGTAATAAGGTCACACCCGCTGATAAGCTACCATAACTGAGGTATACTACCTCATGAAGGCTCCTGTAAAGATGGGCCAGCATTGCTGACCCCCATGAAAATCTCCGGCCCTGTGTGACCATCTACTCCAGAACCAGCCCCCATCCCACTAAAAATCCCTTTGACCTGCGATCAGGACAAAGGAATCCCCCAATGAATCCTGCCAATACAGATGGCAGCGGTGCATAATCCAAATCCAAAAACTCCTGCCAGGGGATCTCATATCCATAGACAGTCTCATCATGAAATATATAGCGCAATGCCTCTATGCCGCCCTCCTCTAACTGCTCGTAGGGTAACAATGCCCCTACCATAGGAATGCGCAAAATCCGGTAGCAATCCTCCGGTGTCACTGTCATCTCTCCAGTGGCAAAATGAAAGGTGTTCGTGTCGCTATGCCACCTCTCTGCCAATGCTGTCAAAAGTCCCCGGTTCACAGTGAACCGAGGCATATCTAGAAGAGAGGTTAATCCACATCTCTCTATGATGTCCAAATCTTCCTGTGACAGACGTGGTATCAGCATCCATGGTCTCGGGAATCTCTCCCTCGACTGCACAATACCCAATCGCTCCTGTCAACAAACCAAACATATCCAATATCAGTTTCCACATCAACACAAAGATATCAAAATCAAACTTACATCAAAAACATGAAACAATTTGCTCATCTACATCAAAGTTCAAAATCCTATCATTTCATATCAACTTGTAAAACAACTCAAGTTTTCAAAAACCATATCAAAACTTGTAAAACAACTCAAGTACCAAAATCACATAAACTTGTAAAACAACTCAAGTTTCCCACCCATATCAGCTTGAAAAACAACTCAAGTTTCCAACCCATATCGGCTTGTAAAACAACTCAGGCTTTCATACACATTGAACTTGAAACAGACAATGCAAATACATCATATTTTGATCAATACAACAACTTGATATCTATACATAACTTGAAAAATTGCACATCAAAACAAGTTATACAAATACTCATCTTGGATAAATTCATCAAAACATGATAGGCAAACAAAAACAAATTTTCAACTCGGCCAAAACTACAAAAATTTGCGGATACGCTAAAACAGACCTTCAATGCACTAAATAAACCCCACGCACTAGGCTAGTTGTCCTACGTGCTATTCTATCTAACCTATGCGCTAGATATAGTCTACGCGCTAAACTTTTCTTCCTACGCGCTACTTAACCCACCCCATGCACTAGGTTAGTCCTACGCACTAATCTACCCTTCCTAAGCGCTACCCTTTCAGCCCTATGCGCTAGGTTAAACCTACGTGCTAAACCCCCTTCCCTATGCGAACCCCGACGGCCCCTATGCGCTAGGTCATACCTACGCGCTAGCCTGTTGACGCGACGTGCTACCCAAACCTTTGCATGCGCTATTATACCTGTACGCGCTAACCTAATACTTTTATGCGCTAGCCTATTTTTTTCGGATGCAACCCCTAAAATTGACTTCGATGCGCTACTTTAAACTTTGTATGCGCTAAACTAAGCCTTAGACATGCTAAACCGAAAAGACCAAACTTTAAAATTCAAAAAATGACTAAAAATGACAAAATGAAAAATCCAAAAGGGGTCAAAAATGTTGACTTACTGGTGGTCCACGCGCTGCAGGTCTCCGATATCTCCAGACGTGCTCGAAACGGTGTCTGTGATAAGGAATAGGCATTTTCTCTCCAGAGCAAATTCTCTTTCTTCACAAGTCAGCAAAGCACAAATGAACCTAATTTGAGCCCTTTTCCCCTTTTATAAGAGGAAAATGAAATTAGGGTTAGCCAACTGGACCTGTCATATGGTCGCGGTCTCCCCTATACCAAAACAGTTGTAACTTATTGGGAGATGAATCAATCTGCGCACTTTTTACATGCACGAAATCATAAACATCATACAAACTTCATCAATTTAAATCAAAAAAAAATTTCAAAAAATTGATTCATCTCCCGAGGGGGCATCACCATCAAATCTTGAATCTGGGGCATCACATCAAATCTGGGGCACGACTTACAAATCAAAGAGCAACACAACAAAAATTGCATTTGATCATAAATCATGATAGGACATCATTTTCTTTGAAATAACATGTGCACACACATCACTTCAAAGAGGGGCAAAATGTAGACGTATAAAAATGACCATATTCCTAAATGAATATTTTATGTTCATTTCTCTATTTAATTAAATCCAATTTAATTAAATTATCCACATTCTTCTATTTTATTAAGTAAATTACTCAATTTATTTAAATAAAATTCACCATACCATTTAATGAATAAATCATTTTATTCAATTAAATCCCCCTAGCCACTTTTAATTAAAATCAAATTTAATTAAATAGTTATCCTAAATTGAATAATTCAAATTTATTTAATTACAACCAAATTGAATGAAAATCAATTAATTCAATTAAATCCTATTATTCCCCATCCACTTGCAAAATCCCAAACCCCTTCCTAATCCCTTCTAGAATCTTCTAATCACTTCTAATTAACCTAAACCTCCTCTAAACTTTGTCACATCCCTAAGCAAAGGGAAGTCACTTCTCAAATGGCCCAAAGTCTTTGATAACCATTAAAGGTTTTCAACCTTCAACCACCAAAACCCCTAAAGTCTTTGAAAACCATTGAAGGCTTCCAACCTTCAACCACTTAATCCCCAAAGTCTCTAATAACCATTAATGGTTAATTCAAACCCCGGTTAAAACATTTGTTTTGACACAACCTCTACCCAACCCAAAGGTCTCATCAGGCCATTAATGCTTTGACCATGATTATCTCTTAATCATTTGCACAAAGGTTTATTCTTGGATTAACTCTTAATCCATTGGGTAAACCTAATTTAGACTTGACCCTTAGCCTTTAGATAACCATGAGGTCTTCTCAGGCCTTTAATACCTCCAACCTCTTCTCTCAACCCAATCCTATGTTGACACTTGCCACTATTTTATTGGTGCCAATTGTGCACATGGATCCCCAACTTTCAAACTTGGCCCTTGATTAAGCCATTCAATCTTGACCATCCATTGCCCTGTTTGTGTTATAAATAGAGCTCTCATTCCTCCATTCTTAACAATCATCTTTCAAATTTGAAGCATCACACTTATGCTCAAATTCTTTCAAGCTTTCATTTCATATATGCTCATCATTTAGCCTCTTTTAGATCATAAATTAGACTAATATGCATGTTTAGAGTAATTTATTTATCATTTTAGCTCAATCATAGACTAAATATAGTTTGCTAGGATAGTATTCATACTAATCTTGTCATCTTATCATTTAGTTTATTGTATTTCTAAGATCATACATAGTTTACAACACATCTCATACTAAAATCTAAAAAAGCATCTCTCGTTCTCATATTTGCCATCCCTAAACCATTTTGCTCAGCAATCTGAGAGCAAAAACGTTGGTTTGAGGGACATTGTGAGATAGAGAACCATGGGACCCTCCTTGGGAAGCTGAGTAACACTACGTTACTCCATAGCTTGCATCAAGAAGTCCTGTGTGTGTGTGTGGACTAGTAGTTAACTAAATTTTCACATTTTAAGTTTTATTCGCCCACTTTTCCACCATACATGACCTATTTCAATTAGTCTTTAAAAGTAAATACTAGTGCCTCCTGATAGGGTATAGAACTGAGCTTGCCAAGAAACAATAATAATATCAATGTTATAGTATGGTTATTTTGCTCGGGCTGTGTTAAATATGAGCATTGTCTTGTGCCTCCCTCAAAAACTTGTTGTCATGAAGGAAATACGTTCATGTCGGTAGCTAAGGATAAACAATATAATGCAGTGTTTGATGAAGATAATATGTAGGGTATGAACTCAGTGCTAGGGGTGAAGGAATTACAATAAGATTTTGGTATATAGGGGAACAAAAATTTGCAAGGGGTTCGTAATACTAAAAACTATTGGTGATCTCTACGAGAATGCAACTATAGTAAAGGTGGATTGTGCAAATAAAATAGGGTATTTTGTTATTTTATATGAACTAGTTGATCGCATTAGAGATTTTACGATGTATGGTGTGCCCAAGAAGACTAACATTATGTAGCACCGTATTGATATAATGAAAGAGGAAGTTGTTAACTTCTTTATGATGCAATGACTCATTGATGTTGATGGATAATTAAAAACTAATAAGTGCCACTCTCTAGAATTTATGGATGTGTTCAAGGGTCCTTATGTGGATCAAGTGGGAATATATTTTTAATCTACATTGAGTGATGTTTTTTATTGTAAGTTTGTGCCTATAGTAGGAGAAGATGTCTTTGACTCTGATTTGATTTGGAGAAGACCCATTCAGAGTGTGTTGGAACAAAGTCTGATAAAATTAAAATATTCTCAATTCTTGGTTGTAATGTGAGATTAGAACTGCAAATGGAGGGTATTGCACATTGCATGGATGTACCAATTGGACCTCATGAGGGAGATTTTTGGGAATGTGAAGCCCAATGGTCACATGACCATTTGCCTTCTCAACTCTTGGATTCATAGTTGAATATGAATGCATAAATAGATGTGTACAGTCCATGTACTTATGTATTGGTGTATCGGTTAAGAGAAGTTATTCGCAATTTTCCCGTGGATGTAGTCAGTTTTGGTAAACCATGTAATTTATTGTGTACTATGTTGTGTGTTGTTTATGCCTATTTTAGTTTCATTGCATTATGTTTTCTCTATTTATTTATAATTAACAAACAACACAATGAGTTGTTCAAGAGACAAAGTTACCCCCCAACCCATGAAAGACGCTATCAAATTTGATTGTTCTGCCTAATATTCAAGTCTACAAATGGCTCTAATAAATTTATGATTTAATATTTGAGTTTGTTGGAAGGTTCACAGGGGAGGTTTGATGGTCCTAATACCACACAAGAAATGATGGAACCCAACAGCTACTACTTTCCTAATTTCGGCTAGTCTTTGAAGGCAAATACTAGTGTCACCTCATGGTGTATAGAACTAAGTTTGCTAAGAAACAATAATAACATCAATGTTATATTATGGTCATTTTTCTTAGCTGGTGTTAAATATGAGAATAGTCTTGTGCCTCCCTTGAAATTAATTGTCATGTAGGAAATATGTTCATGTCAATAGTTGAGGATGAATAACATAATGCAATGTTTGATGAAGATAATATGCAAGGTATGAACTCAGTGCTAGGAATGAAGGAATTACAATCAAATTTTGGTATACAGGGGAACAACAATTTGCAAGGGGTTCTTCATAGTCAAAATATTGGTGATTTATACCAGAATGCAACTATAGTTAAGGTGGACAGTGCAAATAAAATAGAGCATTATGTTATTTTATATGAACTAGTTCATCACATTGGAGATTTTACGATGTATGGTGTGCCCTAGAAGACTAACGTTAAGCAATACCATATTGATATAATGAAAGAGGAAGGTGTTAACTTGTTTATAATGCAATGAGTCATTGATGATGATGGATAATTTATAACTCATAAGTGTCTCCTCAAAGGGTATAGAACAAAGTTTGCCAAGAAACAATAATAATATCAATGCTTCTTATGGTTATTTTTCTTGGGTGGTGTTAAATATGAGCATAGTCTTGAGTCTCCCTTGAAATTCATTGTCATGTAGGAAATATGTTCATGTCATTAGCTGAGGATGAATAGCATAATGTGGTGTTTGATGAAGCTAATATGCAAGGTATGAACTCAGTGCTAGGGGTGAAGGAATTACAATCAAATTTTGGTATACAGGGGAACAACAATTTGCAAGGGGTTCGTAATACTCAAAATATTGGTGATGTCTACCAGAATGCAACTATAGTAAAGGTGGATAGTGCAAATAAAATAGGGTACTTTGTTATCTTATATGAATTGGTTGATTGAATTGGAGATTTTACGATGTATGGTGTGCCTAACAAGATTGATCATGTTATGTAGCACCGTATTGATATAATGAAAGAGGAAGGTACATTTAACTTCTTTATAATGCAATGACTCAGTGATGTTGATGGAAAAGTTGGAACTGATAACTGCACTCTCCAAAATTTATGGATGTCGTGTTCAAGGGTCCTTATGTCATCAAGGGGGAGTAGTGGTGTTTTTTATTGTAAGTTTGTGCCCATAGTAGGAAAAGAATTATTTGACTCTGATTTGATTTTGAGAAGGTACTCATTCAGAGTCTTTTGGAACAGAGCCTAGAAAAATTAAATTATTCTCAAGGCCTGGTTGTAATGTGAGATTAGAACTGGAAATGTAGGGGATTTCATAGTGCATGAGTGTACCAGTTGAAATTCACGAGGGAGATTGTTTGGAATGTGAATCCCAATAGTCACATGACCATTCACTTTCTCAACTCTTTAATTCATAGCTGAATATGAATGCATAAATAGGTGTGTGCAATTCATGTACTTATGTATTGGTGTATCAGATAATATTAATTTTTCCTTGTTTACTCATGGATGTAGCTAACAATGGTGAACCACGTAATTCGTTGTGTACTATGTGGTGTGTTGCTTATGTTTGTTTTATTTTCGTTGCATTATGTTTTCTCTATTTGTTTGTAATTAATAAACATCACAATGAGTTGTTTAACAGATAATCTTACCCCCCAAGTCATGAAAGACAATATCAAATTTGATTATTCTGCCTAATATTCAAGTCTACAAATGGCTCTTATAAATTTATGATGTAATATTTGAGTTCGTTGGATGGGTCATAGGGGACATTTGATGGTCCTAATGCCATGCAGGCAATTAGGGAACTCAACATCCACTATTTGCCCTATTTCAGCTAGTCTTTAAAAGAAAATACTAGCATCTCATCGTATGATATAGAACTATGTTTGTGAAGAAACAATAATAATATCGATGTTATATTATGGCTATTTTTCTTGGGCAATGTTAAATATGACCATACACTTGTGGTTCCCTCGAAAATTCATTGTCATGTGGGAAATATGTTCATGTCAACAAGTGAGGATGAACACCATAATGTGGTGTTTGATGAAGCTAATATGCAGGGTATGAACTCAGTGCTAGGGGTGAAGGAATTACAATCATATTTTGGTATACAGAGGAACAACAATTTGCAAAGGGTTCATAATACTCAAAATATTGGTGATGTCTACCAGAATGCATGAACTATTGTAAAGGTAGACAGTTTAAATAAAATAGGGCATTCTACTATTTTATATGAACTAGTTGATCGAATTGGAGATTTTACGATGCATGGTGTGCCTAAAAAGATTGATGTTATGCAACACCATATTGATATAATGAAAGAGAAAGGTGTTAACTTATTTATAATGCAATGAAAGAGTAAGGAGTATATTTTGAATCTGTGGTGAGTAGCATTTTTAATTGTAAGTTTGTGTCTATAGTAGGAGAAGATGTCTTTGACTCCGATTTCATTTGAAGAAGACTCATTTGCAATGTGCTGGAACAAAACTTGGAAAAATTAAAATGTTCTCAAGGCCTGGTTGTAATGTGAGATTAGAATTGGGAATGCAGGGGATTGCACAGTGCATGGTTGTACCAGTTGGATTTCATGGGGGAAATTTTTGGGAATGCGAAGCCCAACGGTCACATGACCATTCGCCTTCTCAACTCTTCGACTCATAGCTAAATATGAATACATAAATAGATGTGTATAGTCCATGTACTTATATACTGGTGTATCGGTTAATATAAGTTATTCCCTGCTTTCCTATGGAAGTAGCTAGTTATGGCGAACCACGTAATTCATTGTGTATTGTGTTGTGTGTTGTTTATGTATGTTTATAATTAACAAACATCACATAGAGTTGTCCAAGAGATAATGTTACCCCCCAACCCATGAAAGACGCTATCAAATTTGATTGTTTGCCTAATATTCAAGTCTACAAACGACTCTTATAAATGTATAATGTAATACATATTTTGGACAAATTGTAAATAATACCCGATCAATCATATGGGACCAATAAATGAGAATGGAGAAGTTTGATATGTTTGATGCCAACCCTTAGATAAGACCACAAAATGGATCATTAATTTAATTTATATAGCAATCTTATTTCAATTATAATTGATATGGATTGTAGCATTCTGGATTTTGGAAATCTGATCTCTCTTAATCTTGTTTGAATTATGAAAGTCTTACTTCCATTAAAAATAAATCTTATCAATTGATAGAGAGTAGTTGGAATAGGCTCCATCATACAATCCATGGTTGTGTGGAAGAAGATTATACCATAAAATTACGAACTAATGACACAGACAAAGTAATAATTTTTAAATTAACAAAAGTTTTAATAAAATAATTTCATAGAACATATAGATAGATAGATTAGAAGAAGAAAGTCAAGACTACAAAAATTAAAATTGAAGCCTTTAAATCAGTCAATGTAAACTTAAGAAAACCAGAGTGAAGGTCTGTGATTCTTTTAAGTGTGCTTCCTCATTACTAACAATGAGTATGAACACGCTGTGAAATTAGACGAAGTTACCAGCGAATCCCCAGAACGCGCAGTCATCTTTTAGTGTTCCGCTTGACTTTAAGTCATAGTCTGAATCTCTTAGGAAATTACGAGGGGAGTCATGATTTTGATAGCCTACAAACATGGCCAGGTGCATTAATGGCCATAGTTATCAAACTACTACTGACTCACCACTAAAGTGAAGGTCTGTGATTCTTTCAAGTGTGCTTCCTCATGACTATGACTACTGAATACTGAATGAATACTGACCCCTCAAACACACTGAGAAATGGGATAGTTACTATCAAATCCCTGTAACACGCTATCCCAATTGAATTCGTACTAGTCAGATTCACTGAATGGTGCCATCACAATGAGCACTAACTTGTCAAACATGCTGCCAAAGAGACAAAGTTACCACCTAACCCATGCTACTCTCTAGAATTAATGGATAAGTGCTACTCTCTAGAATTAATGGATAAGTGCTACTCTCTAGAATTAATGGATTTCGTGTTCAAGAGTCCTCATGTGGATCAAGGAGACAAAGTTACCACCTAACCCATAAAAGACGCTATCAGATTTGATTGTTCTGCTAATATTCAGTGTAAATACATCTCTTGTAAATACATCTTAGTGTAAGTACGTTATTTCAACTGATAGGACCAAAGATGAGAATGGACAAGAAAGATTCTTTGCTATAAAATGGGCAAAATTGCTTGATTGAAAGAGGATTATAACAAAGATATCTTATAAATTGCTTGTTTGATTATAAGAAAGATTCCTGGACAAAATTGCTTATCTAAAAGAGGATTATAAGAAAGTTTATTTTTTTTATTGCTTATCTAAAAGAGGATTATAAGAAAGACTCCCTGGACAAAATTGCTTATCTAAAAGAGTAACTCATAATAAGAAGGTGAGTTAGGATTAGAAGAACATGGTCAAATGCATGAGAGTGAAAGAGTTAGACTAGTTATTATCAAACCTCAGGAACACTCAATCATTTTGGGCTGTTCCCATTGGTATGTAGTCATTAGCAATTTAGACTAGTTACTATCAAACTCTGGGAATTCTCAATCATTTTGGACTATTCCGATTGGAATGTAGTCATGGTCTGCATCTCTTAGAAATTTTGAAATAAGAAAAAATTACTATGACTTGGAACACGCTATAATTTTGGACTGTGCCACTTTACATTATGTCATGCTCTGCTTCTCTTAGAAATTTACAATAGGAGTCACATTTTAGAGAGCCTGTAAACACTAACTAGCCATTCCCACTTCAATTTGTAATATTTTAAAATTTCATTGAGAGCCTGTAAACACTAACTAGCCATTCCCACTTCAATTTGTAATATTTTAAAATTTCACTGAATGGAGACAGTTACTATCAAATCTCTGTAACACGCTATCCCACACATATTCACTGAATGGTGACATCAGTACAATGAGCACTAACCTATAAAACACGTTGTCAAAGAGACGAAGTTACCACCCAACCCATGAAAGATGCTCTCAAATTTGATTGTGCCGCCTAATATTTAAGTCTAGATACATCTCTTACAAATCGATGATGGAAGCTTGACATTTTCCACAACTTGCAAATAGTTTTTGATCCCACTTACATCATTTGAACTGATGGAACTTATAAATGACAATGGAAATATTTGTTGCATGGTGTCAATTCTTAGGTCTTTATCTTAATTTATGTAGCGATCTTTCTTTGATTAGGAAAGTTTTACTTCCACAAAGAAATCTAAAAGAAGATATAAGAAATATTCTCTATCATAAGATGGAGAAATGTAGGAATAGCATCACAGATGGGTAAAGTAATAGTATTTAAATGATGTTATTTAATGTTTTTGATTAAACAAGTAGTGATAGCAAGGGCACTAATTTTTTACATAGAAGAACTATTAACGAGACCACAATGCAAAAAACAATACTATAATAACATTAACAGTAATAGAACTAACAACAAAATGAGACCAAGTCTTTGAAAATAAAAAACAGCAAGCAAAAAACACAAAAAACAAACTACAGGGAAGCCTTTCGCACCCCAGTGGATCAATGACACTATTACATTCATTAAACATGAACTTATACAGGTCCTTAGCCTCCTGCTTTTCCTCCTCCATGTCTGCAGTTCGTTCCCTTAGCAGAGAGAAGGTAAGCACCGAGCTATGTAAGATCTACAAATGAAATTTGTTAAGGCCCACAATATAGGTGTCCCAGGCCTCCACCATACTCTTGAGCAATTGACATCATCCATGAGAGCCTGCAATTCAAGCACAGGGCCTAGGTTCTCAATCCTCTGCATGATGTCCAACACGTTTGTGCGTAACATTTCCATTTGCTCTAAAGTAGGGACACCTTGGGGGTTCACAGTAGCCTTGTCATCCATAGTCTTATCCATCACCTTGGCCAAATTTTTAGCAAGGGAATAGTCAATATCATTGCCCAGGCCCATCAGAGGAATAGAGTTCATCACCTATTCTGCCATCTTTAAATCCGAGTCCAAGTCACCAGAGTCCAGGGCTTTAGTATTAGAATTTTCGTCATCTGTGACACCCACAATGCCCATGTTCATAGGGGCCCTATACTTAACAACAACAAAGTCCTGGGATCACATCTCAAAATTATCCATGCCAGCGGCACCAATAGTGCCCAAATCCATGGGGTCCCTAGTCATATCTGCTTCAGTAGCATCCTCACCGGGGGGGGGCCATAGTGGTTTTAGGGTCCTCTCACTTCTTGTCTCTAATGGGGTCCTCCTCCGAGTCAATAGTTTCAATCACAAGGGTCTTCTTTTTTTGCAAGCTTTTGGAAGCCAATCTTGAGGATCTCCTTTTATCTTAAGAATCAGCGGAAGAGTTATCATTCTCAGCATCCTCAGAATACGAATTGTCTTCAAAGATAATATGTTTGCGTTTAACAAGGGTTTTGCCTTTACCCTTGGATAGGGAGTGGGAAACGCTAGGAGAGGCGGACAAAGTCAAGCTGGGAGAGACCAAAAATAAAGAAACAATGAAGGCATAAGAAGACAAAGACATGGAAAAATTGGTCATAGCAAAGCCTTCTTGTGGATATTGGAAAAATCTGGGGAAGGCCATAAAAAGGGCGGCAAGCTGCTGAGGAGTTGGCATAGGGGGCTAAGAGAGCGAGAGGTTTCGGGGGGGGGGAAAGGGCCTCATGAAATTTGTACAACCTCTAAATGAGGCCCTGGTGAAGGAGGTAGGACATCTTATCCCCATGCTTTGTGTCCATGGTGTCTTTAACAAAGATTTCAATGGAATGCAGTAAATAAAAGGGCAGACAAAGCAAATCGTTATTGTGAAAATGATTCAGAAGGGGCAAATGATAGTAGTAAAATACCTTGTGCCTCCCCTCAAGAGTGAAGCACTTCATGATCATAAGGTTGTCACCAATTCCCCTACCTTGAATTGAACATCTTTCCTCTTAACATCTTCTCTAAGTTTGTACTTATCAACACTTTGTTGAAGTGAAAATTTGACTTGATCATAAATCTCCTTTGTAGTAATGGCGAAGTCTTCTCCTTGGGTACTCCTTTTGTCCATGCCTCCAAGATCTCTAAGTTCAAGTATCCCTCTATGATGTAAGCCATACACAACCTCAAATGGACTCCTCCCTATACTCCTATTGACTAAATAATTGCATGCATATTCAGCTTGTCCAATCACCAAGTCCCAACCTTGTCCATGTTGCTTGGTAAGGCATCTAAGGAGATTGCCAAGAGATCTATTAACCACCTCAGTTTGTCCATCAGTCTGAGGGTGGTATGCTGAAGAAAATGACAAATTGGTACCAAATTTCTTCCAGAGAGTCCTCAAAAAATGACCCACAAACTTGGAGTCTCTATCTAACAATATTGAGAGGTAAACCATGTATCCTTACAACCTCTTGGAAAAACAGACCTGCATTATGAGATGCATCATTTGTGCATTTACATGGCACAAAATGAGCCATCTTACTGAACCTGTCAACAATTACAAAGACACTATGAAACCCCCTAGGATTTTTGGGCAAACCAAGTACAAAATCCATACTAAGGCTTTCCCAAGGCATAGTAGGAATCGATAAAGGCTGATATAATCCAGCATTAGTTGAAACTTATTTTACCCTTTGACAAATAGGACAATGCTCAATAAACCTTCTTACTTCTGCTTGCATCTTAGGCCAAAAGTAAAACCTTGATACCTGCTCTAAGGTCTTATCCAAACCAAAATGACCTCCAAGACTGCCATTGTGCTTTTCTTTAATCATATTCTCTCTCATAGAGCATTGAGGAATGCATAGTTGATGCCCCTTGAAGAGAAATCTATCCTGCAACATGAAATCAGGAAACTCAACTTGAAAAGAGTCAGCAAACTTAGTAGATACATCATATGCATCTTTAAAATTTTTATCTTCCTTGTACATGTCTTTAAGAGAATCAACACCAATGCTTTGCAACTGAATTTCTTGGATAGCAAGGGTTCTTGTACTTAAAGCATATACAACCTTGTTAGAAACACCCTTCTTATGTTTGATGGTGAAGGTGTAAGGTTGGAGTTGTTCAACCCACTTGAATTGCCTTTGATTCAACTTCTCTTGTCCATTAAGAAAACTCAATGCATGGTTATCAATATAGACAATGAACTCTTTTGATAGAAGGTAATGGCACCACTTTTTGAGTGCTTGTACCATTGCATAGAGCTCCAAATCATAGGTGGAATACCTTTTCTTAGCCTCATTCAAATTCTCTAAAAAGAATGCCACTGGATGTCCTTCTTGACTAAGGATTGCACCTATTGTCTACTTGCTTTCATCACACTCAACTGTAAAAAGTTGATCAAAGTTAGGGAGTCTCAAGCTGGGAAGCTCTCCAACCTTCCTCTTCAAAATCTCAAAGCTTTGGGATGCCTTCTTTGTCCAATCAAACCTGCATTTGATTCCTCCTTTTATAGTGTCAAGAATAGGATCACAAACATGAATAAAACCTTTGATGAACTTTCTATAAAAAGAAGCCAATCCATGAAAGCTCCTAACATCACCGACTATCCCAAGTGTAGGCCAATTGACAATAGCTTCTACCTTTGAAGGATCCATTTTCAAACATCCACTAGAAACCACAAAGCCTACATACACCAATTCAGTTTTCATGAATTCAATCTTCTCTAGATTGATTACCAATTTCTCCTCGTGAAGTTTCCTCAAAACCTGATCCAAATGCTTCAAATGTTCTTCCTTGGACCTGCTAAACACCAAGATATCATTAAGATAAACAATAACAAATTTTCCAATAAATTCAACCAATACCTCATTCATGAGGTGCATAAAGGTACTAGGTGCATTTGTGAGCCCAAATAGCATCACCATCCACTCATATAAGCCCTCATTTGTTTTAAAGGTTGTCTTCCACTCATCACCAGGTCTGATTTTGATCTGATGATACACTGATTTCAAATCAATCTTTGAAAAATAGTATGATCCCCCAAGATAGTCCATTAGGTCTTCAATCCTAGGCATAGGAAACCAATATCTGATTGTGATCTTGTTGATGGCCTTGGAATCAGTGCACATCCTCCATGTTCCATATTTTTTGGTACCAACACAGTAGATACAACACATGGGCTCAAACTCTTGCTAATCAACCCCTTATCTATAAGTTCTTGCACTTGTCTTGCTATCTCTTCATTCTAACTAGGAGTCATCTTGTAGGCAGCTTTGTTAGGCAAGGTTACACCAGGAATTAGATCAATTTGATGACTGATATCTCTAATTGGAGGCAAGTTATCAGTCATGTCTTTGGCCACAAACACTTTGTATCTATCCATCATGACTTGTACTTCACTAGGAATCTCCTTCTTTTCATCATTTCCCAGTTTAGGTGCATCCCTTAGGTGCAAAACTAAAGCAAATCTTTGGGTCCCCTCTTGCTTAAGGATCTCCAAAAACTCCTTACCACTAAGCAAAATGACACTTGGGCTAGTAATCTTCTCTTCGCCTTGGTCAAGTAAAGGATCCATCCTCAATTGTCTACCATTCTTAGTAATGATGTACACATTCTTCTCTCCATCATGTTGTGCTTTGATATCATATTGCCAAGGGTGGCATAATAATAGGTGACAAGAATCCATAGGTAGGATATCACACAAGATTATATCCTTATAATCCCCCATTTCAAAATCAACCCAAGTTTTTTCATCTACTACTACTTGTTACCCCTTGTTAAGCCAAGACAACCTATAAGGACTCACATGTGGTAACATTTTCAATTTTAATTTCTCTACCATTTCCAAAGCAACAATATTCTTTGTGGATCTAGAATCAACAATTACCTTACAAACATTATTATGAGACTTACAAGTGGTCTTGAAGAGTGACTTCCTTTGTGGAGGCTCCTTGTGTTAGGGTACCTTCAACAATGTCCTCCTTAGCATAAGACTATCTCCACTCAAGGTAGGACCTGCATTTCCCATGGGAGAATTGACACTTTAACTATCATCCTCTTGCACAAGTTGGTTCCTTCTTTCTAGTCCATGTGAACTAGAAGCTTTCTCAAGGCATCTACTCATGGTATGGACCACTTGATTGCAATTAAGAACTTTTCGGTGAAGTGAATCAAATGGGATATTTAATGTCAACAGTAATAGAACTAATAACAAAATGAGACCAAGTATTTGAAAATAAAAAACAACAAGCATAAAACAAAAAAAAAACTACAGGGATGCCTTTCTCACCCCAGTGGCATCAATAACATTGTTCTATTCATTAAACATGAACTTATATAGGTCCTTAGCCTCTTGCTTTTCCTCCTCTGTGTCCACAGTTCGTTCCCTTAGCAGAGAGAGGGTGAGTGCCGAGCTATGTAAGATCTACAAATGAAATTTGTTAAGGCCTACAATTTGGGCATCCTAGGCCTCCATGATACTCTTGATCTGATTGACATCATCCATGATAGCCTGCAATTCAAGCACAGGGCCCAGGTTCTCAATCCTTTGCGTGATGTCCAACACGTTCGTGCGCAACATTTCCATTTGCTCCACAGTAGGGACACCCTGGGGGTTCATAGTAGCCTTGTCATCCATAGTCTATCCATCATCTTGGCCACATCTTTAGCAAGGCAATAATAAATATCATTTCCTAGGCCCATCAGAGGAATAGAGTTCATCACCTGTTCCACCATCTTTAAATCCGATTCCAAGTCACCAGAGTCCAGGGCTTAGGTATTAGAATTTTCATCATCTATGACACCCACAGTGCCCATGTTGATAGGGGCCTTATCCTTAACATCAATAGAGTCCTGGGATTGCATCTCAAAATTATCCATGCCAGCGGCATCAATAGTGCCCAAATCCATGGGGTCCCTAGTCATATCTGCTTCAACAACATCCTCATCGGGGCCCCCCATAGTGGTTTTAGGGTCCTCTCACTCCTTGTCCCTAATGGGGTCCTCCTCCGAGTCAATAGTTTCAATCACAAGGGTCTTCTTTTTTTGGAAGCTTTTGGAAGCCAATCTGGAGGATGTCCTTTTAACCTCAGAATTAGGGGAAGGGTTGTCATTCTTAGCATCCTCAGAAGATGAATTGTCTTCAAAGACAATATGTTTGCGTTTAATAGGGGTTTTGCCTTTACCCTTGGACAAGGAGCAGGAAATGCTGGGAGAGGCGGATAGAGTCAAGTTGGGAGAGACCACAAATAAAGAAACAATAGAGGCATAAGCAGGCAGACACATGGAAAAGTTGGCCATATCAAAGCCTTCTTGTGGATATTGGAAAAATTTGGGGAAGGCCATAGCAAGGGCAGCAAGCTCCTGAGGAGTTGGCATAGGGGGCTGAGAGAGCGAGAGGTTTCGGGGGGGGGGGCAAAGGGCCTCATGAAATTTGTACAGCCTATAAATGAGGCCCTGGTGAAGGGCATGATCACAAGCATGACAGTCTAAGAGGGCAAATATGTTAAGCAATTTAGACTACTTCTATCTAGATGGTATGGATGATGATATTCTCTAATGTCTCAAGGTCTGGATTAATTTTGTATATCAAATAAGGTAAAAAATTCCTTGGAATTTTTTTTTATAATTCCACATTGATTGAAATGAAATTACATAATGTAAAAGTTGTAATAATATTTGCAAGGGAAAAACATCAGGTAAACACTGAATTAAAGAGAAAGAGTAGCCAACAATAGTAAACAAACACCAAACATGTAAAGAACAAGAAAAAAAGAAGCCCATAAAGTTAGTCACCGATCAAAGTGACAACAATCAAGAACACACCAAAAATAGTCAAAGTCGACAATAAAGTTGGGATATTAACATACTATGACTAGATAATAACCATGACCAGAGAGCATCCCAACAAGTAGGAACATAAGTCCCATGGAACCTAGTGATAAATAAGAAAACCAATGTAGAAAAGAGTAAAAGAGAATCATGATTGATTAGTCATAGAGAGGACAGTAGTTGGCGAATTAGAATCCTCCAAGTGAGTATATGCACCAAAATGTGGTACCAAAAAGGGCTCTTAAGATGCCACTTTTTTACATGAAGTAAGAAAAATTTGAACTTCTACGATAAATTGAAGATATTTATGCTCAAAATTTGAAGACACAACAAGAACAAGAGTTGTAATGCTCTAAATCAACTCACTAAACTACATATTTTTTTTCAATAAATGGTGGAGATTAAGGGTTTCAAAATGAGGGGTCACACAAAATGGTCTTATTTTTATCACAAAAAGCATAACATAGCATATATCACAACCCCTCCAAAATGTTAACTTATTTTTTGAATTTCAAAAATCAATCTAGTGAGAAATTAGCCAACACCATGCAGTTTATGACTAATTTTTTGGTGATTTCTTTAATGAATATGTGAATTTTTACTAATTTTTGAAGTGGACACATCTTAAAAAACAAAAAATTAAGTATGTTTTTCCCTAAGTTTTTTGAAAACTAATTGAAAATCATTTTTTTTTCAATGCTTATTGATGAGCTGAAATAATAGCTCTTTTATTCCTATAATTGATAAGTTTTTGCCATGTTTTAAGTTGCATATTGGGATAGTATTTGAGTCATGTGATGTATTAAAGTTTGACTATGTGCATTCTGGATGATAACTAAACCCATTAAATCTTGTATTATTTTGACCTATTATTCCTGTTGCAATGCGGATTATCATAGGTAATATCATTTGTGAATGTATAAGTTTTATGATTAATGAAGATATGTGTGTGTGTGTGTGTGTGTGTGTGTGTGTGTGTGTGCGCACGCACGCTTGTATGTTCTATCTTTTAATTGAAACAATAAATGAGATTCTGCAAAACCGGTTATTGCAAGCCAGATGTTGAATCATGTCATAAAAGAAGTTGGAGACATTCAAGGGCAGTTAAATATTCAAAACAACAGAGAGAATGGTTTGCGTAAGAATCGAGAAAGGAATCACAAGGCGCTGCCAGATTCATTTATGTTTGTCTTCAACAAACATCAATCTTGTAACACCACCATGCTATATTCTTGGCCACGGTTTAGCTAAGTTCAATGTTTTCTATGGATTAACTTCTTCTATTGGCAGTCATAAATATTTTCCACCTCATTTCATTGGTGTGATCTAGATAGTAAGGAGTTGTTATATTTTTCTTATAAATAAAAGCATGCACCTCTTCTTAGAGGTTAGACAGGGGTTAGAGACAAGATTAGACAACATTTTTAGAACTTGAAGCATTTCTTTCATTTCATGTGTTGTATCGACTTTTGAAAACAATGAATAAAAGTGATGTTATTCTGAGTATATAGAATTATCTTTGAAGTTTGGATACACTCATCCAAGGGGGCACACTTGGTGAGTATTCCCGTGTGTTTGTTAGATTCAGTTTTCCTTTTGCTGCAGTAGATGTTCTAGTGATTGATTGTTCTTGCAGCCACGAGAACCAGATCTTGTGACTGTTCCTACAGCCAAAGCAAACAGAGTAATTCATGTTTGCCAGCTCTGAACTAAGTTAACAGTTATTTAATTAGAATCTTCCATTGATGTTAAGCTTTCCTGTAGTCATTTAGTTGTTATGTTTTCTCTTGTTTATTTCGAATAGATTTAGTTGTTGTAGTAGTGCAGAATAACTATCATAGGAACTTAGTGCATATATACTGCAGACCCATTTCAAGTAATACATCCCTGGGTTGACAAGTAAATGAACTTTAGTCATGGAGATAATAAATACACAAAATGAATGACCAATCTTTGGGTTGAGACTTTAGTTCTAGTTATTGTTCTTGATGCCCTCCTAAATGGCACAAGGTTAGTCTATGATCAAAGAACACAAAACACACAAAACATTAGTGTTAATCAATCTAAAACTAAACTATGAAGGCATACCAAAAGAGACACAAAGAGACATGCTAATATATCTAATAAGTAAAACAAAGATCATGAGACATCTCCAACTACCTCTTAGCATGGCTTTAGCTTCTTCTCCCTTGTTCCTCTCCTCTCCAAGTTCCAAAATAGTGTAGCTCTCATCAACTTTTTGCACTATGGATGCTTATAGAGGATTGAGATTGTAGTATAGCTCTAAATGTGAAATAAAAAGCTAATACTAATGCTAAAATGATATATTTTAACCAAAATGATAAAATGTTAGATTACTTATGCTAAAAATGCTCTCTAAAATGTCTATAGTCTAAATGCATACAAGTTTTCAAGATCTGGATTATGAAGGAATGGGCTCTATTTATAGGAAAAATGGAGCAATGGATGGCCAGGATTGAAGGGTTTAATCAAGGGTCAAGCTTGAAAGTTGGGGATCCATGTGCACAATTGGCACCAATGAAATGATGACAAATGTCAACATAGGGTTGGGTTGAAAGAAGAGGTTGGAGGCATTAAAGGCCTGAGAAGACCTCATGGTTATCTAAAGGCTAAGGGTCAAGTCTAAATTAAGATTATCCACTGGATTAAGAGTTAATCCAAGGATAAACCTTTGTGCAAATGATTAAGAGATAATCATGGTCAAAGCATTAAAGGCTTGATGAGACCCTTGGGTTGAGTAGAGGTTGAGTCAAAACAAATGTTTTAACCATGTGGGAGGGTTGAATTAACCATTAATGGTTATTGGAGACTTTGGGGATTAAATGGTTGAAAGTTGGAAGCCTTCAATGGTTATCAAAGACTTTGAGCCATTTAGTGGTTGAAGGTTGAAAGCCTTTAATGGTTATCAAAGACTTTTAGACTTTGAGAGGTGACTCCATTTTGCTTAGGAAAGTGACAATAATTAGGGGATGGATTAGGCTAATTAGGAAGGGGTTAGAAGAATCTAGAAGGGGATTAGATTTTGCAAGTGGATTTGGTGGGTGAGAGAAAATAGGATTTTATTAAAAATAAAAATTCATTTATTTCAATAAATGTGTGCAAGTTGCATTTGTAGGAAAATGCAAGTGGGGTGGGGATAATGATTTAAATAAATATTTTATTTAATTTATTTAAAAGAGGAAAAGGGGATTTAATTAAATAAATTGATTTTATTTATTTAATTGATTGAAATTTGATTTAATGAATTAATTAAAATAAATTGAATAATTTATTTAATTAATAGAAGAATGTTTGGGGATGAATTAATTAAATATTCATTTAATTAAGCTGGACAGATTTGTGTGACTACATTTGCTCCTCTTTGAGACGGTGCGGTTTATCGCGTCATTTCAAAGAAAGAAAAATAGGTGTGAAGAAATGCCCCATAAAATGTAAATTTAATGGGTGGTATGCCCCCTCGAGAGATGGGCTAAATTTTTTTGAAAAATTGGGCGATCTCTCGAAAAAGAATGAAAATTGGCAGGGTGGTAGAAGAGAAGAAGTTAGGTATACTGGTGAAAAATAGAAGAAATCGGGCGAAACATGGAGAAATGGGGGGCTCGGGAAGTTCACGGGGACCACAGCGATGAGTGGGGTGAAGTTACGGCGATGGCGGGGGGTATAAATGGGGTGAAAGGGGTGAAAATAGGATCATTTGTGACTGCGACCAGTTGAAAATGAGAGCTGTGATAGTGACATTTGGAGGAGCAAGGAGGAGCTACTATGCCGATTCCGATCACCGAGCATAGATTCGAGCAAGTCTGATGGTTCCAGCGCCCAGACGACTACGGACTAGCGGTACGCAAATTCAAAAACTTACTTTTTATGCATTTTTGATAGGTTTTTAGCTGAGGCCAAGTCAAGTCAGAGCAAGAGCGCTGGAACTCTGGTTTTGGCACTTTTACTCCATAAACTAGCGCTATTGTGCCGCAATAGCACTATTGTGCTGTTGTTTGAGTGCTCTTGCAATGAATTAACACTATTGCATAAAAGTTTTAGCACTTTGGACTAAGTAGCGCTATTGTATGGTTAATTGAGCGCTATTGATGTTAAATAGCGCTATTGCATAGCTGGCTTAGCACTTTTGTTGTTGTAGCACTTTGGAGTAGCTTTTTGAGCGCTTTTGCTATGGTTGTAGTGCTATTGTGGAAAATAGCGCTTTTGTAGATAAAATAGCGCTTTTGCTTAGGATAAAGAGATGCCCCAATGTTTGGACAAAACAAATCTCTGGATGCCAATGATTGATGGATGGCGAGGTGAAGTGGGAGTTGTTTTGAACCATAGTAGCCTGATGAGACTTAGGTCATTTGTTAGGATAAATGCCTATTGAGACCCGAAGATACTTGATCAAAGTATCTGATGATAGTCTAGGTTTAAACTTAAGAAAGTTTGAAAACAAAACAACTGATAGTGATATGATGAATGTCTATGTGCAGGAGGATCTGCGCGTGTTGCAGTTACGCGAGCGTTATCCTGCGACACAGGGGTTGCGGGACCGATTGACGCAGGCGGAGATAGACTGTATTGCAGCTACTGGCCTCTACGAGGTGATGCACATGCCTGTGATTCGGATGAATCACGACTTGATTACAGCATTGGCAGAGCGATGGCACAGTGAGACGTGCACGTTTCATTTGGCACAGGGAGAGATGACTGTGACCTTGGAGGACGTGTGACGCATCCTTCGGATTCCGATTCGAGGAGAGCTGGTCACATATGACAGATCCTGGGGGACGGTTTCATGTCAGAGGATTTTTTATGATGATGTATATATTGACGATGGCTCGATCGCATGGGAGGATATAGCGGCACTATATGAGCCCCTTCCAGCAGTTTTGTCAGGGATTATGGGAGGACTGCTGTGTCTAGACAAGCGGTCACATGGATTGGCAGTGGGATGGGGACAGGTGATAGAGATGATGATGACCGAGGGGACCCGATTTGCATGGGGGCCATGCGTGCTGGTGCACATGTATCAGGAGCTCCACGAGGTAGTGTACCGAGGGAGGGGTTCTCTAGCAGTGGGCATGACGCTACTACATGTTTGGGAATGGGAGCACTTACCAGTGATCCGACTAGTGAGTCTCAGATTCCGAGCCGTGGACCAACCATACATGTTTATGTACAGTGGCATGATGAGTCAGCCCCACTTGGGGAAGTTAGAGTGGTGGCGGCGGGCATTGGATGACCTGGATGCAGTGATATGGCGACCATACTTGGAGTGTGAGCCATGGGATGATGACGCAGAGGCACTGTCGTATGTATTCATGACCCGATTCCTCATTGGGAGGACCTCCTATCATGTAGAGAGACAGGTGCTGGGACGAGTGATGAGGTAGTTTGGACGACATCAGGGACTGCCTAGCGGATCAGGGGAGTATGCACGAGTGATTCGGGAGCGGTACGCATGGGGTCCAGTGCTACCATATGATCAGGCACTGGTAGAGTTTCAGACACTACAGGCGAGGCCATGGGACCTACGACCGAGGGTCGTTGATGCAGGGGTGACAACAGAGTATACACAGTATCGAGCGGCACACCCAATCCAACAGATATTAGACCCGATAGAGCCGATCCCATCTTTTGAGGATGAGAGAGGACGGGGACGAGGACAGAGAGCAGGAGGTCGAGGAGGAGGAGATGGAGGAGGAGATGGAGGTGGAGGTGGAGGTGGAGGAGGTGGTGGAGGAGGTGGAGGATGAGGAGGTGGGTTGGGGATGCCGAGGCAGCGGAGAGGGAGAGGTGGACTACCTCTTCAGATATCACAGGGACCTTTGATGCAGGGAGGAGTGTAGTTGAGTGGGAGGGGGATGGAGAGAGAGATCCTGATGGATACAGGTGCAGGGGAGGGTGGTGCAGGGGAGGGACCTACTGGAGTGGGTGATATAGGTGAGGCAGCCATGGACATGGGCGAGGGAGCTACTGGGGAATTGCGGGATCATATGATAGGTTATTTGCAGACTCGGATAGAGAGATTGGTGGAGGAGGTAGCAGCTAGGGATGTGCAGCTATTTGCACGTGAGTCAGAGCTGACGGTGGTGCTACGGGAGAGAGATACTGTGGTGGAGAGATTGGCAGAGCTGCAGGAGAGAGTGCGGATTGGAGCACAGGGGCCTTCAGGGGAGGTGATGAGGGAGATGCGGCGAGCTCAGGCGGAGATAGAGTACTGGCGGGGGTTATATGAGCAGGTTGTACCAGTTAGCCAGCGAGCTCTCAGCTATTCACAGATGTGGTAGGCCAGATCCGAGCGATCACAGAGGATGCAGAGCAATGGGGGTGTGATGGGTCCTCTACGACAGGAGAGATCAGGGGATGCAGGAGGGAGTGGGGGTTCGATGAGGCCTCCACGGAGACATGGATCAGGTGGTGCAGGTACCAGTGGTGGAGTAGGTAGAGGTGGTGGTGGTACAACATCTGGCCAGAGCAACATTTCAGAGAGCATTTTTGCATATATGTATTGTATCATCGTCTATTTATGGACTGTATCTTGGATGGCTCTTGGTAGCCGATTTTTGTAGACTTCATTGTACTCTGATATATGAGATGATATATATGAGGAGATCCCATTTTGTGATGATATGCATTTGATTTATGTATGGATGTTTATGCAGGATCATGAGTTATGGCTTAGATGGATATGTGTACATGTATGCATTTGATGAGATGTTTCCTTTATGCATGTTTTTATGATGATTTATGATGCAGGATACTGACATATGAATGCAGGTTTATATATGTATGATGTTTTTTATTTTTGATGCAATGTTTTATGTATGGAATGCTATGATGATATATGCTTATGCTTTGATGCATGAACAGGATTTTGGTGTTTCCTATTGCGATGTAATGATGAGATAATGTTAATGCAATGTTTGAATGAATGATGTTATGTATGAATATGCATCTAGATGTGTTTAGATGAATGTAATATGGATAACCAAATGTAAAGTACACATGCGTATGTGATAATGCCTAAATGGAAGCCTATGTAAAATGGATATATGAAATGGTATGAACCAATGTTTTGTAAACAAATGGACTTTGTGAATCTAAAATGCTTTAAATATGAAAGTGTGATGATACTATAACTAATATTTGTAATAACTGCACCTTAATGCAATTAAAAAGAGGATAATGAATGCGATGTGAAATGAATCCTAAAATGAGCATAAGAAAATACTTTAATAACTGGATGAATAAATGCAATGTTTTAATTATGAGTGTATGCAATGATAAATGATAAGGGATAATGAAATGATGATGGATAATTGACATGATATGAATGTTTAGTAAAGGACTAAATATAGTCAAAGACAATTTAATCCTACGAATAAAGTGACCTATTTATGATTAATGCAAGGATGCAAAATGATTCATGAAAATGAATGTCAAGAAAACAAACTATAGTTTTTTAAAAAATGACATGAATGTTTAATACAAGATATAACTAAATGTTTAATGCAAGATGCAACTAAATATTTAATGCAAGATGCAACTAAATGTTTTAATGTAAGATGCAACTAAATGTGAGTATGATATGATTATGAGGAATGCAAGGTTTGTAAGACTTTGCGTGATGCATTGATGATGTATCAGAGTACTCGATCATGATTGTATCCAAGACTAGCTTTATTAGTCATTTTTGCATGTAAATCCTACATATGAATGAATGAATGGATGGGTGATATGCAACGGAATGCAAGATATAAATAGATGAGGTGAAATGATGATCCATAGTGCTCTATTTTCATCATTGAGCTTTAAAATGTTGGAAGAGAATACAAGCATCTTGATATAATGATTCAAGATGACCTGAGTATTTCTTTCATGGATTTTAATATAGCAAGTTAATACAAATGACTTGATATAAGGGTCAAGTCGACCAGAGTATTGCTTGCGGAACAGACAAGGATTATCTCCTTTCGTGCATGACTTAGATCGTCCTCCTTGATCTTAGGCTGATCAGATCCTGAGACAAGTGCATACCGTACTAAGAAATAAAACCTTTATCCAATTTGGAGGAAGAGGAACCAAAGAATGAGCATTGTACCTGTAACCAAACAGTATATACATAAAGAATAAAGAATATGGATCCTTGGTAATGGTTCATGCTCATATGGTCGAGGTATACGCTATAGTCAGCAAGCCATAATGATCTATGATTGCATTTGGCATAAGATCACGTAGTTTGGTGAACTTCCCACGTAGACACCATTAGTACATGCCCCAGTACTTCATCGGAAGTAATGCGCAGATGATACAAAACAATGCTGTAAGATGCCGATACAGATAAACAAATGATTGTACTCACAAATCAACCAAGTATTTGATAGCCTAACATAATTTTCTTGTCAAAGAAAATGTCATCTTGTGTTTGTTTTGATAAGTAAGGATGCATCCTTGTTTTAAAGATAGTTTGGAGTGTTGATGTTGATTGTTTTGGTCGAGTGATAAGTGGTCATTTGTGTGAGTATTTTGTCAATGTTTATTTTGGTATCTGCATGGATGGATATGTACAAGGTGTTGTCATGTTTTTTTGTGTGATTTTCGATGGTTTTTCGATGTTTTTGGATTTTGTGTTGTTTTTGAATGTTTTTGGTATTTTGTGAGACATTTTTGAATGTTTTTGGATTTTGCGAGACATTTTTGAATGTTTTTGGATTTTGTGAGACATTTTTGAATGTTTTTGGATTTTGTGAGATATTTTTGAATGTTTTTGGATTTTGTGATGAGATAGTTTTGAATGAAGAACTTAATGAATTATAAGACAATGTAGAATCCACTTCCATCAATAGGTTAAGGGCATTGCCCCCAGTTTAGACATGACTTATGAAGAAGCGAGATTGCCAGACACATGGAGTATTTTCTTAATTGCAGAGGAATAACAAGCCATGGTTTCGGATGGATGAATGTATGTATGAAGTAAATGTGATCGCAACAAGTCTGAAAAGATAATGGAGCTATTACCTTTACGAGTGGCGCCTGTTTGCTAGGTTTTCACCATCGCACTTACCCAAGGTGCCACCGGAGTGGTTGTTCACCGTTTGGATGTATGATTTTTCTTTTACTTTTTTGAATGTTTTTGTATTTTCTTTAGGACATTTTTCTGAATGTTTTTGGGATTTTCTGATATGCAGGGGAGCCTAATGCTTTGTACAGCTTTATGTGTAAAACCGTTTGAGGTGCATGCTATTGATTGGATCTGCAAGCGATTCTCCTTCTGATGTAGCCAACTGATATGCCCCGGACCCAAATACAACAATGACAACATATGGGCCCAACCAGTTTAATTCAAACTTGCCTTGATGTTCTCTGTGTGGTTGGTTACGAGGATTCTCGCGAAGAACCAGATCACTTACCTCAAATGTACGAGATCTAACTCGGTGATTGTAGCTTCTACTCATGCGCTGCTGATAGGCTTTGAGGTGATTGTATGCAGCTTGTCGCTTCTCATCAAGTAACTCCAAGTCCTAAAGACAGGATACTTTGTATGCTTCATCATCAATGAGATTGTGCAATGAAACCCGTAAGGATGGTATCTCAACCTCAATAGGTAAGATAGCTTCAGCACCATAGACCAATGAATAAGGAGTTGCACCTATAGGGGTCCGAATGCTAGTTCGATATGCCCATAATGTTGGATTCAGTTGAACATGCCAATCACGGCCAGCATCATTGACTGTCTTCTTTAGGATCCTCAATATGTTTTTATTGGATGCTTCGGCCTGACCATTGCCTTGTGGGTAATAGGGAGTGGAAAAGTAGTGTTGGATATGAAATTTCTCACAAAGTTCACGAACATCCTGATTTTTGAAAGGAAGACCGTTATCTGTGATGATGGACATGGGTACACCATACCGATAGATGATGTAGTTGAGGATGAATGAGGCAATCTACTTGCAAGTGACTTGGGTAAGTGGAATAGCTTCGATCCAGTTTGTGAAATATTCGGTAGTGGTAATGATAAATTTATGGCCATTGGATGAAGATGGATGAATCTTACCCACAAGGTCAAGGCCCCATTGACAAAAAGGCCATGGTGTTGTGATTGGTTGCAGTTCCTGGGCTGGTGCATGTATCAGGTCACCATGAACTTGACATTTCTTGCATTTCCTGACAAAGTAGCAGGAATCTTTTTCCATAGATGGCCAATAGTATCCAGCTCGCATAATCTTCTTGGCTAGTGATGGACCACTTGAGTGAGTCCCACAAATTCCTTCATGTACCTCTTCCAAAGCCTTTGTTATCTCATCTTGTTCCAGACATCGAAGGAGAGTACCATCAAGACCGCGTCGGTATAGGGTTTCGGCAATAATGGTATATCGAGCAGTTTGGCGAATGAAGGTTTTATGTTGGTTATTTGATTGGTTGGGAGGAAGGGTATGATCACGGAGATAGGTGTAGAATTCACCATACCATGGGGATTCAGAACCGACAAGGCGACATATCATTTCAGATTCAGGGATATCATAAGTGGGAATCCAAAGCTATTCTACCAAGAACTCGTAGCATGTTGAATTCTGTGGAAGATCTAGTAGAGATGCGATGGTAGCCATAGCATCAGCAGCTCGATTCTGATCTCTTGGTATTTTCTCAAAAGTGATAGTAGTAAATGATGTCTTGAGAGTGTCCACCATTTTCTTGTATGGCATGAGTTTATCATCCTTGGTCTGATACTCATCTATTGTTTGTCGAATGACCAGTTGGGAGTCGCCATATACTTGCAGTTCTTGTAATTTCCATTGTATGGCTAATCTGAGTCCTGTGATCAAAGCCTCATATTCTGCTATATTGTTGGTGCATGGAAATGTGAGCCTATAAGACTTCCAGATGCTATCACCTTGAGGTGTGATAAACAGAATGCTTGCCCCCGAGCCATGCCTAGTGTATGAACCATCAAAATATAGTTTCCATGGCTGTGCTTCTGTGATCATGAATATTTCTTCATCTGGAAAATTGGAAATGAGAGGATGATCGCCTATGAGTGGTGCATCAGCCAACTGATCTGCAATAACCTGACCTTTGATAACTTTACGGTCTACATACTTGATGTCAAATTCACTTAGAATCATCACCCATTTGGCCAAGCGACCTGTCAGTGCTGCTTTGCTGAGTAAATATTTGAGTGGATCAATCTTTGTGATGAGTTGTACCTTGTGCGTCAATAGATAGTGCCACAATTTAGTGGCTGCTAAGATTACTGCTAGGCAAGCTCGCTCAATAGGTGTGGAATTGAGTTCATAGCCAACCAGTGTGCGAGAGATGTAGTATACAACACACTCTTTTCCTTCTGCATTATGTTGTGCCAGTAATAAACCTAATGCTGTATTTGTTGCTGAGATATAAAGTAACAATGGTCTACTTGGATCTGGTGGCATCAACAATGGTGGATTCATGAGATAGTCTTTAAGCACCTGAAATGCTTGTTGGCATTTTGCATCCCACTGAAAGCGGATGTTCTTGTGTAGCAGGTGTGTGAATGGGTGACACTTATCAGCCAATTGTGCAATGAATCTGCGGATGGATTGAAGTTGTCCGTGTAGTGTTCTTAGCTGACTGATATTCTTTGGAGGTGGCATGTCCATGATAGCTTTTACCTTTGCTGGATCGACCTCAATGCCTTTGCTTGAGACAATGTATCCTAGAAGTTTCCCGGAGGTTACTCCAAAGACACATTTCTTTGGGTTGAGTCGAACATGATACTGTTCCAGTCTATCAAAGATTCTCTCCAAGATGTGGAGATGCCCTTCTCTGGTGAGTGATTTTGCTAGTAAGTCATCAACATAATCTTCCATCATTTTATGCATCATGTCATGGAAGATGGTGGTCATTGCTCGTTGATAGGTTGCTCTTGCATTCTTTAGACTGAAAGGCATTACATTCCAGCAGTATGTGCCCCATGGACATGTGAAGGCTATCTTATGTTGGTCCTCTGGTGTGATCTTTATTTGATTGTATCCTAAAAAGCCATCCATGAGTGAAAGCATGGCATGTCCTGCTGTCAAATCCACTATGATGTCGATATTTGGTAAGGGGAAATCATCCTTAGGACATGCCTTATTTAGATCTCTGAAGTCAGTAAAAATGCGGATGCCCCCTTTTGGTTTGCCAACTGGCACAATGTTGGAGATCCATTCTGCATAATCAATTGGTCTAATGAAACCAACATCCAAGAGTTTCTTGAGTTCTGTTTTGACTAGCACTGCAATCTGAGGATGCATCTTACGAAGCTTCTGCTTGACAAGTTTGGCTCCTTCTGCTATGGTGAGATGATGCATAACTAAATTAGGATCAAGCCCAGGCATGTCTGCATATGACCATGCAAAGTTGATCTGACGCTGTTGGAAGAACTCTATAAATTTAGGCTGTTCCTCTGGAGTGAGAAGAGATGCTAGATGTATAATATGAGGATTTTCAGGAGTCCCCACATTGTATTCTTTGGTCTCCTCAATGAGGATCGTTGATCATTCCGGTTGTGCATTAGCAGGGAGAATGTCAAACCCTTCATCCTCAGGCGCCTCAGAGAGGTTTTCACCGTTGGATACACTCTTTCTTTTTACTTTTGTCAGATCAAATAGTGCCACAGTGTGGTTTTCACTGGAAGATCCATGTTTTATTGTTATATTTTTGCAGTTGAAAGGTTTGGCATTCGCCTCGAAGTATGCTGCACTATTAAGTTCAATGGCGAATCCAGCTTTGTGATCCCCGCTTGGTAGATTATCCCTTAATTCCAAAAAGTCAATGATGGCCTCATCATTTTGGAAGAAGTCAAGGCATGGGGAATTTGGTTGGTTCCATTCGATGAGTTCAAGGTGGATAATGGGCATTACATCATCGATTAGGTTAAGTTCGTTAGAGGTATCACTGAGGGTTAAAACAGTGTAGCGAAGGTCGTTGATGGTACTTTCCTTGTCAAAATCAGGCGTAGGATGAGACGTAGGGTCTGTGGAAGATATTTCCAGCTCAGGTACCCAAGTGGTCTTTATTTGTGCTTCTCCGTAAACAGGGATGTCTTTGCGTGGTGGAGGTGGTGATGTGTCTTCCTCATCTGAAGTGTTAAGCTGTACAGAATCAAATTCCCACTCATGTGAGTCGGTCTCTGAATCACTCTCCAGCATCCGATTGCTATACCATATTGGGATGTCTTTGGAGTTAAACACAGCAGATGTGATTGGTTTATGTATCTTTGTAGTGATCGGTGCTGCAGGAACCGTGATGGGGATCGGCAGTGTTGATTTAGTGACTTCTGTTGGAATGGCTGGTGCCATAGATGCTGCTGTGGGTTCTAATATAGTTGCTGCTGCTATTGGTGTTATTGATGTGATGGCTACTGTGGATGGAATTACTGGTTCATTTGGTGGGATGATTGGTATTGTAGATGGTTGTGGTGGGTTTGTGAGCCTCGATGGGGCAGTGGGGATAGTGTTTGATGGTGCTTTGATTATGAAAGGTGTCCTCTTTGCAGTAGGTGGGAAAAATGGTTTGCTGGGTTTTCCTTTGAATCTAAGTTTAGGAAGGATCTCTTTTTCAAAGCCTAGGCCTGTATTACCTTTGGGCTTGAATTCTGGTAGCAGAGGTTCATGTCGTCCTTGTTTGCAGTATCCCAAAGCACTCTGACCATCATATCCCATTCTTTGCATAATGAGGAGGCCTTTGCCATACTGTTCCGTAGGAAGTGTAACTTGCGGTTTATCAATGGTGATGCGATTTTTATAGATCCAGTCCGCTAGGTCCTCATCTTGTGTCTCTTCCTCTTGACTCTTTCAAGGATGAAAGGTGTTAAGGCACATGCAGGCGTGATTAGTGGTTGCTGGAGTAACTGCTGTGGTTTACCACGTGGTCAAGGAGAAGTGGGCATTTGGCCCACACAAAAGAGCTGACTCAAGTTATATTCTCCAGGACCTTCCTCTGCAACTTTCATCTTAAGCTTTTCTTGCTTGGGTATAGGGGTGTTCGAACTGGCAAGAGAGGCAGGATTTACATATGATGTGGAGGAAATGGCTTCCCTATTATTAGAAATAGTAATTTCTAGTTGATGGCTGATATTATGGCAAAAAGCAAAGGGATTTGCATCGCCCAGGATTGTGATCTCTGCACTATTATGTGGGAACTTGATACATTGATGGTAGGTAGATGGAACAGCTTGCATGGCATGTATCCAAGGTCTCCCTAATAATAGATTATATGGTAGAGGAAGGTCCAGAACTTGACAGATGATGTGCTTTACCATAGGGCCCACTCGGATTGGTAGTACCATAGCTGCTTTGGATGAATGCTCTGCATCATCATAGGCCTTGATGGTGATCTTCTTGCGAGGATCCACTGATTCTATTGCATATCCCAATGCTGTGATCAACTGTAGTGTACAAATGTTCAGGCCTGCTCCATTATCTATCAAGACTCGCTTGATCCTGTGTTGGTTGATAAAGCCTTCAATGTGTAGTGAAGCATTATGAGGTTGTTGGAAGGAAGAATTGTCACTTTTGGAAAAAGTGAGACAAGGTGATGACTTTAGATTTCCAACCATGGCTTGAAATTGGTCCGTATTCAGGTTTGCAGGGACTGATGCCTCTTGGAGTGCTTGATCCAAGATAGTTTTATGAGATGGTGATAGGTGCAATAGTTCTAGAATGGATATAAGTGTAGGGGTTTTGTCTAATTGTTCCACAAGATTGTACTGCTTTGGGATGGAGGTGGTGCCTTGTGGAGCTGCCTTTATGGTAACTTTGCCATGACGCGTAACAACATTGCAATTGGAGTTGGGATTTTTGAAGGTTATAGTTGCAATTTGTTCATTGGCATCATACAAGTGATTTATAGTGTAGTTATACGCAGCCTGCGTATAATCAATGGTATCAGTGCCTCGCTGGGAAGTGGAAGGACCCCTTTGATCTTGTGATGGAAGTGGATTCTTGAACATCTGATGATCATTATTGGTTGTTTTTGGGTCATGTCCTTCAATTTTAATTTCTCCTCGGTCAATAAGATCTTGAATGAGATCTTTCAATCGGTGACAATTACTTGTCTTGTGTCCTCTTCCTTGATGGAACTCACAATGTTCAGTATCTCTCCACCATGCTGGTTTGACCTGAGGTTCATAGTTTGATAGTTTAGGTAGAGTGATCAAATTCTGAGAAATGAGTTGTCGCAACACTGTTTCAATGGGTTCCCCTAAGGGAGTGTATGTGTGTTTTTGTTTTTGTGGATGAGGTCTTGGTTCATCATGAGATGTGATGCGACCTTGATTAGGAGGAACATTTGTGTTATTCTGAGGTGGAGGATTTTGTCCTGCAAACCGAACCACAGGTTGTGCATTTTGGATAGTCCGAGCATCCACAACTCCATCGTTGACGATATTCTTGTTTTTGTTCCAGAAGTTCGGTTTATCACTATTGAAGCACGGGCGAGGACCATCTTTTGGTTCATTAAATATTTTGATGAGTCCTTTCTTGATGAGTGCCCTTTCACATTTTATACCTTTGGTGATCATATCGTTAAAAGAATCTGTGTCTTTGACATCCAAGTGAAATTCCATTTCTTCGTTTAAGTTGGAAATGAAAATTTCCACTAGTTCTCATTCAGGTAACTGAAGAGAACGTCTGCTAGACATTTGGCGCCATCGTTGCAAGAATACTGAGAATAGTTCACCTGGTTTTTGTTTGGTATTGCACAGATCAGCCATGGTGATGTCGCGTTCAATATTATAAGAGTAATGAGATAGGAACTTCTGGATGAGTTCCTCAAATGTTCTAATGCCACCTGATAGTCGGGAAAACCATGATGTGGTTGTTCCTCCCAAGCTTTGGAGAAAAAGGCGCATTAGGTATGTGTCTTCATATGCCACTTCGAGGCAAGCAGAATGAAATTCTCGGACATGATCAAGGGGATCTCCCTTTCCTCTATATTTTTCAAATTTGGGTGTTTCGAACCCACGTGGAAAGGGTGGCATATAAAGATTCCTATCAAAAGGATAGGGACAGATGTCGTTAAGTGAAAATTGATTGGTCTTAACACCACTATGAAGTTGTTGGGTGAGATTCTCGACTTGTTGCCGCAACATCTCCATTTCATTTGGAGGAGGAGGTGGTGGGTTACCTCGAGGAATGTTATATCTGATGTGATTTCTACCTCTTTCCTCCTCATGGTGACTTTGTCTTTCTGATGCTTGTCTTAATTGGGCAAGATCAAAGTCAGAGGGGAGTTTGGCTCCTTCTTGAGTGAGTTTTAAGAAGTGAGCATCCGCATTGCTCCTGAGTATTTCATCAAACAATCTGTTAAAGTGAGGGTTATGCTGAACCCTTTCGATTGTTGAAGGAGTGGGAGTACTTGGGTTTTCTTCATTTATATTTCCTCCAAGTGCTTCTTGAAATTCATTGAGATTTTCGTCTTCTTCTTCCTCAATTTCTATTTCTCGTTGCCTTGACTGTGATTGGGTTTGAGCCATTTTGCTTGCAAGTTTTTGTTGAAGTTGATTGAAGATGATGATGAGTTTGTTGATGAAAGATTGATGTTTAGTGGATTGTGTGGTATGTAGATCTCTAGCACTCTAAAGTAGATGTAACCGAAATTCCTTTTTTGAATTGCTTTTTTTGTTTGAGGAGTTTGGATGTGATAAGGTGTAGAGAAATCTGAGATGTGTTACAGATTTTGACTACCTAGCAATGAGAGGATTCACTCATGAACTAGTTTTAACCTGCGTAGATGTGTCTCTTAGGATGAGTTTATCCTAGAGGTAGAAACAATCTAAAAAGTGATGTGATGTGTTTGATTCAAACAATATCTAAAAAAGAATCTCTTAATGTTTTGAGAGTTTTGGGATGGATTGATGATGAAGTGATGATGTATGAGTGAGATGATGGATGTTTTGTTTTCAACTTCAATAAAAACTTTGTGTTACAAATGGAACAAACTCTATCTCTTCCCTTTCAGGCGTTGGTGGCACTTCTCGAGCTGTGTTGTAGGTTATACAGATGTTTGGGAAGAAGTTGGGATTAATCTTTCCTCCTTGATTTTTGTGATAACTTAGAGCTCTATATTGCATAAAAGCTCTGTGGTTCAATGATTCTGAATCAAACTCGTTTGTTTTACCTTGAAGGTATAGACACATGCGATGCAGAAAGACTCTATGTGAGACAAAAATTTGTCTATTGAGATAGAAGAATTTCCTCCTTTTGATCAAAGCCTTTGAGCTTAATGGTCTTCTTTTCAAGGTGATATTCTGATGATGCTTCTTCTTTCGCAAGATGTGAAGAATGGTCATAAAATTTGACTCTTTGTTGTTTGTACTTTGTTTTTGGTATTTTGTTTGTTTTTGAGAAATGTTGGATGAATACTTTGTTTTTGGGATTGATTTTCTGATTTTTCTTTGACAAGAAAACAAAGCAAGCACACAAACACAAGAATGTTGCCTCAAAGGCACAAATGAGTATGGGTCTAGATCAACCCAATCCTTGGACTTGTTTTTGACCCTTCCTTTAGATTTATTTTAAGGTGTATTTCCAAAGCCTAAAGTCAGCTCAATTTGCACTAGGTCTGTAAAACAAACACACTTCAAACACTTTTTATCCCTAAGGTCAAATGGCTAGTTGTGATAAATTTAGCCCACATCTTGATATTTCTTCGACTTTGGTACTACATACCTTATGAATCCCGCTGTGGCAGGTAAGGATGTGATATACTAAGTCTTGCACGAGCATAACAAATAGATGATCCCTATGATGGGGTAGTCACCACTTTTATCAAGCCACAAGTGACTTTTCAAAAAGCTATGTTTCTACTCAAGGAAATATGTATGGTGAGTATCTTGGGAGCAAAACCATCTATGCTCTTGCACTAAATTATATCTCAGATATCCTCAATCAATAGAACATGTGGGCTACTACTTAAAGGTGTTTAGTCATGTTTGATGTTTTTGGACATAAGTTCATTCTGCAGTGACTCACTTAAGAGCCTTGTAACTAGTGGTGGGGCCCATTTGTTCTTTCGGCCAGTTACACTGTAGGAACAGCTATACCCAAGGCTACAGCTTTCGCTCTCACCTGATTTCTATAGCGGCTCAAAGGATTTACTGCTCGAGGTCGTTCCCAAGAGTATCAATCCCTTGGCAGGCCTCTCTTAAAAAGATAAAATTTTGAGTGTTACTAACACTTTTCTCTTGCACCTAGGACCACGAGGGCCAAGGGAGAGGATAGTGTGTGTTAGAGGTAGGACCACTCAACTGACCTTTGTGCACAAGCGTGCCAAACACGAAATTCACTTGTTCTTTTTAATCCATCATTGCAAATATGATCTAACTATTTGGAGATGTTGCTCCAATAGCCATGGTGTTCTTTTTAACTTCAAAAAGAAATGTGTTTTGTAATCTAGAATTTGGAAATCCTGGTCAACTTAATGAAAAACACATTTTGCTTGAAGTAAAATTTGTCTGCAAAAATCAAAACAAGTGGATTGTGTATTTTATTTGCACCAAAATTTTGAAGTGTGGATTGTAAATTTTAGGTCCAAATTGATGCAAGGAAATCAAATTTGTGTTGTTGATTTTAAGCACCAATAGAAAATGAGTCCTAACTAGAAAACAATGAATTTTTTTTTGTTTTGTAGTTTGATGCAAGAAAAGAACTTTGTGTGTTGATTTTAAGCACCAATAGAAAGATGAATCCTAACTAGAAAACAATGAAAAATTTTGTTTTGTGTTTTTCAAGTTCTTTTTAAGCACTAAATGACAAATTTGTGATTTTTATGGTGAGTTGTTAACCTGCATGAGCAAAAAAAAAAAAAATAAGTTAGTAAAAATCGATGTTCAAGGGGGGCTTCCACAAGCCTAAGATGTTCAATTTTTCGGTTACAAGGCGACTTGGACAACACTCTGTCGCAATAGCGCTAGTCTGTGTTTTGGATAGAAGCGCTAATTTATATAATAGCGCTAGTCTGCGTTTGCAGAAGCGCTAATTTACACGGTAGCACTGAAAGAATAGAAGAAACAGAAAGGCCAAAAGCGCCAGAAGTGTTTCAATAGCGCCAGAATGATAATAGAAGTGCCAGAATAATGTTAATAGCGCTGAAACTTTTACAATAGCGCTATTTTAGGGACAATAGCTCTAAAAGAAAAAGTTTCGATAGCGCTAGAATGTGTTCAATAGTGTCGAAGCGCGACCTGTGTGGCACTTTCAACAAGCAAAATATGTTAGTTAACAAAAAAGATCAGAAGGTTGCGTGTTCGAATCACGTCGGGTTCACCAAATGATGCCCTCCTAAATGGTACAAGGTTAATCTATGATTAAAGAACACAAAACACACAAAACATTAGTGTTAATCAATCTAAAACTAAACTATGAAGGCATACCAAAAGAGACACAAAGAGACATGCTAATATATCTAATAAGTAAAACAAAGCTCATGAGACATCTCCAACTGCCTCTTAGCATGGCCTTAGCTTCTTCTCCCTTGTTCCTCTCCTCTCCAAGTTCCAAAATAGTGTAGCTCTCAGCAGCTTTTTGCACTATGGATGCTTATGGAGGATTGAGATTGTAGTATAGCTCTAAATGTGAAATAAAAAGCTAATACTAATGCTAAAATGATGTATTTTAACCAAAATGATAATATGTTAGATTACTTATGCTAAAAATGCTCTCTAAAATGTCTATAGTCTAAATGCATACAAGTTTTCAGGATCTGGATTATGAAGGAATGGGCTCTATTTATAGGAAAAATGGAGCAATGGATGGCCAGGATTGAAGGGTTTAACCAAGGGTCAAGCTTGAAAGTTGGGGATCCATGTGCACAATTGGCACCAATGAAATGATGACAAATGTCAACATAGGGTTGGGTTGAAAGAAGAGGTTGGAGGCATTAAAGGCCTGAGAAGACCTCATGGTTATCTAAAGGCTAAGGGTCAAGTCTAAATTAAGATTATCCATTGGATTAAGAGTTAATCCAAGGATAAACCTTTGTGCAAATGATTAAGAGATAATCATGGTCAAAGCATTAAAGGCTTGATGAGACCCTTGGGTTGAGTAGAGGTTGAGTCAAAACAAATGTTTTAACCATGTGGGAGGGTTGAATTAACCATTAATGGTTATTGGAGACTTTGGGGATTAAGTGGTTGAAAGTTGGAAGCCTTCAATGGTTATCAAAGACTTTGAGCCATTTAGTGGTTGAAGGTTGAAAGCCTTTAATGGTTATCAAAGACTTTTAGACTTTGAGAAGTGACTCCATTTTGCTTAGGAATGTGACAATAATTAGGAGATGGATTAGGCTAATTAGGAAGGGGTTAGAAGAATCTAGAAGGGGATTAGATTTTGCAAGTGGATTTGGTGGGTGAGGGAAAATAGGATTTTATTAAAAATAAAAATTCATTTATTTCAATAAATGTGTGCAAGTTGCATTTGTAGGAAAATGCAAGTGGGGTGGGGATAATGATTTAAATAAATATTTTATTTAATTTATTTAAAAGAGGAAAAGGGGATTTAATTAAATAAATTGATTTTATTTATTTAATTGATTGAAATTTGATTTAATGAATGAATTAAAATAAATTGAATAATTTATTTAATTAATAGAAGAATGTTTGGGGATGAATTAATTAAATATTAATTTAATTAATTGATGGCTAGTGGATTTTTAATCAAATAAATACGAAATATTCATTTAATTAAGATGGACAGATTTGTGTGACTACAGTTCCTATTGGCAAGGAAAACATTTTTGGCGTCGTTGCCAGGGATGGTATCAAGCTAAGAACCTGTTACAGTTATGAGTTTTCAAGTTTTCAGTATAGTTGTTTTTGATAACTCAATTTGTTTTAAGTAAATCTCATGAATCTACATGCATAGATGAAGAAGAGATGCTCAAGGTAGATTCCTTCCTAACCATCCTCATTATACAAGACTCAATCCATATGAAACACTAGATGTAAATCCTTTTGCTGCACTTTACCAAGCCCCAGATAATTTGAACCCACTTGGATTTGAGCTTTTTGAGAATAACCTTCATTTCCTCTTTGGACCTCCAGAAGAGGAACTTCATTTAGTAACTCCAGTAACTCCTCCTCAAAGACCAATGCAAGGAAATCCACCCCTAGTGGGAATAACCCACCTACACCTATGAACCCAACATTTGAGTTCCCTATTTCTGATTTGCATGATAATGCTAATCTCAAGAACATTCCAACTTCTTCCCTTCCTAAACTCTATGGATTAGTGACAGAGGATCCTGACACTTTCTTGTTTTAATTTGATGTCCTTTGTAGGAGTTATGATTATACTACAGATGCCTATAGACTCAAAATATTCCCCACCACTTTGAAAGAATCAGCTTTGAGATGGTTTATGAGTCTAGGGAGTAGTACAATCACTACATGGGATGAGATGAAATAGTTGTTTCTTGTGAAATATAAAGATTATTGTAGAGGGATTGACTGCCATGGGGATGATATTTTTAGAATGACACAGAAGGAAGATGAGAGTCTAGAAGATTATCTGGAGAGATTTTTATTTAGTGTCAAGAAGTCCAAGCATAGTACTCTAAATGAAGATTCTCTTAAGTTAATATTTTTAAGGGGAATTAGTGATAAATGCACATATGCTTTGGACCTTATGGGAGGTGGTGATATAACACAATCAACATGGAACGACATTGGCCAAATCTATCATGAGTATTCCACATCTTCTTCTAAGAAGAGTAGGCTTTTCAAGCTAGGAATTTCTTCATCAACATCCAGTAATGGAGTTTCTTAAATGGATCTTAGTAACCTTTTGAAGGATTTTAAGGAGGATATCATAAAAAATATAGCTACTTAGTTAGACACACTTCAAGATAAGAAGAAGTATGAGAAAGATGATGCAATTCTTGCAGAATTTTGCCCACATTGTAGACAAAAGAAAATATATTGCAGATGTAAGATGGTTGTAAATCTTGAAGTTCCTGATATCAAGACAGTGCAAGGAGATGATGAACAAGTTCTCTATGTTGCTCAAAGGAGGCCAAATTTTCTAAGACAATGTATGCCTCCTGATCCACTTTCTTTTTCTGGTTATAGTGGAAATTCCTATGCACAAAATAATCAATGGCAATCTCCATATGCTCAAAATTTTAAAAATGATCAAAATTGGTATAATCCTCAAGGCCAAGGGCATAATTTTTCTAATAAAACTCCATAGTGGCAGAAACCACAAGGAAATTAGTCTCAGCCTCAGGGACCATGGCAACAATTCCAAGGGAATTGGCAACCTACCCCTCAATGGAGAGGAGGTCAGCGATGGACAAATCAGTCATCTGGTTATTAGCAACCTTAGTAGCAGCCTACTATAATGCCTCCTTCTGATACCAATACTATTCCACCTAAACCTACACAACTACCCACTCAACCCATGCCAAATCCTAAAGAAAGCCTCAGCAACAACAAGAAGTTTATTTAGCTGACCCTAATCAGTACCCAACTTATTCTCTTTCTATAAGTGATATTCACCTTAGATCTAGGACAACTTTTCTTAACACATCCCCTCCAATTATAACTGAGATACAAAAGGAAAAGAAATATCTAGCCCAACAACCCAAATACCTCAAAATCAACAAATACCCCCATTTCCTTAGAGGTTGCAAGCTAAAGAGATTCCTCAGGAAGAGGATATAAATTTTGATATCATAAATTAGCTGAAACACATATGTGTTAAAATTCCATTATTTCAAGTTATTAAGGATGTCCCTATTATGGAAAAGCAATTAAAGAGGCATGTTTAAAGAAACTTGGCAGAAAGAAAAAGGATCCGCAAATAGTGCATGTAATGGGTCAATTGGCTAATATTATGTTGGGAATAGTTTCAATTCCTAAATATTCTGACCCTGGTAGTCCTATTGTAAAAATAGTCATCAATGACACTCAGATAAAGAATGCTTTAATAGATTTGGGAGCAGCCATCAATGTAATGACAAGAGATATTATACAAAAACTTGATATAACTAGTCTCACGCCTACACCTACAGTCCTGCAGCTTGCTGATAGTTCCATGGTTTGTCCTGATGGTATGATTGAGGATGTTGTTGTTACTTTAGACTCCTGGGAATATCTGACAAATTTTATGATCCTATCTCCTAAAGCTACATTGGGGGGATATCTGGTTATTTTAGGGAGACCTTGGCTTGCTACAGCCGATCCATATATTAGATGTCGGTCAAGAGACATGACTATTTATGATGGAAATACTATTAAAAATTTGGCTCTGTATTCTCCTGCTTGGCCCCAACTTGATCAAGAACAAGTTGTTTGGCCTAATGTGGGAGAAGAATTTGAGGAGGAAGTCAACTATGTCAATCATCTTATGACGATTAATAGAGAATCATTCATATGACTCCAAGATGATGATTTGATCCTCTCTAAAATTATGGCAAATGAGTTTAATTTGGAGCAGCGGTCATAAAAGTCAACATCAAATATTATAGCATTGGATTTTCCTGCAGCCACTGATATATTGCATACCCTGTTGCCGCAGGAAGTCTGCACTTCTCATCTTTCTAAGGCATCTCAGGTTGATCTTATTGTCAAAGTGGAAGTTGATCCACATAAATATCTGAATATCAACAATCAACTCACAAAGACACAAAGGATAATGTTGGTTGAATTTCTTAAATGTTATCAACACTCTTTTGCATGGGATTATAAAGATATGCATGGAATTGATCCTATAGTTTTTACCCACTGTATTTATATCAAAGAGGACTGTAGACCACTTAGACAACCACAAAGAAGAGTTAATCTTGCATTAAGGGAGATAGTCAAAGAGGAATTACAAAAATATTAAATTGTGGATTTATCTATCCTATATCGGATAGTCAGTGGGTGTCACCTCTAGTTATAGTTCCAAAGAAAGGAGGTAAATGGTGGGTATGTGTAGATTATAGAGCTTTGAACTTAGTAGCTAGGAAGGATCATTTTCCATTACCATTTGTGGATCAGGTATTAGATTCCTTAGTAGGGAAGCAGTACTTTTCATTCCTGGATGGATTCAGTGGCTACAACCAGATTCAAATTGCTCCTGAGGATCAGGAAAAGACTACATTTACTTGCCCTTGGGGGACATATGCATATTTTGTTCTACCTTTTGGGTTATGTAATACTCCAGCTAGTTTTCAAAGAGCAGTAATAAGCATATTTTCAGATATTTCCTAGGACAACATGGAGATCTATATGGATGATTTTACCACTTATGGTTCAGAATTTGAAGAGGCATTGAAGAATCTGAAGAAAGTTTTGCAGAGGTGTGAAGACTACAATTTATCATTGAATAATGAAAAGTTCTTTATGATGATGCAAGAAGCCATAGTTCTTGGTCATCATATTTCTATAACTGGAATACAAGTTGACCCAGCCAAAATTGAAGTCATTCAAAACCTCCCTACACCTATAAAGAAAAAGGATGTCAACAGTTTCCTTGGTCATGCTGGATATTATAGAAGGTTTATTAAGGATTTTAGTAAAATTGTAGGACCTTTATATTGTCTTTTGACCAAGGATATGGAGTTTAACTGGACCTCTGCATGCCATGAAGCTTTCTTGAAGCTCAAACATGCCTTGACTCAAGCACCAGTGCTCAAGGGTCTGAACTAGTCATTAATTTTTCATATTCATACATATGCATCAGACTATGCCATATGAGCAGTTTTGGGGCAGAAGGTTGACAATTTGGAGAATGCAATTTATTTCATTAGCAAAAACATGCAGGGCCCTGAGCTTAATTATACTATCACCGAAAAGGAGATGTTAGTAGTCATATATGCACTTAACAAATTTAGGCATTATATCACATGATATCAGATATATGTGCACATTGATCGTACAACAATGAAATATCTCATGAACAAACCTTCAATTACAGGAAGATTGGCTCGATGATTACTATTGATGCAAGAATTTGATATCACAGTTGTTGATAAACCAGGTAAATCTTATGTAGTTGTAGATTATCTTTCTAGGCTTCAATTGCAGGATGATCCTACAACCATAGTGGTGGAACCTAAAATTACAGGCAAAAACTTGGTAATTGATAACCGGATTGCTCAGGTTGGACAATCAAAAAATTATTCTCAAAAAATTATTCTACAAGGAGTATATCTTACCCAAGAATATTTTTTGCAATGTGATTATATTTTGCATATAAATGATTTAAAAATAAAATATATAGGGTAGGGAGAGGGAGTTGAACACTCAACCTTTCAACCCGACCTTCCTAACTACCCATACCTACCCTCCCCTTTTACCAATTGCTCTATTGTATTACTTGAAAATGTCTATTAGGGTAAATTACTATGGATAATAATTTACAAATATTTCCACAAGATTTTAATTTATTAAAGTAATCTTGAAATGTGGAAATACATTTTGAAATATGTGATTTAAATAAATTATTTTTACCCTAAAACATTGGTAAAATATATATTAGGGTAAAATGTTATTTCATATAAATGGATCTTATTTTGAAAAATATGTTAAAAGGTGTGAAATGTAATAATGAAGAAAATTGAATTTTGATATTGTTATTACCTTTTTTACTCTCTTGTAAATTATTTTTGCCCTTAATCACTAAATTAAATACTTTAGGGTGAATTTTATTTATTAAGAGATTAATTAAAGGATAAATATTTATTACAATGTTGTTTTATGTGCAGAAAGCTAAAATTCTTGGGCAAACATTAAAAGGGAGTATTCTTCATCCAAGATTACATTTTGACATTTTTTTTGTGATATAATATTTCTAAATATTACTTACGAAAGGCATTTTGAAAGTAAATCTTATTTATAGCATCTTGATATACTTATGCAAATAGTATTTTCTTTTTGCCTTTTAAGAAATTATAATTGTAATATTTTTTATCAAAAGGGAAAATATATGTGGTATTGGATGACCTAAATAGGGTTTTATATATTACTATGTCATTTTATATTCTCTTAATATTATTTTCACCCTAGGTAAATAATTTGAACATATTCATTAGGGTGAGTCATTTAATGCTTGATTGATTTTTGCAAAGGTTATTTCATATGATATAATATTTCCGATCCAAATTAAAGATTACCAAAATGTGAGAAAGTATTGTAACATTATCGGAAGGGAAGTATTTTCTTTTACTTACTATACAAAATCTTTTACCTTATGTTATTTAATGAAAACTATTATTGGAATAAATATTTACAAGTGTTTAATACTTTGATTTAAGTGAATTATTGTAAATAAGTATTTTACATAGGGTAAAATGATTATTGCCTAATCTAAAGTGGAATATATTTAATCTTTAATTAATAAGGGATTTGATTGGTTTATTTTATGTGTAGGAGATATTGAATATTTATGGGAAGTATTATCAAAGCGGAGGATAAAGGATATATTATTAAAGCTTTATTTAGTGTGTATTTTAGGGATTCAAATGTAATTATCTCTGTAAACCAAAGGGAGTGTCCTTTGGAAAAACAACTGTCTGTAACTCCCTCCTATATGCAAAAGGATGTGCCCTTTCACATATGTCTTTCGGATCAGGTATTTATAAGGAGTCTTTTTCAATTAAGGAAAAAAAGACAATTCACAATCTATCAGGCTACTAGTAGGGGCTATGGGATGTCTGTATTAGAGAAGTCTGTAGGAATGGAAGTATCATTTTGAGCAATCACTGTGTAATGGAGTATCTGTAAGTGTAGCTATTGTATGCATTCACTCTCCAGAAATTAATATACAAGATTTGCTGTTTCAATTCTAGAATTTGTGTATACTTTTTTGTTGATGAATTTCATTTTGTCCTCTTGATAAATCTGATAAAGGGTTTAATACAGTGTGCCACCACAAGTTGTTATAATTGAATATAAGATTTGCTTCTTCATGTTCTTATAGCACTTAATGGAACCTCTGTATAGATAGTCTTGTGTTACAAGTTGCTTGAAAACTGTCTCAAGAGTTTAATCAAATTATTTGTCCACAAAGTATCATGTAAATTCTTGGATAGAGGCATTGGTTTGTCATTTATTTCTGAGATTTTGATTTGTATGCATAAGGTCCTTATAGAGAAACATTCTTCCATATCCTATTTGAACTAATCCTTGTAGATTTCATTCAAGTCCTGAAAGCATTTCATTTTCAATATACAATACCTTTAACATACACTTTTATTCATATTCAGTTTTTAGTTTTCAAAGTATTCAGCTAAAGCACATGATATAGCATAGTTGCAGAACACTAATTTGCCAGTTGTGTAAGCTTGCTTAGAGGCTTAAATCCACATTTAAATAACTCTTTTGTGCTTGAGAGGGAAGGGTACACCCGCCTAGGTCTTGTGGAGCCTGAAGTGGAGAGGGATTTGGTCTTCGACCATCCCTATTCGTTGGCCAAGACTGAATGGATTTCCTAAGGAGTTGGCAAGTCTTTGGGTTTTCCAATCTATGGTTTTGGGCACCAACACATAGATGATGCTTTACCAGATGAACATTTGTTCCTGATAAAAGTACACACTCCTTGGTATGGTGATATTGCAAATTATTTAGTTGCTAATAAGATTCCTTCTCATTTTTCTCCTAAAGAAAGAAGATTGCTAGTTGAGAAAAGCTTTAATTTCTCATGGATTGCTCTGATTGTTTATTTTATACTGGACATGACAAGGTCATGAGAAGGTGTGTTAGATAAGATGAAACATATGATATCCTTCATGCATGTCATGATGAGCCATGTGGAGGATATTTTGTTGCTAAAAGAACAACACTTAAAATCCTTAGCACAAGATATTATTGGCAAGCTTTGTATAAAGATGCAACACAATATACTAGAAAATGCGATAGATGCCAGTGAATGGGTAAGCCTACCAGATCTGATGAAATGCCATTATATCCCCAGGTATTGGTTGCACCATTTGACAAATGGGGATTGGATTTTGTTGGACCAATTTATTCTCCTTCAAATGGGAAATCTTATATTCTAGTATGCATTGATTATGTTACAAAATGGGTGGAAGCACGTGCCATGACACATGCAAGAGATAATAAGGTAGCTAAATTCCTCTATGAGGAAATATTTACCAAATATGGAGTTCGAAGAGAGATTGTTTCAGATCAAGGATTGTAATTTACTTCCACATTAATTTCAGCATTGGTTAATGAATATAATATCAAACAAAGAAAGTCTACCCCATACCATCCATAAGAAAATGGTCAAGTGGAAGTTACAAACAGGGATTTAGAAGCTATTTTTACCAAGACAGTAGCTCTTCATAAGAAATATTGGTCATATATACTTCCTGAAGCCATTTGGGCATACAAAACAACATGGAAGACACCAATTGGTTTTACACCTTTTGAAACGGTGCATGGAAAAACAACAATGATGCCCATTGAGTTTGAGCATAAAACTCTTAGGACATCTCTACAGTTGAATATGACTATCTCAGAAGTACAAAAGACCACATCATGCAATTGAATGCTTTGAATGAGCTAAGAAAGATGGTTGTCTAGCATACATAGCTTATTCAACATCAATGAACTAAATGGCATGATAAGTATATAAAGGAGAGAAAATTTAAATTTGGGGATTGGGCATTGCTATATGATTCTAGATATAATGATACTATGGGGAAGCTACAGACAAGATGGTTGGGCCCATATGAAATAGATGAAGTTTTTACAAATGGAGTAGTTAGGTTGACAACAATAGACCTAGTTAGATTCAAACTTCTGGTCAATGGTCATCAGCTACACCTTTATCATAAGCCTACAACCAAAGAACAGTTCCTGTAACAATTTTCCAACCAAATACAGTCAACAATTCCTGTAGCAATTGAAGAAGTTCCTGCTGCATCTAAAAAACACCCTCTTGCCACAGTTCTTACAGCATCTGAAGAAATTCCTACAACATCTAGAGAGGACATTATGGACGCAATTCAGGCAGCTTCTGTAGGGGGCCTTCTTGGTCCTCGGTCTTAAATCCTTCATGCGTGCCTTCATAATAACAATTTCCATGCTTTATGGAAATATCATTCTCCAATAATAATTTTCTCATCCACCTCATCCCATGTCATATCTTTGTCTGTCACATCATTCATTTCATGTCATCTCATCTCATATTGTGAATAACTAATTGTTTCATGCAACATTAATTAGTACGACTATAGGTATGTGTATTATTTATTTTTCTTAATTATCCATTTATTATTTAATTATGATTATTACCTATTTTGATTCACATAATCCGCGTACCTTTCCCTCTGTCCTTTTTCACATGTGTGGACACGTGTCATCTTAAGTTGGGGGGTGTTTTATGGTTCGATTTCCAAGCTGCGTAATTATCTGTCCTTGTTAGTAATGTGTTTTAATTTGCCTGATATCATTTTTGAATGAGACATCCTATGGTATGAGTGAGTAGTTCACCCCACCGCCATAGTCGATGAAAGGTACTAAAAAAAAAGTAAAGTATTTCAAAGCATGAATTTTTAATTCTGCAGGTTATTTCAGTCCTTCATTTTGTTGTGGTAATTGTTTTGAAAGCCGAGTTAGCCATGGGAGGATCTCCTGTCCATCATGAACTAGTAGTTCATGACATTTTCTGTAGGATGTCCAGTGTGAACATTACTTCTGTATGTATGGGTGGATTGACTATATTTTAAAATTGACGGACTTCAATGAAGAAATTGCTCATGGATTCATGTGCACATACATCGAAGGAGATGCTTCTATCAAAGGGTTAAGGGTCATTGCCATAGAACAATGGATAGCCGAAGTCACTAGGTTGCCATAGGAGGGAGAACTATTTCTTGAGTTGAAAGATGCAAGAAGCACTAGGACAAAGTTTACTCACCCAGCAGATGGACCCCTAAGTGTGGACAAGCAAAGAACCATATGGACATCTCTTCCAGCAGAATGACCCCAGGTTACATTTTATGTGATGAAATATATTACCTATGATGGTAGGTACTCAAATTTGCATTCGGTTCATTTTAAATTACTGAGTCATCTACAATATTGTCGAAGGATGAATGTTCCGAATTTCTTATATCATATTATTTCCATAAGTGCAAAGGAAACACAAAAGGGTGGAAATCGTTTATTAGTCATCATGACTTGATTAAATTGTTGGTAGAACATTCTCTCACAGATGTCTCTCAAATGGCATGGGGAGAGTTTGAAGATATCCTATAATTCGGGGAGGAAAATGTTCCTGTTGCAGAAGAAATTGCTGCTCAAGAGGAAGATATCGGAGAACCCTCATCTCCTAAGGTTTCTGTAGCGAATGAACCTCATGTTGCTGAAGAAGCCTTGCCTCTTGTATAGGAAATGGTAATTGAATCAAACATTGAGCAGCCCTCCACTCATTTTCAAAGTAGACATAGTTGCCAACATGGTTCCTGAATTGATGCAATGTAGGGCTCCTCCGAGAGTTTATGCTTTATATTTTAAGGAGCAGTATTTATGTTTCAAGCTAAATCACATTGTTAGGGATCTTAGTCCTTCTCTAGATACTCCTTGACAATTTTATAATGTTTATCAAATCTCTCCTACAACTATTAGGAATTTGTTATGTGAATTTTATTTGCATAATTATGTTGTGCCTTCTGACAATGAATGGAATCCCTTACTATACATTGGTGACATTCAATTAAAAGCATTGATGTCAAGGATACAAAATGAAATGAGTATGGGAAAACATGCTAGAAAATACAAAAATTTGGAGTTTTATTGCCCAGTGCCACTCAAAGATGAAGCCAAAAACCCATGGCATATGTACTATGACTGGAAGAAGTTGTTAACGAGACTTGATGTTAGAAGTCAGGTTTTACCGTTGAGAGAAGAAGCATTTCGAGAATATGAGCATTTGGTTGAAAATGAAAATAAACTTGCAGTTGAATGTTTGGTTCAGCATCGGAATAATCTCCTAGAAGACCTAAAGAAGGATGAACCCCATTCAGTACCCAATTATCACATAGCCACATAAAGAGCTCATAAGTACATCCACTTGGGTAGGACAAAAATTAATAAATTGCTAACCTTGATATTTCATCCACCTATGCTTATGTGGCCATTGATGGGATGCAGGGTTACAGATAAACCATATGAAGAGGCCACAAAGGAAGCCAGATGGAATAGGTTGGAAAAGATAAAGGGGTTTTATTGGAACTTGGCTACAGGAGGAACAAGACAAGGAACCATAGGCGATTTATGAGTCAGTGCTCGGATTAGAAATTTCCCTCTTGCTAGAGGATCAACAAGACATTAAGTTGGGGGGCATGATGAGCTGAAATAATAGCTCTTATATTCCTATAACTAATAAGTTTTTGCCATGTTTTAAGTTGCATATTGGGATAGTATTTGAGTCATGTAATGTATTAAAGTTTGACTATGTGCATTCTGGATGATAACTAAACCCATTAAATCTTGTATTGTTTTGACCTATTATTCCTATTACCATGCAGATTATCATAGGTAATATCATGTGTGAATGTATAAGTGTTATGATTAATGAATATATATATATATATATATATATATATATCTATGTGTGTGTGTGTGTGCGCACGCTTGTATGTTCTATCTTTTAATTGCAAGGATAAATGAGATTCTCCAGAAGTAGTTATTGTAAGCCAAATGTTGAATCGCGTCATAAAAGTAGTTGGAGACATTCAAGGGCAGTTAAATATTCAAAACAACAGAGAGGATGGTTTGCATAAGAATCAACAAAGGAATAGCAAGGCACTGCCAGATTCATTTATATTTGTTTTCAACAAATATCAATCTTGTAACACTGCCATGCTATATTCTTGGCTGTGATTTAGCTAAGTTCCACGTTTTCTATGGATTAACTTCTTCTGTTGGTAGTCATAAATATTTTTCGCCTCATTTCATTGGCGTGATCTACATAGTAGGGAGTTGTTATAGTTTTCTAATAAATAAAAGCCTGCACCTCTTCTCAGAGGTTAGAGACAAGATTAAACAATGTTTTTAGAACTTGAAGAATTTCTTTCATTTCATGTGTTGTATCGATATTTGAAAATAATGAATAAAAGTGATTTTATTCTAAGTATATAGAATTATCTTTGAAGTTTGGATACACTCATCCAAGGGGGGCCACTTGGTGAGTATTCCTATGTGTTTGTTAGATTCATTTTTCCTTTTTTTGCAGTAGTTGTTCTAATGATTGACTGTTCCTACAGCCACTACAACTAGATCTTGTGACTGTTCCTTCAACCAAAGCAGACAGAGTAATTCCTTTTTGCTAGCTCTAAACTTAGTTAATAGTTATTTATTTAGAATCTTATGTTAATGTTAAGCTTTCCTGTAGCCATTCAATTGTTATATTTTCCCTTGTTTATTTTGAATAGATTTAGTTGTTGTAGTAGTGTAGAATAACTATCACAAGAACTTAGTGCATATATAGTGCAGACCCATTTCAAGTAATACATCCTAGGGTTGACAATGAACTTCAGTCATGGAGATAATAACTACACATAATGAATGACCAATCTTTGGGTTGAGACTTTAGTTCTAGTTATTATTCCTATTGGTGAGGCAAACACTTATAAAATAGAGTCTAGTTTCTAAAATTGTAATTTGTTTCAAAATTTCATGAATGAGTAAAGAACTATACCCGAAATAGCACCATTGGTTATTGACAAAAAATGGACACACTAAATAAAAAAATTAAAGATGAGAACCTTAATGTAATCTAAACATTAAAAAAAATGTATGATTAGATAGCTAAGAGAGCTTAATGTCATCATGGTATTTTTGAAGAAAACATGAAGGAGAGCATGACCAAAAATGCTTTAAATTTTTTTACCTTTTCAAAAAAACATGTCTTTGGCATGAAATGGTCATTCAACCATTTAGGTTGGATAACCAAGGAAAATTTCAATCCAAAGGGATGGATTTTCTCAATGCATATGATTTGGTAAGTGTCAAACATAAATACATTTTTAGAATGCTAGATCCAACTGCTCTGCATTTGATCAATCCTATTTCTCTTTCTATCTCTTTCCCTCACCTTGATTAAGGCTTATAATTTAGGGTTTTACAATTGAGGAGGTATAGTTGAGGTTATACCTTTCACCCTCTATCTACCTCCTCCCCTCTACAAATACTTCTCTTTCTCTCTCCCTCTCTTCTCTCTCACCTCTCTCTCCTCTTAGGTCTCTCCCACTCTCCCTCTCTCCCCATCTCTAGGACTCTCTCTCCTCATTTCTAGGTCCCTCCATCCCTCCTTTTCCTCTCTACCTCTCCCTCCTTGTCTCATTACCCACCTCTCCCCTCCTATATCTCTCTCACCTCTATCTCTCCCTTGATGCCTCTCACCCCTCTAGATCCCAAGGCTTTATGTCTCTCACCTCTATATCTCTCCCCTCTCCAGTTCTTTCTCATCCTCTCTGTTGTTAATTGAAACTCATCTGAGCTCATGGTGTTGTCATTGATGGCAAAACACATCATTTTGGGTTGGATACTTATCCAGTACTCACTGGTATTCAAGGTTTAACATCCAACATTCAAGGAAACTGGCAAGCAAGGGAAACCGACAAACTAGGAACTAGTATGTGGAGGGCGACATAGGAGATTGATTCAACAAAGGTTAAAGAGGCAACAATCACGTAGATTAATGTTTATATTTTTGTCTAGGCCGACATGTAATTACTTTGTAATATGATTGTAAGCCAACATAAGGCATTCATGTTTATGTATATAAAGGGTATATAAGTCAGTCTGGTTAGGTCATTTTGGGGAGATAGGTGTGATAGGTTATGTGATATTTTGTGAGCGAGATCTTGATCGACAAAATGTGAATATAATGATCTGTAGTCAGTCTTGGTTGTTTGTCAACAGGATTGGAAAGCAAATTAAGTTATTGGTAAGGAAGGAGACTATGTTAACTGGTACAAATAGTTGCTTAAACTAGAACTCATCCAACATATCAGATGCACACTCAGAGTTTAGATTTTTGTTTGTAATTTAGTATTTTGAATCTGTAGTCAGTGATGCTCCTTTGTGATGAGAAGTGTGCTCTAGGCAATGTGCCTTCCTACATGTGTAGGCCCCTATTGTAATATTTATTCATTTGGCCAGTGGGCAGATATTGTGGGTCATCAATCCCACCATGGTTTTTCCTCTTTGAGGTTTTCCACATATAAATCTTATTGTTATGGTATCGATCTTTGTGGTTGCATTATGATCACTTGTTGCTATTTGCTTTTATGCATACCAGTTACTGAGTTATTTTGTTAATAAGGTTAAAATTAATCATACTAGTAGAACACTAATTCACCCCCCCCTCAAGGTTCTTGGATTCCAACAATTGGTATTAGAGCATGATGCCTTGGAATAAGTCTAACAACATGAGGAAGATCCTGAATCCAAAATCCATGGAGACGAGTATAGAGAAAGAACTTGAAGTAGAACTTGAGGACTATGATGCTGAAAGATTGAAGAACATGAAACTGGAAGATGAGTTGAATTCTGCAAAGGAATTCATTCTTACCTAGCAAAAGAGGTTGTCATCTGCTCAAGCCAAAAGAAAGGAAATTTTACAAAATCAAGATGATGAAGAGAAGAATGCCCTTAAGGAACTAGGTTAGAAGCTGAGTCAGGAGAATGGTGTCATGAAGAATGAAATGCAAACCCTAACCATGAGGATGTCCAAGGAGATTGAAGACCAAAAGAAGAATGAAGAAAATATTGTCAAATCTTTGAAAGATAGATCTAAAGAATGCATTGGGTTGGAGCATGAGAATGATATGTTAAGAACTGAATTGGTGTTATCCCAAAACAATGAGCAAGAGTTGAAAAGAATAGTGATAGTCCTAAGAGGAGATCTGGATGCTGTGAATGAATACAAAGACAAGTTTAAGGACAATTTTGCAAAGCTTGATGAATTATTGAAGGATCAAAGGTGCAATGGAGACACTAGAGGTCTTGGATTTGAGCATGGAGAAAGCTCCGGTATTGCAAATCAGGAGAATCTACCAGTCAACCGAAATCAAAGATCACCGGTAAGGCAACCCAATGCACTTAAATTTAATGGTATATGCTTTGTTTACAATAAGTTTGGTCATATGGAAGGTCATTATAGAAATAGAGTCAATCAGAATAATAATTTCAGTACCGATCAATGTTTCAATTGAAAAAAGTATGGTCATAAGACAACAAATTGTAGAATGAATGTGAAATTTCATGCATGTGGAAATTTTGGGCATATGGCTAATCAATGTAGGTCAAGAAATGATCAAGGTTACAACAAGGCAATTCAAAAGAACAATGTCACTTTCTATGCATGCAACAAAGTAAGACATATTGCTAAATTTTACATAAGCAAGAATCCACCAATAGGAAATGATGAGAAGGGAAAATAAAAAGTTGATGATATCTAGAAGGAGCATGAGAAGAAGTGGATCAAAAAGTCTGATGATCAACCGACTGAAGAAAATACCCCAGTTACTCAACCGGCAAAGCAGAATGTTCCTGCACCGGTAGGAAACTCATCCGGTAACTAAGGCGTTAGCCTAGGGGGAGGCAAATTGATGATAGATCTTGCATTACCCCTAGTAGTGGTCTGAAATATTTTTTTAGACTTTGGAAAAGTTAGTCAGAATATTCTTTGGCATAGATATGATGGATCTTGGATCTGGTATGATATGCCGACAAGCATTTATGTCAATAAGAAATTAGGGTTGCGCAGGTTAAAAGGGAAAAAGTGATTCATTTTTCTTCATCAAGAATTCAGAGTGAAGTAGAGTGTGTTGAAGGCGATTCATAAAGCTCTTGAGAATTCCCAAGCGAATTCCAGTGCATTCAGAGCGAATTGTCAAGGTTTTTCACCGATGAAGTTTCTAAGGTATTTCTCAGTTTTTAGCTATCTTTTTCGAGTTGCAATGGCTTCTGGATCTGCTTCCACTTTGGAAGATGTTTCTACTCTTGTTGTGGTTGAATTCAAGGATCGTTCACGCCCGTTATTTAAGAAATACTCTTAGATTATGAATGTTGATGATTCAGTCGACACATTTTCTAGGGTTCCCGATGGTGTTCTTTATGTTGAGGATGTTAGAGCATACATTCACTACACTTTGGAGGAATTGGGGTCATCTGAGATGAAGACCATATATATGACAACATTATTGGATAATAATGGAGTAATCAAACTTGAATTCAGACATTTGAAGGATCAAAGGTTTATTGACATTCTAGAGATGCCTGAATTTGATGATGAAACCATCCGGTATGTGTTGAGCCATGTTCATGGTGAGTTTATGTGGCTAGACTGACCTCATAAAATCACTAAGGATTCCATTCGAGAAATTACCAGTTTTCCCCAGGTTGGTCAGAGACTAGATAAGAAGAAAATCTCGAACAATGAAGTCACCATGCTAACCGGTGCTATATTTGAAAATCAGTCTATGAGGATCAACACACTCAAAGATAAGGACGTGCAATTTTCTAGCATGGTTATTGGGTATAAGTTAACTCAATCTAATCAGTTGAACTCTATTTATAGCTCTTGTATCTACTGTGCACACAAGATGATCAAAGAAAATGAGAAATATAATCTTTACTAGTGGATGTGTGATGAACTAATGTTGGATCTTGGGAAAATCAAGGGTGAGAAGAAAGGAGTATTCCGGTATGGTAATCTTATTGTTTATTTGATGCTATTCTTTCTAAATGAGACCCCGAGATCTAATAAAAGGCAATGGGCCTTTGACATTCTAGTAGGGAAGAAAATCAAGGATGCCTTAAGAAGCCTAGGATATGACAAAGAATCCACCTTATGGGGATATTTCAAGGTTTTTCAGAAGGAAATGAAGCAAAGGGAAAGAGTGCCTAAACACATTGTTGATAAATATTCTATTGATATTTGTTTTATGGTTAGGAAAGATGAAAATTTAATGGAAGCGATGCAACCAAGGAAGATATGGATAACTGAGATGGGCTATGAATTTGATGCAGAGCTCTTGGATCTATATGCCAAGATACTTATAGATGCCCCAATAGATGAGTCAGAAAAGACCTTTGGGACAACAAAGCAAAAGGAAGTTGAAGTTCAAATAGGTTTTAGTAAGAAGAAGAGGGAAGGACAAATAAAGAAGGTAGGACAGGCTATTGAGAAAATGTCAAGTGAAATCAAACAGATTATTGGGTTAGCTGAGCCATCTTCTCTGACAGAAGTTCAGGCCTTATCGGTAGTAGCAACTGACAAAGGAGCGATGAAAAGAAAGAAACTAAAAACCTTTATTACCCCTATTGCTTCTAGATCTAAAACTAATGATGAACCTCCTAAGATTCCAAAAATCTACATGAGAATTGAAAGGAAGAAGCTTAAGGAAGGAAAGGAGAAGAAAACCATTGTCACCCCTCCGATGGTCCCTGGGCAACCTTTGAAGGAGAGGAAGCCTACAGAGAAGAGGAAATCGGTAAAAGAGACCGCTCCCACTCCTAGTAAGAAGAAGAAATCAGACTTAGATGTGGCTCTTGAATCTAGTAAAAATGTTAAAGTTATCCCTCCTTTATTTGTAGATGAATTAGTAGAACAAATTACTAAGGATGGAATTTTGAGTAATATATAGTATTACTATGTACATATGGATGATAAGGAACAAAAGGAGATTGAGGAAGCAATTTTTTTATACTTATATATATATATAAAAGAAGGCTTTAATTGAGATAGAAAAGAAATTTTCGGCAAAGTTGTATAATAAATTAGATGCTAGGAGATTGTCTACTATTGAGGAAGATAAGCATATAAAGGTTCAATAATTATTGACTGTTTGTGGTGCTATTACTGAAGAGGAGTTGCAACAGTGTCTTGAATATGCAAATAAAACAATTTTTCAGAGTAGACACATGAATGTTAGCTTAATGGTGGGCAGAGTGAATGAAATTGTTAAAGAGACTGATGAGGCATGGGTAAAATTATTTATTGATAAACCTGATTTCTTTACATCATCGGAAGTCTAGGTCCTAAGTCTGACATTCCAGACATCCTATTTGATGCTAAGGGTAAAGGTATATTGGGTGAATATCCACTAGTTTTTTATAAAAAATTAACTAAGGATATTCCTCTAGTAGTCACAAATGTACAGGTTGTAGAGGATAAATCGATAGATATTGAGGACAATTTTCCTTTGGTTATTAATATAGATACAATTGAGATTCATGATATAGCAGTAGAAGAAATAACTGCACCAAGTGGTGAAGCCACCAATGTCGAGGAGAAGATACAAGAAGAAAAGGAGAAGAAGGAAGAGGTAGAGGAAAATGTAATAGAATAGATTAAAGTCAAGGTACTGACACCATCACTGGTTGTTGGTCCCTCATTGTTGGCACTTGAAACATCTGGTCAAGTAGATTTTAGGCATTTTGAGAAGAAGAACATTGAACAACTAAGTAGTTCAAAGTTAATGTTTGTTGTAGCTCAGAAGCTTATGAAGGAAGGATCTGAGGACAAACAAGTGATTGAGCAAGCCATTCTAGTTTTGCAGTAGCTTGCACTGGAACACAAGATTAATCAGGCAACTAGTCCCTCTGGTAAGCTAAAGGGTTTGACTGAACACATTGCCAAGGAGTTCCAAACTCTTCAACAAGTGTCAAACCAATAGTTGGTGGAGAGAAATAATGCAGCTAGGAAGGTCACTTGTCACAACTTGATCACATCAAATAAGGCCAACTTGTTAGAAGAATTGAAAAGGATTGATTAATCCCTTCATCGGTGTAGCAGTATTTATTTGTCTTTCACTAACATAGCTAAATTAACAGTAGACTTGGAAGTGAAAATAAAAGTCGCTAAGGTCTAGTTAGAGCATCTTGCAAATAATTTTGATGGTACTTAGTCATGACCAACACTGTTGATGGTCAAATTTTGGTTTCAAAATTGGAGATTTCATCTTTGGAGAAGGATATTGATAGGTTAATCTAGTGGGCCAGAGAATTGAGAGGTTTGGTTAGTCCCCATCTTAACACTTTGTTACCTAATAAAAAAGAATGTATAGAATAGATGAATAAGCCCACACTGACAACCCTAATAGAAGAAGAATTACATGCATACATTCTTAATGGGTTTGTATCAATATTGGGAACACTGAAAACTAGTTGGGGTACTTACTTGGGATTTGTGTAGAGTGCTTATCTAGATATATTCAAGTACATCTAGATCTAGTAAAAACAACTTTGATTTCATTCTTTCATTTATTATTATTTTCCCCAGCTTTGGCATTGTTGTCAATGGGGGAGAGGTTGGATGTGAAAAATGTTAAGGGACATAAGAAGTAATGTATAGCTTATGGCGATCAGCCTTCTGAGATCAATTTTAGGAGATCAGTTTTGAGAAGTTTGTGGATAGGAACCGAAACAACAACTCAATGATCCATTTTTCATCTGAGTGTTGCCATCAATGCCAATGGGAGAGATTGTTGGAAATTGACACTCATGCAGGCTCATGGTGTTTTCATTGATGGCAACACACATCATTTTGGGTTGGATACTTATCCGGTACTCACCAGTATTCAAGGTTTAACATCCGATATTCAAGAAAACTGACAAGCAAGGGAAACCAGCAAACTAGGAACCGATATGTGGATGCTGACATAGGAGATTGATCTGGCAAAGGTTAAAGAAGCAACAATTACAAAGATTAATGTTTATATTTTTGTCTAGGTCAAAATGTAATTACTTTGTAATATAATTGTAAGCTGACATAAGGCATTCATGTTTATGTATGTAAAGGGTATATAAGCTGATGAGTTGAGACATTGTCATATTTCTATCCTCAGAACTCTTGAGCTTTTGTTATCTTTTGATTTGCATAGTAGTAGTGGTGTATTGGAAGTTTACTATATGTATTCCATATGTTAGCCTAAACCTATTAAATCATGTTTTATCTTTGCCAGTTTATTCTTGCAGCCATGCCATTTATTCATGTTGCCATGCGGATTGTTTAGGGCAATATCATATGTGAAATTAATAGATGTCTTGATTAAATAAAATGCGTATGTATGTTCTGGTATGTTATTTCTTTTGTAGTGCAGGGAATAAATGATGTTGTGGTGGATGTTCACCTATCACGCCAGTTGAAGGAAAGGATACTCAAGAAGATGACTAAAGATCGAACAACAAAAAAGATGAGAAGCGTAACGAATGACATAAGAGGATTAATCAAGCGATACTATCGATGTCTAACTTAGGTAGACATTGAAGTTGTAAATACTGCCATAGTATGTTATGACTGTGGTTCGGTTTAGATTCACATTTCCTGTAGCATAACTCCAGCTATCTCCTTTCTCGGTCAATTATCCACCTTTTCTTTTTGGCATGATTTGTGTTGTCTGTTGTAGATGATTTCTTTTTAATAATAAGCTCTTTATCTTCTCAGAGGTTAGATAGAAAGAGAAGGAAAAATAGAGCAGAGGATTTTTTATAGGTATTTTTGAGTTTCTTTTCATATTGAATCATGTAATGATTTCCAAAGAATGATGAATAAAAACATATTATTCTCATCTTTTAGAGTTGTTTTTGGGAAGCCTGGTATCACTCATCCAAGGGGGCCCACTTGGTGAGTGTTCCTGTGCATTTGTTAAGATTAGTAGATGTTCTTGCATTGACTGTTCCTGCAGCCAAACCAAAATAGAGTAATTTTTGTTTATCGACATTGAATTTACCTAGTATTGCTTTTATGAATTTATGTAGAAGTTTTCCTATAGCCTTTCTATAGTTTCAATTCTTGCTTATCTTTTCCGCATAATGTTAGTTGTTGCAATAATGCAATCGCAGGAACTTAGTGCATATATAGTGTAGACCCATTTCAAGTATTACATCCCTGGGTTGACAATCAAAGGAATAGTAGATAGGGAGATAGTGACTTTACCAAATGAATGTCCAAACTTCAGGTTGAGACTTCAACTAGAGTTATTATTCTTATTGTTGGGTTGAACATTTTGGTGCCGCCGTTGGGGATGGTGTCAAACTAAGAAGCTGTTATGGTTATTATCTTTTCAGTTAATTATTTTTTTGGCATACCTGATTGTTCAAAAAAATTTCATGAATTTGCATGCAAAAGCAAATAAGAGATGTTCTAGGTAGATTTCTGCCCAATCATCCTAATCATGCAGAAAATAATTCCCTAGATATAAATCCTTTTGTTGAACTTTATCAAACCCTAGAGAATTTTGTTAGCATTTCTCTAAGTTTGTTGGTATGAGGATATTGAGAAGGTTGTTGGAGATTGCTGATATAACTGATAAAGGATGATTACTATCTTAATAATATTATTTTGTCATTGATGTCAAGCAATTGATTTTCTGATTTAGTATGATGTTGTCATATCTTAATGAGTATGTTTTGATGAGTATATAGATGTCGGTAAGTGACACAGAAAGAATGTGAGAATGAAGGGGAGTGATAAGTTATTCAATGGGAAACTATTACCGAGTTAGATAGTGATGAGATTTTGTTGTTTTGATTGTTTTGATATCCTATATATGAGTATTCAAAGACTAAACAAGAAGGAGAAAAGATTTCAAGCAATAGAATGAGTACAGGTTTGATACTGTTCTATGTTACTGAGTAAGAAGCTAGTCGGTAAACACCAAGGTTATCGATATCAGTTAAAGAAGGTAGAATGTCTACCGAGTAAAGTTCAGTATTAACCAAGTAACAATCGAGCAATAATAGAATGCATTGGATGAATAAATACATTATTAAATGAAGGATGCTAATGAGCTAGAGATTTATAAATGATTGGTATGCCATGCAAGAAGTTTGTTGAGGATCTATGACAAGGAAAAACACAAGAGTTAGATCTACAGTGCATATTGAACAGTCATAACCTAGCACAAGTGCCAAGGAAGAAATACAAGTTCCAAGGCAAGATAAAATGTTTTTCAGATAGAAGGATTCAATGAACCTAGTCAAGTTTGAAGATCTTATGGCTAAGATTAATCATGGGAAATGTGATCAAGGAGATTAAGCAGTTAGGAATTGCTTATAAATAAGGAATTGTTGATGAACAAAGTATGCAGGAAAATAGAAGAACAATGATGCTGTAGAAGTGATCACTGAGCACATAAGATTGAAGAACAGATTGAGAATCCTAGCAAGGAGCAAGATAAGTGTTATGACAAGATTATTTTGAGCACATAGAGTCTGCTTTAGTATTTCAGATGTGAAGTTGTAGATATATTTTATTACTGTTATTTATTTTGTAAGTGACAAGAAATCTCTTAACCGAGTGGACCTAACAGTCTTATTTGTAAATCCTCTAGCAAGGTAACATTCTAGTTGAGTGTTTGAAATCCTTTGACATCGTCACTTCTAACAAAGTGCAAGATTCTAACAGAACTGAGGGAAATCCCTTAACCACGTCACATCTAGCAATGTGTTTATGTAATCTGTAACAGGATTGTCTTTTAACTGAGCATACTCTAGAAGGGTATATTTCTTAGTGGGTCCAAAATCCCACAGTGGTTTTTCCCTATTTGGGTTTCCACATTAAATCTGGTGTTAAATGTGTTATGATGTTTTAAGTGTATTAGTTTATGAGTTTGAATGATTTATAGTCATAGTTGCATATCAAGTAAAGGCTACCAAGATTGAATCTGATGAATATATTTTATAGTGTGTTTATATGATTCAACCCCCCCTCTCATCCAACTAACAATTGGTATCAAAGCTCTGGACTCTGGAAGAAAAGTTTAAAGGAACTTGAGGCAAGATCCCAAGATGTATAAAGGGATGCACCAAAGTTGAACAAGTCAAGTTTCTCCACATGGCAGAAAAGGATGAAGTTGCACTTATCAGGAATTGGAGAATATGCAACATATTATCTGGAGAATGATTACACTACATCTAGCACCTACTTGATGACAATGGAAGAGATAAAGGCAAAGCAAGAACATATTCAAGAAATGATTGAAATAACATCAACATTGACTGACTCAGAGTTTAATAATCTAGAAGGCTGCAATGATGCCAAAGCTATGTGGAATAAGCTTATATCTATGTATGGTGGTGATGAACATGTTCAGAGAGAAAAAGTAGACAGTCTAAGAGGACAACTTGAATCCATGAGAATGAATGAAGGTGAGAACATAATCCAATACAGTACAAGGTTAAAGGAAACTGTCAATCAAATCAAAGGAGCAGGAGGAACTATTGAAGAAAAGGATGTAACAAGTAAGTTGCTTAGAACACTTCTACCTGCTTATACCATTCAAGTCTCTGTAATTAATGAATTAAGGTATGTACCAAACATGCCAGTCTCTTTGGATGCTACTATCGGTAAGCTACATGCTTTTGAGTTAAGTAATTTTGATAACAATGGGTCTATGGTAAATAAAGTTGAATATGCATTCAGTTCTTTTCATCTTGGTGAATCTGATGATTACAATGATAGAATGTATAAGTATGCTGAAGTAAATCATAGTGGAGCAAGTGAGAGATTTCACAAAAACATGGAATAATTACACAAACTATATGAGGAAATCAGAAAGCAAGATTAGTTTGAATCATTGTTGGCCAGAAGGTTACCGAGAGGCAAAGGTAAGTATAAAGGAAAGTTACCTTTGAAATGTTTTAACTGTGATAAAATAGGACATATGGCTTCTAATTGTCCTAACAAAGAATCTAGTGAAAAGAGAGAATACCGAGATGACAGATAGAAAGACAACCAATACAGAGGGCATCGAGACTTTAGAAGGAGAGATAGAAAGACATGCCTAGTAGCTGATGAGGAATCCAATGATAATAAATCTGATGGGATTGAGACAGAGGAAGTTGTTTATGTGGCTATCAAAGATGGATCGGATGAAGAAAGGTATGAAGAAAAAGCCTTAATATCACACATAAATAATAATAATTCTTGGATTGTAGATAGTGGATGCTCACATCACATGATAGGTGTGTAAAGCAAAAAATCGCGATCGAACCCTAAGTGTTCCCCCCACCACTCCGAGGAGAGAGAAAGGAGGACACTAGGGTTGACGGTTTTCACTTAGGAGAGACTTTACATTCAAAAGAGAGGTTGAAACCCACAAGATCCAATCCCACACAATGCAAGATTGGATTCTAAATGAGTTTCAAGAGTTAAGAAAACAAGGCTACCCTCTTTTGTAAAGAATGTAGATAGAAGGATTAAGCTAGGAATGCATGAAAAGTGAGAAAGATTCACTTATAAACAGAGATAGGAATATAGGATGAAGCTGCGGACCTGGAATTAGTAGTAAACTGTCAAGACGATGCTGTCCTGCAAATTTGAGCAAAAGTTGACGGGACGATGGCGCCCGGCGTGCACACGGTCCTCCGAAAAATCTGCGAAACGAAGGGGGATTTGTTCGTCTCTGCACAAGGATTCCAGATCTTCAATTTCAGCTGCATACCTGCAACCTACACACAGAAAAGAGAGGACGATTGGGGGGTTAGGGATTAGGGGTTTGCCCTTAGGTCAAAACTCAGTTTTGGAATTAACCAAGAAATGAGAAATGCTGTAAATGTAAATAATTGTAATGTAATAAAGTACCAATACCTTGTTGTAAGAATGTTTGTATTCTTACATGCGAAGGTGTGATGTTGTTGTATGTTGTATGTTGTATGTGATCTCCTCTTCAATGGTTGAATCCTTGTCTTGAATGTAACACTTAGCCTTGAATGGAGACTTAGAATGCTCAATTGCTTGAAGGAATGCTTGAATGCCTGAGTGCTTGAATATTTGGATGTTTGAATATCGCTTCCGCCTTTTTCCCATCTACCAAAATGGGAGAGGAAAATGTAGTTTATATAATTGTTTTTTAGGGTTAAAAGACTGATTTTTCTAACCTTGGGCCGATAAGGAAACATTATTTTCCAATTTGCAAACTAAAAGACCAGAAGCCCCATAAGAGATCAAGCCCAAAATAGGGCCAGGGACCAAGGCGCTGGGCGCCATGGTCCTAGGGGACCAGGGCACTAGGCGCCATGGTCCTAAAGGACCAGGGTGCTAGGTGCCATGGTCCCACCTCCAGGGACAGCAGGGTGCAAGGAGGGTCAGGCTAGGGTGCTGAAAAATGCAGTTTTGGATGTCATGAACAAGTTTCGGGGTCTCCATTCAGGTTCCATGTTGCGTCGCCATCGTGAAGACCCAAATGTAGTTGAAATTGCAAGTGTTGCAATTTTAGGATGCTACATTTAGCCCCCACTTTAGCAGGAGTATAAGCGTATGCTTATACTTCTGGTAAAGTACAAGGAAACAACATTGAAAGACTTTCACCACGTCAAGGAGGCAAGACACACCAAGCCCCCAGTGGACTAAGGATCTTACGAATTCGATTGACAAAGTAAAAGGGAAGATCATGAGGGAGAACCATGATTGTTAGTAGTAAGGTTCCCTCACTATGAGTCATGCAAGAGAAATACCAAAAATTTTCAAGGCAAAGCTAAGTTCGCCAAGAAATTTTCAAGTATCCTGAAGGGATAGACGGGGTGTATGCCCCCCTACGTTAAAGCGATTGCACATGCCTCAATGGGGGTGATTGCTTTAAATTAGTGATACACATAAGAAATGAGAAGGGAAAGGAGCATGTTATCACAAAGATTTAGCCCCCAAGTGTGAGATAAACCCAAGGATAATAGACACAAAACACAAAGCACGAGGTGACTTCACTTTCCTTGGGGTCAGTATGCTGTATGATAATTCATGTATATCATATGTATGTATGCATAATTGTTCTTCATTCCCCAATCAAGGAAGGTCGCCTAGAAGAAGGGAACACATGTGTCTTTTGAGTCAACATGAGAGAGACCAAAAGAGATCTCAATGCTTTGCATCGTCCTCAAGTAGACAACACTAAGGACAACAAATAGAAGAATAAGAATAACACATAGAAGAAGTAACAAAAGAGAGGAGGAGAGAATCTGCTATGCTAATGAAACTAGTCTAGCACGTCATCCACCCCCCAATCTTGCTGATCAATATTTCGGGAAGGCAGGAAACACGCTAGAGAAGGAACATTCAACACAGCAGATGGAGCTATCACAAGTTCCAAAAAAGGGCTATGTTCATGTTCCAAGCCACGTTGTTCTTGTCTAGGAGCTAGGATAAGTGCTTTAGAAAATTCATTAGATAAATGGTTATCAACATCAACATAATCATATTCACTATCAGAAGCAAGAGAAGTTGTAAGGAAGTTAAGTAGCGGAAACAACTTCCTACACTAACCTTGAGAGGAGGGTAATGCAAAACTTTTTCAGATTGTTACAACAGTTACAGAAAATAGAAATAGATATAAAAGCATTCATATCACAACACAGTGATTTACGTGGGGAAAACCCTTTCGGGAGAAAAACCCCACCCTCCAAAAGCAGCACAATATTTTATTCAGCAATCAAAAACAGATTACAAAATACTTGCAGAGCAAGCTCTTCGCAGGAGTAGCACTAATCAGAGATTGAGAGGCAACTCAATAGCCATAAGACTCTTACACACAACCTCTATCTCACACACCTCATAAATAGGAGATACAATACAAGAAACCGTCAAACGGTATTACAAAACCATGGGCTAAAACCACCCAATAAGGTGTAGCCGACCTTATCTCCCTTCTATGACATGTTAAAGCACACATCAACACGTGTCGCTCCCTTTTTACAGCTCATTTATGTATCCGATACAAATTATTTTTCCTATTTCAGGAGTACAAACTTCCGGAGGCCATAACTTGAGAACCGGGTGTCCGATTGATGAACCGTTTGAAGCGCCGGAAAGCTCGCGAAGTGCTCTATCACCTTGTAACTCGCTTCGCCGGTTACGGCCACTTTTCAGGGTGTTTCGGAGCCTCTAAAGTCCCCAAAATTAAGTTTAAACATTTTATTGCACCCCTCCAAGATGAAAACTTTAATATCTTCAAAACTAGCTGTGACCTTGCGACGCAACTTTACCGGAATGCTTATCTAGCCAACCAGAAGCTTCAGGGAGAGTTTCGCACCATTTCGTGCTCAAATGAAAACTTACTATAAATAGTAACCTCACATAAATGCAAGGTTGAGACATCATTTTTCCCAACAAATCTCCCACTTGTCGAACACCTTGCATGAGCGGAAGGGAATGTCAACACAATGAATCAATTGCTAGGGGCCATAAGGCCCATAGACTCTGAACACCATCTGAACTTCTCTGTGCTCACAACCTTAGTTAAAGCATCTGCAACATTCATCAAAGTGTCCACCTTAACCAGCTTCACCCTACCATCTTCGACCATATCTCTAACAAAATGATACTGAACATCAATATGTTTGGTCCGGGCATGAAATGTCGGGTTCTTAGCTAGGCTAATTGTACTCTGACTGTCACAGTAAACTATCACTGTACCTTGTTTTATTCCAATATCCGAACATAGTCTCTTAAGCCAAATGGCCTCTTTACAAGCATGAGTAGCTGCCATATACTCTGCTTCAGTAGTGGATAGAGCAACCACAGCCTGTCGCTTACTCATCCAACTAATTGCACCACCAAACAAAGTAAACACATAAGCACTGGTGGATCTTCTACTATCAATATCACCTGCCCAATCTGAATCCACATAACCATGGATATCAAGGGAAGTCATGTCTCCAACTGAATTACCATGATAACACAAAGAATACTCTAAAGTACCCTTCAAATATCTGAAGACTCTTTTGACTGCATCCCAATGAACTCTACCAGGATTAGACATATATCTAGAAAGTACTCCCACTGCTTGGGCAATGTCTGGTCTAGTACAGACCATAGCATACATCAAGCTTCCAACCGCACTTTGGTAAGGCACTCTGCTCATGTCTTCCATCTCCAATGGGGATGTAGGACAATCTGAAATAGATAGTTTCATTCCAACTATAAAAGGAACACTCAATGGTCTACAATTCTGCATGTTGAACCTTTGTAACACTGAATTCACATACTTACTCTGGCCTAGCCATAGCTTTCTGTTCACCCTATCTCTTCTAATTTCCATCCCAAGGATGTGCTTTGCTGCACCAAGATCTTTCATTTCAAATTTAGCAGCGAGTTGAGACTTCAGTTCTGAAATCATACCTTTCCCTTTACCAATGAATAACATATCATCAACATACAATGCAATGAATAAGAAATGATCACCATAAGATTTATAATAAACACAGTGATCTGATTTAGAACGTTCAAATCCCAAACTCAACACATATGTATCAAATTTCTGGTACCACATCCTAGGACTTTGTTTGAGGCCATACAAAGATTTCTTCAATTTACAGACCAAATTTCTTTTGCCTTTCACCACATAGTGCTCTGGCTGTGTCATATAAATATCTTCCTCCAAATCACCATGAAGGAAAGCAGTTTTCACATCCATTTGCTCAACCTCTAAATCATAAGCAGTAGCAATAGAAAGCAAAAATCTAATGGACGTCATTTTTGCAACAGGAGAAAATATCTCACCGTAATCAACACCCTCAACCTGAGAGTAGCCTTTTGCAACCAACCTTGCTTTATACTTCTCAATGCTTCCATCTGAACCAATCTTTTTCTTGAACACCCATTTACAACCAACAGGTTTTCGTCCTTCAGGCAATGGTACAAGATCCCATGTATCATTCTTTTTCAAAGCTGCCATTTCTTCCTCCATAGCAATCTTCTAGGATTCTGCATCATTCATACCTAATGCCTCTTCTACAGATTTTGGTTCATCCATACTAGTATTCAGAGCAAAAATACATCTCCAATCATCAGGTGAATACCTTTCAGGTGGTTGTCTATGTCTTGTAGACCTTCGAACAAGCTGAGTTGGAGGTTCTTCTTCCTCTTCTGAAGATTCAGAGCTAGACGAGCTCTCCTCAAATTCTTGCCTATCTAGGGGTCTCGATTCAACTCTTTCAGGTGTAGAAGGAAGTTGAATCACATCTTCTTTTTTAGTCTGTTCTGGCTGCAATGTAACAGAAGGAGACTTAATTTCTCTAAAAATAACACTTCTACTGTGAATTACCTTTTGTGCAACAGGGTCCCAAAGCTTGTATCCTTTCACACCATAACTATACCCGATGAAGATACATTTCACAGCCTTGTTCTCCAACTTTGTTCGCTTCTCCTTTGGCACATGTGCATATGCCTCGCAACCAAAAACTCTAAGATGTCTCAATGAAGGCTTGTGACCTGACCATGCTTCCATAGGCATTTTATCAACAAGAGCTGATGTAGGAGACCTGTTAATCAGATAGCAAGCAGTGGCAACAGCTTCAGCCCAAAACTTTTGTTCGAGACCAGCACCACTCAACATACTCCTAGCCTTCTCCATCAGTGTCCTGTTCATTCTTTCTGCAACTCCATTCTGCTGTGGAGAATACGGAGTTGTCTTCTGCCTGTTAATTCCACAATCTTTACAAAATCTATCAAAATCATTAGAGCAAAACTCACTGCCATTATCAGTTCTCAAACATTTTATTTTCTTTCCAGTCTGCAACTCAACCATTGCTTTAAATTCTTTAAAACGACTAAAAACTTCAGATTTACTCTTTAGAAAATATACCCATGTCCTTCTACTAAAATCATCAATAAATGAAACATAATATGTGGATTTTCCAATCGAAGAGACATCTACTGGACCAAACACATCAGAATGGATAAGATCCAAAACACCACAAGTTTTATGAGAACTCGAGTAAAACTGAACGCGGTTTTGTTTTCCATAAATGCAATGCTCACAGAAATCAAAGTCAAGATTACAGTCATTCAAACCTTCAACAAGGTTTTTATTTTTCAAGGTCCTTAGACCCTTTTCTCCAATGTGGCCAAGTCTCTGGTGCCATAACATAGTCTTCTCTGCAGGTAACTTTGCTTCAGACGAAAGAGCACCCTTAGGTACCCAAAAACCATTTCCATCTGCTGAAGGTGAAACCTTCAAATCTTCCAGTGAAGTATCCGCAGATTTACTTTTTACAAAAGTGCTATTACACTCAACAGTGTATGCTTCAAGCTTATACAAAGTGCCAAACCTGACACCTCTAGCAACTACCATAGCACCCTTAATCATCTTACATCCTGCTTTAGAAAAGACTACCTGCACACCCGCATCTATCAGTTTGCTCACAGATAACAAGTTTCGTTTTAATCCAGGGATATGCAGCACACCATTAATCCTTTTTATTCTACCATCAGAAAACCTGATTCTAACTTTACCTCGACCAACAATGTCTAGATGTGAATCATCACCCAAGTACACCTTACCTCCATTAAATCCTTCATATTCAGAAAACCAATCTTTATTGGAAGTCATATGAAAAGATGCACCTGAGTCAATTAGCCAGGCATCATTACCTGCATGAGTTGCCAAAGCCGCAATAAATGCATCGCCATCTTCCTTGTCGGACTCAGAATCAGAATCGAACTTTTTCTTTTTCTTCTTCTTTTCTTCTTTGCAGTCCTTACGGATGTGAGCCGGTTTACCGCAATTCCAGCAAATGACTTTGGACTTTCCAGGAGATTTCGATCTCCCTTTGGATTTGGACTTGCCGCGCTTCTCATTCTTCTTACCTTTCTCCTTAGGTCTTCCACGAACGGTTAGGGCTTCCTTTGAACTGATGGATACCTTCCTTCGCATCTCTTCACCGAGTAGGGCACCCACCACGTCTTCAGATTTCAAAACAACATAAGTACTACCGATAGCCATAACAAGAGAATCCCACGAATCAGGCAAAGAACAAAGCAAGATCTGACATTTCTCCTCCTCATCCATCTTAACACCGACGGATACTAATTGAGCCACAATCATATTGAATGCTTCTAGGTGGTCTGCAATTCGTCCACCCTCTTCCATCTTTAAGGAATACAATTTCTTTCTTAAGAAAATTTGATTTAATAAAGATTTCACTTGATACATCTCACCAAGCTTAGTCCATAGCTTCTTTGCAGAGTTCTCTTCATGGACATTGATTAGAACAGAGTCTGCCAGGCACAGTCTGATTAGACCCTTAGCTTTTTGGTCCATAACATCATACTGAGCTGCCGCAGTAGGATCTGAGGGCCTTTGGACATTCGCAATAACAGCATCCCAAAGATCTCGATCTATTAGCAGATCTTCCATCTTTAGCTTCCACATCTCAAAATTACTTCCATTAAATTTCTCCACCTCTATTCTCCCTGACGAACTCGCCATCTGAATATTCCTGCAACAAGATCAAAAGGTGTCTTCTGCACAAGCTCCCACTCAAATCTGGATTAGTTCAAAAAAAAACCCAACTGCCCACAATTGAAACCAAAGGTGATCAGGCTCTGATACCACTTGTAAGGAAGTTAAGTAGCGGAAACAACTTCCTACACTAACCTTGAGAGGAGGGTAATGCAAAACTTTTTCAGATTGTTACAACAGTTACAGAAAATAGAAATAGATATAAAAGCATTCATACCACAACACAGTGATTTACGTGGGGAAAACCCTTTCGGGAGAAAAACCCCACCCTCCAAAAGTAGCTCAATATTTTATTCAGCAATCAAAAATAGATTACAAAATACTTGCAGAGCAAGCTCTTCGCAGGAGTAGCACTAATCAGAGATTCAGAGGCAACTCAATAGCCATAAGACTCTTACACACAACCTCTATCTCACACACCTCATAAATAGGAGATACAATACAAGAAACCGTCAAACGGTATTACAAAACCATGGGCTAAAACCACCCAATAAGGTGTAGCCGACTTTATCTCCCTTCTATGACATGTTAAAGCACACATCAACACGTGTCGCTCCCTTTTTACAGCTCATTTATGTATCCGATACAAATTATTTTTCCTATTTCAGGAGTACAAACTTCCGGAGGCCATAACTTGAGAACCGGGTGTCCGATTGACGAACCGTTTGAAGCGCCGGAAAGCTCGCGAAGTGCTCTATCACCTTGTAACCAGCTTTGCCAGTTACGGCCACTTTTTAGGGAATTTTGGAGCCTCTAAAGTCCCCAAAATTAAGTTTAAACATTTTATTGCACCCCTCCAAGATGAAAACTTTAATATCTTCAAAACTAGCTGTGACCTTGCGACGCAACTTTACCGGAATGCTTATCTAGCCAACCAGAAGCTTCAGGGAGAGTTTCGCACCATTTCGTGCTCAAATGAAAACTTACTATAAATAGTAACCTCACATAAATGCAAGGTTGAGACATCATTTTTCCCAACAGAAGTAACATTTTCATCATGAATAACATTTTCATCTATATCATCATTAAGATTTATAAAAATAGGATCTTTAACTCGCACAGGATCAAGACCATCATGCATCTTATGTTTAGGAGATTTTGGAGAAAATGGAATAATGCTTGTTGAAGGTGTTTTTGGAGATTGCAAAGTTTGAGAAGCAGCTGCCTGAGCTCTAAGACGACGCTTTCGTCGGTGTTCACATGCAAAACAATTTCATCTAGTCTTAGTAGGAAGTGGAGAAGATTGAGGAGGAGGAATGTTCTCATCCTTATCACTTGGGTGTTTAGGTTGTGGTCTCTTAGGCTGGATAATAGGAGAAGAGGAAGGTCTCTTCTCTCCATAAGAGGAAGGAGGAGGAACTGCTCCATATAAAGGAGGAATATTTGGTTTAGGAAGGAGACCAAGTCCATCATGGCGAGGAGGTATAGGCCTACTTTTAGAAATTTTATTAGACATAGACATAGTCACATCCATAGGAATGGGTTGGGAATCTTCTTGAGGAAAGACATTAGTTTTATCTTTCAAAGGAAGAACTTCCTTCTCAAGAACGATAGGAATATCAAGTTTGGGTCTTCTAGGTTCACTTAAAGATAGGATCATATCTGTTTTCCACTTTTGATAAGATTTGAAAAGATGATCACTTCGCGGAGGAAGAGATTGGAATTGTTTAAGCCAAAAATAATCAATAGGAATGCTAGAAGTTCTTTCAGTTGGTTTAAAGAGACTATGATTGACAGTAACAACTTCACCATTATGGGGAAATTTCAAACATTTGTGAATAGGAGAAGCAATAGCTTTCATGGAAGATAGCCAAGGATAGCCTAGCTTCACACGAAATTGTTCGGAAGATGGAATAATAGCAAAGCTCACATCAAGGGATTTGTTATGAACTTCAATAGGTAATGTAATAGAACCAATTGCAGGAGAAGAAAATGCATCAAATAATTTCACAATCACATCTATTTTGTCATAGATCACTTGATTCAATTGCAAAGTAAAAAGAAATTCTTTAGTAATAACATTAACCATGCAAGAAGGATCAATAAGCACTCCATGGCAAGGTGTATTCTTGACTTTTACAACTATGTATAAAGGACCATTAGGTGCCCTAATAGTTTCACTAGAATCAAATGTGATGGAAGGTTCTTTAAGGTTTTCTTGCTGCTCTACAAAGTTAATCACATTCGGAGCCATAGACACAAGATCATCAGGTGAGACAGAGGAATCATTAGTATCAATCACATTAGAGCTATGAGAAGGTAATGGATCAGTAAAAATCTTAAGATTTTGGTTAGGAGGAGCTACAAATGTGTTGCCTTTACCATTCACTCCTGAAACAGAGATAGTATTATTATCAATCAGATCTTGAATTTTACCCTTTAAAGCAAAACATTTTTCAGTATCATGCCCAGGTTGACGATGAAATTGACAAAAAGATTTGTTATCAAAATAGGGTGAATTAATCTTTGCAGGATCTATTTGCTTTATAGGAGGGAGAGTAAGCACATTTTGTTCCAATAACTTATTCATAATACTATGCAATGATTCATTCAAAGGAGTAAACTTTCTTTCTTTCTTGAAAAACTTAGAAATAGGAGGCACACCTGATGCTGCATTCACATTGTTGTTGATGATGTTTTCATTGAATTTAATGGACTCTCTGTTCAGTTTAAACTTTCCAAATGGTTGTTGACTACTATCACCCTTATCACTCAGAGCCATAGGATTCTCTTGTTCCATTTGACTCACAGTCAGTTGATAATTGTGAAGAGTTGCACACAACTGTTGGAAAGAAGTAAACTCAGAAAACAGAAGTTTTTCTCTAATATCTTTTTGTAAATTAGAAATAAAGATTCTTTGAATATCATTGTTAGGCACTGGAAAAGAAATTTGAGCATACAAATGCTTATATCTACCAATGAAATTAGTCACTTTTTCTTTAACACCTTGTTTACAATGCATTAAATCAATCAAAGTAACTTTAGGACTTATATTGTTTTGAAATTGTTGAATAAAAGCATTTGCAAGTTGTTCGAAAGAAGTAATAGAATAAGAAGGCAATGAGCAATACCATTGTAGGGCTTTATCTCTTAATGTCCTAGTAAACAGTTTTGCAAGCAACCTTTGGTCATAAGCAAAATCGGTACATATTGTTTGAAAAGTCTTAACATGTGTTAGAGGATCACCTTTACCATTATAAAGCTCCAAATAAGGGATTTCAACATGTTTAGGAGGAATAGCTCGAACAATGTCAAGAGAAAGTGGGCTCGCAACATCAAATGTTGGCACACTAAACTTAGATTGATTCATAGAAGCAATTTGTTGCTGTAAAGAAGAGACAGTTTGTGCAAGATTGTTAATGGTCACTTCAGTCGAAGAGTTCATATTAGATGTGTTAGATTGTGATGGAGGTATTATGTTATTGAAAGAAGGTATTGATTGAGAGTAAGGTGGTGGGACACTATGATAGTTAGTCATAGGAGATGATTGGAAAAGAGGAGCACTACAAGGAGGAATGGAATGGTTAAATGAATTGCCCCCTTGCGTCATGTTCATTTGTGGAGATGTAATAGGGACACTCATTGAAGGAATGAATGAAGAAGTTGGATTGAATGAAGGAAGAGGGTTAATTGAAGAGGAAGGATTGCCCCCATGACTAGTGATCATAGGCGGAATGTCTTGTATAGAAGTAGTCATTATGTTTGATGTAAAGGTAGGTATGCTAGTAATAGAAGTTGTCAAAGGAATAGAATGATTGACTTGAGTGGGATGTTGTGTATAACCTAAATTTTTGGCACAACTCTTCATAGGCCTCACATTTGAATCCACAATGTGTGCAATACCACACAAAATATCAATTCCATTCTTATCACTTTGAACCATACGTTTTAGACCCTCAATTAATGAAAGAGATTGACTATCGGGATACTCATGAGACATCCATTGCTGAAAATCATCAAATTGGTTATCCAATTTTGAAAGTTGTTCTACAGAAACGTCATGGAGAGCTTCTTCATCATTAGGAGGATTAGAGGAATTACCCATGTCCTCGTTAAAAAGGCCATTCAAATTAGGTTCCATCTCCTCAGTAATTAAACCTTGGAAAGACTTAATTCTATGGCTTCATCTAACGGGAATAGTGTAAGTAGGGCTTATTGTTGTAAAACTCATGCACTAAAGAGAGAGAGAGAGAGAAGATTTTGAATTTTAGAGGTAGCAAATTTCAATAAAATCAGCCAATCTCCTAGATTTAGGCTGTTAAATGCAATCACAACAATCTCCCGAAATTTCGACAAAAATGTCAGGGACCGTGGTGCTCGGGGTGCACATGGTCCTCGCAACTTTTTTCAAAATTTTTAGGGATGAAAGTTATGATGATTTTAAAGCTAATCTGAAAAAATTGAGTGATTTTATGATTCGTAGATAGGCCAAATTAAAGTTGCAATCTCAAAATTGAACCCTACCAAGATTGTTGAAAAATGCAAAATTTGAATTTTGAAAAAGAGAGGGAAACTGAAATTTTGAATTTTATGATTTTAGAGGGAATACCAAAAGCAATGCAAGCTTTGAAATTTAAAAGTTGACTCAATTTCACGCAAAATTCAATTTTGAAAGCGGAAATCAAAGTTGTTGTAATTAAACATTTAATTTCAAAAGTCACAAATTGCAAAAATTTGAATAAAGCATTGAAATTTCGAATGAATGCCAACACACTTTTCAGATTTAGGACAGTAAGAACACAATTTTGCCACAAAATTTCAATTTCAACAATTTTTGAATGATTAGGAGCCTTAATCCAAGTAATCACTAGACCAACTTTGACTTTAATTTTGAAAGTGTTAGAATTGATGAAATCAGCAAAGATTCTGAATTTTAGCAGAAAAATACAGTAAGATCTATCTCCCGAAATTTCGGAAAAAATGTCAGGGATGATGGCGCTCGGAGTGCACACGGTCCTTGGAACTTTTTTCCAAATTTTTAGGGATGAAAGATATTATGATTTTGTTGCGGAATCCAAAGTTACAGCCGATTTGGAGATGTTTTGATTAGTGAAATTGTCAGTCAAAGGTTGAATCAAGAGGGTTTTAAAAATTAGGGTTTTGACACTTAACCACTTAATTTTCAGAATTAAAGCACAAATATGAATTGATAATTTGTAATAGAAGGGTAGATCGGAAACAAGCATTAACAATTAGACATTTCGCAAGCTCAAAAAAGAAAATTTAGGGTTTTCATGCAATTAACCTCTAAAATTTTGCAAAAGATCAAACATGGAAATGTAATTAAGGAATCCAATTTTCAGATCTAACCATGAATAATTAGAAAGGATGTTCACGTTGGGTTCACTAAAATGTAAAGTGGAAAATCGCGATCGAACCCTAAGTGTTCCCCCCACCACTCTGAGGAGAGAGAAAGGAGGACACTAGGGTTGACGGTTTTCACTTAGGAGAGACTTTACATTCAAAAGAGGGGTTGAAACCCACAAGATCCAATCCCACACAATACAAGATTGGATTCTAAATGAGTTTCAAGAGTTAAGACAACAAGGCTACCCTCTTTTGTAAAGAATGTAGATAGAAGGATTAAGCTAGGAACACATGAAAAGTGAGAAAGATTCACTTATAAACAGAGATAGGAATATAGGATGAAGTTGCGGACCTGGAATTAGCAGTAAAATGTCAAGATGATGCTGTCCTGCAAATTTGAGCAAAAGTTGAAGGGACAATGGCACCCGGCGTGCACACGGTCCTCCAAAAAATCCGCGAAACGAAGGGGGATCTGTTCGTCTCTGCACAAGGATTCCAGATCTTCAATTTCAACCGCGTACCTGCAACCTACACACAGAAAAGAGAGGACGATTAGGGGGTTAGGGATTAGGGGTTTGCCCTTAGGTCAAACCCCAGTTTTGGAATTAACCAAGAAATGAGAAATGTTGTAAATGTAAATGATTGTAATGTAATAAAGTACCAATACCTTGTTGTAAGAATGTTTGTATTCTTACATGCGAAGGTGTGATGTTGTTGTATGTTGTATGTTGTATGTGATCTCCTCTTCAATGGTTGAATCCTTGTCTTGAATGCAACACTTAGCCTTGAATGGAGACTTAGAATGCTCAATTGCTTGAAGGAATGCTTGAATGCCTGAGTGCTTGAATATTTGGATGTTTGAATATTGCTTCCGCCTTTTTCCCATCTACCAAAATGGGAGAGGAAAATGTAGTTTATATACTTGTCAATTAGGGTTAAAAGACTAATTTTTCTGACCTTGGGCCGACAAGGAAACATTATTTTCCAATTTGCAAACTAAAAGATCCAAAGCCCCATAAGAGACTGGGCCCAAAATAGGGCCAGGGACCAGGGCGCTGGGTGCCATGGTCCTGGGGGACTAGGGTGCTAGGTGCCATGGTCCTGGGGGACCAGGGCGCTAGGCACCATGGTCCTGAAGGACCAGGGCACTGGGCGCCATGGTCCCACCTCCAGGGACAGCAGGGTGCAAGGAGGATCAGGCCAGGGTGCTGAAAAATCTCCATTCAGGTTCCATGTTGCGTCGCCATCGTGAAGACCCAAATGTAGTTGAAATTGCAAGTGTCACAATTTTAGGACGCTACAGGGTGACAAACACAAGTTTTTTAAATTAGAAGATTATGATGGAGGTTATGTAAGATTTGGTAATGATACACCATGTCCTGTGAAAGGTAAAGGTTCTATCACACTTCTTGACAATGGTAAATGTGATGATGTATATTGGGTTGAAGGTTTGAAATATAATCTATTGAGTGTAGCACAACTAAACAATACATGATACCGAATAGAATTTCAGAAGGGAATTGTCAAAGTTCATGACAAACATGGAAAGTTGGCTACTACCGGGACTCAAACAAAAGGTAATACATTTCATCTTGACTCAACTTGGAACAATTGTCTATATGCAAAAATAGAAGATACCTGGTTATGGCATTAAAGGTTTTGTCATGTAAATTTTGATAATCTGATCAAAATAAGTAAGAAGCACCGAGTAAGAGGTCTATCGAGCTTGGAAAAACCTGAGAATACAATGTGCCGAGGATACTAGATGGGTAAGATGACAAAATCAAGCTTTACAAGTAAGTCCTACACTTCCAAAGGAATCTTATATCTAGTGCACACTGATCTTTGTGGTCCTATGAAAGTTCAAAGTTATTATGGTGATAAATACTTCATATTATTTGTGGATGATTACTCAAGGATGATGTAAGTTATGTTTTTAAAAGAGAAATCAGAAGCCTTTCAAATGTTCAAATGGTATAAGGCAAGAGTTGAAAATGAAATAGGAAGACAGTTGAAATGTCTAAGATCTAATAGAGGAGGAGAGTTCATTTCTGATGAATTTAACCTATTTTTCAATGATCATGGTATAAAGAGACAAGTGCTTGCATCGAGAACTCCACAACAAAATGGGATAGCTGAAAGAAGAAATAGATCAATTATAGATTGTGCTAGAACCCTGATGATAGAAAAGAGGGCACCTCAAACATTTTGGAGAGAAGCAATAAGCACTACAGTTTACACCCTGAACTGAGTACAACTGAAGAAAGGAACTTTGAAGACACCGTATGAAATCTGATATGACAAGAAACCTAATGTAAGTTATTTTAAAATATTTGGAAATAGATGTTATGTTCACAAAGATGATAGAAATGGAATATTTGATCAGAAAAGCGAGGAAGGAACATTTCTTGGTTATTCTTCTAGAAGTAAAGCATTTAAATGTCCGATCAAATCATCTAACAAAATAGTGGAAAGCGTAAATATGAAAATTGATGAATTTGCAGAAAGAAATGATGAAGGAAATTCCAAAGAACTAGAAGATTATGAAGAGTTTGTATATGTACAACCAAGAAGTCCTACTAAGAAAGCCAATGAAGAAAATACTCAGTTACCAAGTGATGAATAAGATCATACAGAGCCTACCGAGCCTATATTAGCCAAATATGTCAGAAGAAATCATGCATCAAGTTAGATTATAGGAGATAAGGATGATCCAGTGATGACAAGGAACAAACTGAGACATAACACATGTCTGATATTCGAATTTGAACCAAGGATAGTAAAAGAGGCATTTAGCAATGAAGATTGGGTAAATGCTATGACAGAAGAGATTGAACAAATCAAGAAAAATGAAACATGGACACTGGTCCCAAGACCAAAAGAGAAAAATGTAATTGGTACAAAGTGGATTTTCAGAAACAAGCTAAATGAAAAAGGTGAGGTCATTCAGAATAAAGCAAGACTAGTTTGCAAAGGTTATGCTCAAGAAGAAGGAATAGACTATGGTGAGACTTTTGCACCTGTGGCAATACTTGAAGGAGTAAGAACATTGTTGGCATATGTTGCTTACAAAAATTTCAAGGTATATCAAATGGATGTTAAAACTGCATTTTTGAATGGTATACTAGAAGAAGAAGTTTATATTGAATAGCTTGAAGGATTTATTGAAGAGAAGAATAAAGATCAGGTATGTAAGTTGAACAAAGCATTATATGGCCTAAAGCAAGCACCTAGAACATGGTATGAAAGATTGCACTCTTACTTAATCAAGATTGGATTTATGAGGACAAGTGAAAACAACAACATGTATATGAAGAATGATGAGCACAATGGAATACTGATTTCAGCCATATTTGTTGTTGATATTATTTTTTGTGGAAATGACTCTTTATGTAAGAACTTTAGAAATGAAATGTGCAAAGAATTTGAGATGTCATTAATCGGTGAAATAAAGTATTTTATAGGTTTGCAAATACTACAAATGAAAAATGAGATTTTCATTACTCAATCCAAGTATATAAAGGGAATCTTGAAGAAATTTGGAATAGAAGATTCTAAACCTGTAAGTACTCCTATGACTACCAATTGTAAACTATCAAAGAATGATGAATCTACATCTGTTGATGAGACACTTTATCGATCTATGATTGGAAAGTTGCAATATATGGTTCACAGTAGGCCTGATATAGCACATGCAGTAGGTATAGTTGCAATATTTTCTGCAGATCCCAAAGAAACCCATATGACAGCAATCAAGAGAATTTTTAGATACTTGAGAGGCACCGAAGATTATGGTTTAGTATATAAAAAGAGGAATGATTTTGACTTAAAAGTCTATACTGATGTTGATTGGGCAGGAAATATTGATGAGAGGAAAAGCACAAGCGGTGGAGCTTTCTTTTTGGGAGAAAGACTAGTAAGTTGGCTTAGCAAGAAATAAGGATGCATTTCACAGTCAACAGCTAAAGCTGAATATGTGGCTACAGCATTGAATTGTACCAATATAGCATGGATCAAACAACTATTGGAAGGTATGAATGAGACAGTTATCGAGCCAGTAATTATATTTTGTGGTAATACTAGTGCTATTAACATTTGAAAGAATCTGGTAATGCACTCTAAAACAAAGCATATCTCTATGAAGTATCATTATCTAAGAGAAGAAGTTTAAGAAAAGAAAGTTGTGCTCGAATATATTAGTTCAAAGGAACAAATAGAAGACATCTTCACAAAGCCACTGCCGAGGGACACTTTTGAGTATCTCAGAAGCAATTTAGGGGTCCTACCCCTATCTTTTACTCACTGACAGAGTTTGGTGAAAGCATCAATTCTATGACTCTACAGAATATTATTTGTGAGTTGATGCTGATTTACATACTTTAGGAGGTTGCCTAAAGTTGTGTAGGAAACAGTGAATGAAGACAAGTTGCTCTAACTAAGACTGAGATGATACATTTGTATATGTTTTAACAACAAGGAAATTACTTCACAGGGGAAGTAATCATGCATTAGTTTTACTTTTTGGCATTGTTGTCAAAGGGGGAGAAGACTAATGAAAGGGGGAGAAGTTTGCATGAGAAGTTTATAGCTCAAAGATAACAAGCAGATAGAATAACAACAATCTGAATTAATTGGAATAAATCATGTTGGTATTGCCATTAAAGTTGGTATTGCCATCAATGCCAACGGGAGAAATTGTTGGCATTTCTCTAAGTTTGTTGGTATGAGGATATTGAGAAGGTTGTTGGATATTGTTGATATAACTGATAAAGGATGATTACTATCTTAATAATATTATTTTGTCATTGATGTCAAGCAATTGATTTTCTGATTCAGTATGATGTTGTCATATCTTAATGAGTATGTTTTGATGAGTATAAAGATGTCGGTAAGTGACACAGAAAGAATGTGAGAATGAAGGGGAGTAATAAGTTATTCAATGGGAAACTATTACCGAGTTAGACAATGATGAGACTTTGTTGTTTTGATTGTTTTGATATCCTATATATGAGTATTCGAAGATTGAACAAGAAAGAGAAAATATTTCGAGCAATAGAATGAGTAAAGGTTTGATACTATTCTATGTTACCGAACAAGAAGCTAGTCGGTAAACACCAAGGTTATCAATATCAGTTAAAGAAGGCACAATGTCTACAGAGTAAAGTTTAGTATTAACCAAGTAACAACCAAGTAGTAACAAAATGCATTGGATGAATAAATACATTATTAAATGAAGGATGCCAATGAGCTGGAGATTTATAAATGATTGGTATGTCATGCAACAAGTTTGTTCAGGATCTACGACAAGCAAAAACACAAGAGTTAGATCTACAACACAAATTGAATGGTCATAACCTAGCACAAGTACCAAGGAAGGAATACAAGTTCCAAGGCAAGATAAAACATTTTTCAAATTGAAGGATTCAATGAACCTAGTCAAGTTTGAAGATCTTATGGCTAAGATTAATCATGGGAAATGTGATCAAGGAGATTAAGCAGTTAGGAATTGCTTATAAATAAGGAATTGTTGATGAACAAAGTATGCAGGCAAATAGAAGAACACTGATGCTGTAGAAGTGATCACCGAGCACATAAGATTGAAGATCTGATTGAAGAACAGATTGAGAAGCCCAGCAAGGACAAAGATAAGTCTTATGACAAGATTATTTTGAGCACATGGAGTCTTCTTTAGCATTTTAGATGTGAAGTTGCAAATATATTATATTACTATTATTTATTTTGTAAGTGACAGGAAATCTCTTAACCAAGTGGACCTAACAGTCTTATTTGTAAATCCTTTAGCAAGGTAACATTCTAGTTGAGTGTTTGAAATCCTTTGACAAGGTCACTTTTAACAAAGTGCAAGATTCTAATAGATCTAAAGGAAATCCCTTAACTGGGTCACATCTAGCAATGTGTTTATGTAATCTGTAATAGGATTGGCTTTTAACTAAGCATACTCTAGAAGGGTATATTTCTTAGTGGGTCTGAAATCCCACAATGGTTTTTCCCTATTTGGGTTTCCACGTTAAATCTGATGTTAAATGTGTTATGATGTTTTAAGTGTATCTGTTTTTGAGTTTGAATGATTTACAGTCATAGTTGCATATCAAGTAAAGGCTACCGAGGCTGAATCTGATGAATATATTATATAGTGTGTTTATATGATTCACCCCCCCCCTCTCATCCAACTAACAAATTTGAACCATCCTGAATCTGAATTTCTAGAAGGTAGTCTTCAGTTCCTCTTTGGACCTCAAGAAGAAGAATTTCATATAGTAACTACCCCCACAAGTCCAATGCAAGGAAACCCACCTCCTGGTGGAAATAATCCACCACCACCACCTTTGGACCCAACGTTTGAGTTCCCCATATCTGATCAGCATGATAATGCTAATCTCAAGAATATTACAGCTTCTTCCCTCCCTTAATTCTATGGATTGGTGACAAAGGATCCAAACACATTTCTGTTTGAGTTTGATGTTCTTTGTAGGAGTTTTGACTATACTAGAGATGCCCATAGACTCAAAATATTTCCTGCCACCTTGAAGGAATCATCTTTAAGATGGTTTATGAGCTTGGGTAGTAGCACAATCAATACATGTGATGAGATGAAACGATTGTTTCTTGTAAAATATAAATATTATTGTAGAGGCACTGATCATCATGGGGATAATATCTTTAGAATGACACAAAAAGAAGATGAGAGTCTTGAAGATTATCTAGAGAGGTTTTTGTTTAGTGTCATAAAGTCCAAACATAGTACTCTAAATGAAGATTCCCTCAAGTTGATATTTTTGAAGGGAATCAGTGATGAATGCACTGATTCTTTGGATCTTATGGGAGGAGGTGATACTACACAGTCCATGTGGGCTGAAATAGGACAAATTTGTAAGAAGTATTCTAGATTTGCTTCTAAAAATAATAGGCATTTCAAGCCAGGAGCATCTTCATCAACATTTGGTTCTGGAGTTTCTAGAATGGAACTTAGCCATTTATTGAAGGACTTTAAGGAGGACATTATAAATAATATGGCTACTTAGTTGGATACACTTTCAGCTAAGAAGAAGCATGAAGAAGCTGATACATTTCTTGCAAAATTTTGCCCTCATTGTAGACAATGAAAGAAGGATTGTAGATGTAAAATGGTTGCAAATGTTGAGGTTCCTGACTTCAAGCCAATACAAGGTGAGGATGAGCAAGTTTTCTTTGTTGCTCAAAGAAGGCCAAATTTTCAAAGACAAGGTATGCCTCTGGATCCACTTTCTTTTTTTGGTTATAGTGGAAATTCTTACGTACCAAATAACCAATGGCAATCACCATATGCTCAAAATTTTGGTAATTATCAAAACTGGTATGGTTCTCAAGGCCAAGGGCAGCATTTTACTAATCAAATGCCACAGTGGTAGCAGCCACAGTGGCAGCAGCCACAAGGGAATTGTTGTCCACCTCAGGGCCAAGGAAGTCAGTTTCAAGGGAATTGGCAACCTACTCCTCAATGGAGGGGGAGTCAACCATGGACTGCCCAATCTTCTGGTTATCAACAACCTATTCAGCAGCCTCAGCCGCTAGCAATAATGCCTCCTCCTACAACCACTGTTGTCCCACCTAAACCAATGTATTTGCCCAGTCAACCAATACCAAATCCTAATATTAAATCTCAGCAACAACAACAAGCTTATTCAGCTAATCTTAATCAATACCCAACCTATTCTCTATCCCTAAGTGATATTCACCTTCGATCTGGGACAACTTTTCCTAATCCATCTCCTCCAGTTATCACTAAGGTACAAGAATAACAATAAATCTCTAATCCAACAGATACAATACCTCAAAAGCAGATATTACTACCATTTCCCCAAAGATTGAAAGAAAAGGAAGTTCTCATAGAACAAGAGCAAGGTTTTGATATTATAGATCAATTGAAAAATGTTTGTGTTAAAATTCCATTGTTGCAAGCAATAAAAGATGTTCCCATATATAGTAAGGCACTGAGAGAAGCATGTCTAAAAAAACCTGGTAGGAAGAAGAAGGATCCACAAATAGTGCATGTTATGGGTCAACTGGCATATATTATGTTAGGCAAGGTTGCAATTCCAAAATATTCTGATCCAGGTAGTCTTGTTGTAAGTATAGTCATTAATGGTAGCCAAATAAGAAATATTTTAATTGATTTAGGGGCAACCATTAATGTGATGACAAGAGAAGTAATGAAATAACTTGAAATCAATAGTCTAAGTCCTACACCCATAGTTCTACAACTTGTTGATAGATCTATAGTGAGACTTGATGGTATGATTGAAGATGTGGTGGTTATTTTGGATTCCTAGGAATACCCTACAGGCTTTATGATTCTATCTTCAAAGGCAACACTGGGAGGATATCCAGTGATTTTGGGAAGACCTTGGCTTGCCATGACTGATGCATATATTGGATGTAAATTAGGGGATATGACTATTTCAGATGGGAACTCTACAAAAACATTAGCTTTATATTCTCTTGCACAACCCCAGTTGGATCAACAACAAGCCGTTTGGCCTATTTTGGGAGATGAATCTAAGGGAGTTGACTCTATTAATCACCTTATGATGATTAATCAAGGGCTATTCATGCAATTACATGATGAAGACTCAATTCTTTATTAAATTTTGATAAATGAGTTGATACAAGAACAACAATTGCAGAAGTTGTTACCGAATATTGCAGATTTAGACTTTCCTATAGCCACTGATGTATTGCATACTCTGTTGCCGCAAGTAGTCTATACTTCTCATTTTTCTGATATGTCCCAGATTGATCTTACTACCAAGATAGAAGTTGATTTGAATAAATGTTTGAATATCAATAGAGATCTTTCATATACTCAAAAGGGGGCCCTCGTGGACTTGTTGAAATGTCATAAAAATGCTTTTGTATGGGATTACAAGGATATGCATGGAATAGATCCAACAGTTTGCACCCACCGTATCTATATAAAAGAAAAATGTTGCCCACTCAGATAGCCACAAAGAATAATCAATCCTGCATTAAAATAAATAGTTAAAGAAGAATTGCAAAAGTTGTTAAAGGTCGCATTTATCTATCCTATATTTGATAGCCAATGGGTATCACCTTTGGTAATAGTTCCTAAGAAAGGAGGAAAATGGAGGGTATGTGTTGATTATAGAGCCTTGAACTTAGCAACAAGAAAATATCATTTTCCATTACCATTTGTGGATTAGGTATTGGATTCTTTAGCTAGTAAAAGATATTTTTCATTTCTTGATGGATTCAGATAGCCCCAAAGGATTAAGAAAAAACAACATTTACTTGTCCTTGGGGCACATATGCATATTTTGTTCTTCCTTTTGGGTTGTGTAATACTCCAGCCACTTTTCAAAGAGCATTGATCAATATCTTTTTTGATATTTCTCAAGACATCATGGAAATCTATATGGATGACTTTACAACTTATGGTTTTGAATTTGAACAAGCATTGGGGAACCTGAAAAAAGTTTTGCAGCGATGTGAAGACTATAGTTTATCATTAAATAGTGAGAAATGCTTCATCATGATGCAGGAAGGAATAGTCCTTGGTCATCATATCTCTATAAAAGGAATACAGGTGGACCCAACAAAGATTGAAGTCATTCTACATATCAATACCCTTGTGAAGCAAAAAGATGTAAAAAGTTTCCTTGGTCATGGTGGATACTATAGAAGGTTTATCAAAGATTTCAGCAAAATTGCAAGTCCCTTATATTCACTGCTTACCAAGGATATTGAATTTAAATGGACCTATGCATGCAATGAAGCTTTCTTGAAGCTTAAGCATGCCTTGACCCAAGCACCAGTTCTTAAAGGTCCAAATTGGTCTTTACCATTTCAAATTCATACAGATGCATCTGATTATGCAATAGGGGTAGTATTAGGATAGAAAATTGATAACTTGGAAAGTGCAATATATTATATTAGCAAGAACTTATAGGGGCCCGAGTTGAATTACACAGTAACTGAAAAGGAAATGTTGGTCGTTATATATGCACTCAACAAATTCAGGCACTATATCATAGGATATCCCATATTTGTACATACAAATCATATTGCAATCAGACATCTCATGAATAAGCCTTCAATTACTGGTAGATTAGCTCACTGGTTATTGTTGATGCAGGAATTTGATATTATAGTTGTTGATAAACCAGGGAAGTCTAATGTGGTTGTAGACTATCTTTCAAGACTTCAGTTACAAGAAGATTCTACAGTAATAGATGATGCTTTTCCGGATGAACATTTATTCCTTATACAAGCTCACACTCCCTGGTATGCTGATATTGCCAACTATTTAGCTATTGCTAAAATGCCAATTCATTTCTCTCCTAAGGAAAGAAGGTTGTTAGTAGAAAAAAGTTTTAACTTCTCATGAATTGCTGATTGTTTGTTTTATACTGGGCCTGACCAAGTCATGAGAAGATATGTAAGGGATGATGAAACATATGATATCCTGCATGCGTGTCATGATGAACCATGTGGAGGACATTTTGCTGCCAAAAGAACAACACTCAAAATACTAAATATAGGATACTATTGGCCCACATTACACAAGGATGCAACATAATATACAAGAAAATGTGACAGATGCTAGCGTATGGGAAGACCTACTAAATCTGATGAGATGCCATTATATCCACAAATATTAGTTGCACCATTTGATAAATGGGGATTAGATTTTGTTGGCCCAATTGATCCACCTTCTAATGGAAAATCCTACATTTTGGTATGTACAGATTATGTAACAAAATGGGTGGAAGCTTGTGCCATGACACATGTAAGAGATAATAAGGTGGCCGAGTTTCTTTATGAGGAGATATTTACAAGATATGGAGTACTACGAGAAATTGTATTAGACCAGGGCCCACAATTTATTTCAACATTGATTGTAGCTTTGGTCAATGAATACAATATAAGGCATAGAAAATCTACTCCATATCATCCACAAGCTAATGGACAGGTTAAGGTTACAAATAAGGAGCTTGAGGCTATTCCTAGCAAAACAATATCTGTTCATAAAAAAGACTGGTCTCATAGGCTTTCATAAACAATTTAGGCATACTAAACAACTTGGAAAACACCAATTGGTTTCACACCTTTTGAAATGGTTTATGGAAAAGTAGCAATGATGCCTATTGAATTTGAGCATAAAACTCTAAGGACAACTTTGCAATTAAATATGACACTATCTAAAGAACAAAGAGAATGAATTCAACAATTGAATGCTTTAGACAAATGGAGGAAAATGGTTGTCCAGCAGGCAGAACTAATCCAAAATCAGAGAGCAAAGTGACATGATAAATTTATCAAAGAGAAAAAGTTCAAAGCTGGAGATTGGGCAATATTGTATGACTCCAGATATAAAGATACTATGGGAAACTTGCAAACCAGATGGTTCGGTCCATATGCGATAGAAGAAGTTTTGAATAATGGAGTTATTCATTTGACCACAATTGACCCCATTCGGTTTAAGCTTTTGGTGAATGGTCACCGATTGCATCTTTATCATAAGCCAGTCACTAAAGAGGAGTTTCTGCAGCAATTTTCCCAAAAGGATGAAAAATAGGTTGCTGCAGCAATTGATAAGCTTCCTGTAGCAACTGATCAGGTTCCTACTGCAATTGAGCAAAGTAATGAAGGTAAGGTTCCTACAGCCACTGCAGTGAACATGATTGCCGCTTCATAATTCTTCTTGCGTCATTTCACAAAAATATTTCCATGTCTTATGGAAATATTCTTCTCCATAAATAAAATTCCATCCACGTCATCCCATCTCATTTTCTTATTTGTCATTTCATTTCATTTCTCCTTCATTTTCGTATGACTGGAGGTATGTACATATTGTATTTTATTTTAATTACGCATTTATGATTTCATTATGATTATTGCCTTCCTAAATCTATGTACACTCCCCTAAATCTCGTCAGCTTGTGTGGACACCTGCTAGGATAAGTTTGGGGGGTGTTTTATGGCTCAGTTTCCAAAGTTAGTAATTATTCATCCTTTTGGGTACCTAGAATTGATTGCTTGCTATCATTGTTTTTAACAAGATATTCTTTCACGCAAGGAAGTAATAAATTCTGTCGCCAAATCTGGAGATATGTATGGAATTTTCAATTTTTAAGTCTGTAGGATATTTTGGTTCTCTGTTTCTCAGCTGCAGAGTGTGCTATACTAACAAAGTAAGAAATGGGTGGAGATCCAGTCCACCATGAACCAATAGTCCATGATGTGCTGCTGTAGGATGCTCTTTGTGAGCATTATTTTAGACACCATGGCTGGATTGATTACTTTATGAAAATCAAGGATTTTAATGAAAAGAGTTTGTGCATTCCTTCAATGAAGGAGAAGCTATGGTTAAAGGATTAAGGGTCATTTCTATGAAGCAACGGATAGCTAAATTTATAGGGTTGCTGCAGGAAAGAGAATTGTTTCTAGAATCAAAAGACGCTAGGAGCACCAGGGCAGAGTTTACACTTCCTGCAGATGGACCTCTAACGGTGGACAATCAAGGAACTTGGAGGGTTTCCCTACTAGAAGAGTGGCCTCAGGTAGCTTTATATGTAATGAAATACATTACTTGCAAAGGGAGGTATTCAAATCTACATTCACCACATTTTAAATTACTTAGTCATCTATGGCATGACTAGAGGGTGAATGTCCCTAATTTTCTATACCACCTCATTTCTAAAAGTGCCAAAGAAACACGGAAGAATGGAAATCGTTATGTCAGCCATCATGATTTGATTAAATTTATTGTAGAATGTTCTATTAGAGACATTTCACAGATGGAATGGGGGGTATTTGAGGACATATTGCAGTTTAGGGTTGAAGATGCTCCTGTTGCAGATGATCCACCAGTTGAAGAAGAAAATATTGCAGAACCCTCTTCTCCCATAGTTTCTGCAGAGAATGATTTTCTAATTGCCGAAGGAGCTATGGTTATTTTGGAAGAAGAGATGGTTGAGGCAAATGTGGAGCAACCCTCCACTTCTCTTCAAAGAGATTCACCATTTTCTAAGAGAAAAGGGAAGGAATTGGAAATAAATGAAATAGATGAAGAACCTATGGTTCAACCACATGCAACTCAAATTTCTCCTATAGCCAAGAGGCGTAGGTCAAAAAGAAAAACTCCTGTAGAAAATCCATAGGTAGAAACCATTCCTATAGCCACTCCAAAGGTTTATGTGAGAAGAACTCAGAGTAGGACCCAGAAGGCTTGTCCAGTAGGTGATCCGACAGAGGTTATTTCAGTGGAAACATCAGAAGAAGGGAGCCCTACAGATGTTGAAATCCAGGAAGAAGGTGATGTAGATAGACTATCAAATCTTTCTTATGTGGTAGAGAAGCTTGAGGAACCTGTCGAAGAGATTCCATGGCCTAAGGTAGCACCTATTAGACCTCCATCATCCCTAAGCAATTTATCTATTGCGTTAAGATTTTATAGACAATGGGAAATAGAGAGGGCTAGATTGCAAGGGGTTATTGACAAACAACAAAGAGAAATTGAAAAGAGGGATAACAAAATTGAAGAATTAGAGGCTAAGGTTGAAACAATCATTAGTGGTCCCCAAATTGATGCAATGTAGGGAACCTCCAAGGGTTTATGCTCTGCATTTAAGGGAATGATATTTAAATTTCAAATTGAACCGCATTTTCAAGGACCTTAGCCTCTCTTCAGAAACCCCTGAGGAATTTTATGATTCTTACCAGACTTCTCCAGCAGTTGTGAAAAATTTGGTATGTGAATTTTATTTACATAACTACGTTGTAGCTTTAGATAGTGAGTGGAATCCTTTGTTATATATTGGTGATATCCATATAAAAGCTTTAATGTCATGGTGTAGACGTCTAAAAATGGTCAATGCTTGTGGAGTCATACTTTAACATTTGTGCATTGCCTTATTTTAGGGTTCTTATGTTGCATTAACATTTCTTCTATGTTGCACACTTGGTCTTTATCATTTGTGAGCATCGAGTCCTTCTTCTGCATTCCTCATTTTTCTCACTTTCAAATTAGGTCTTGTCGATAGAAATCTTCAGTCATGATTTTGGTCGATCTTATCCTGTCACATCATGGTGCATGCTCATTTATCATCATTTTGGATATCGTCAATCCTAATCATTGATAGAATTAGGGTTTTGTCCTCTTGTCAATCTTTCAATCATCTTTAGCTTGTTAGTAATCATTTGTGATTATCAACTTGTCAGCCTCATCATTTTGCAATCGATTCATCATCGATCCTTGTCCTTGTCAGCCTCATCATTTTGCGATTGATTCGTCATCGATCCTTGTCAACCTCATCATTTTGCGATCGATTCATCATTGATCCTTGTCCTTGTCAATCTTGTCATTTTGTGATCGATTCGTCATTGATCCTTGTCCTTGTCAATCTTGTCATTTTACGATCGATTCGTCATCGATCCTTGTCCTTTTCAATCATGTCAATTTGGATTGATTAGTCATTGTTCCTCATCAATTGGCGCCTATCAATTTGATCTCCTTGTCAGTCTTGGTCACCTTGTCAGTCTTGGTCAATTTGTCATTGATTTTTGTCAACCAATCTCAATCATTTATCAACATTGGTCCTTTGTCAATTAGAATCATGATCAAACCTACATTAATTTCTTGTTGTCTTGACCTAATTCCTTGTCCTCTTATTTCTAGGGTTTTATGATTTGTTCATTTAATCCTTTTCTTCTTCTTTGTGGGTTAAATAAGTCTATTTATTTAGTCCTAGGTCTCTTTCATGAATTAATTAATGGATGAAAACCTATTAATTAATTCACCTAATTTCTATTTCATCTTTTTCCTCAATTTTCTAATTTTCTAATTTCTCCTATTTCCTAATTTCTATTTCAATCTTGTCATAATTTGTCATAATTTGTCATACACCTTGCATAGAAATTGTCATACATTTGTCATAATGTTGCCATTCTTGATTTGAATTTCCTTTCAAATCTCTTCATGCTAATCTTGTTCTCTCTCCAATTTGTCTATAAATTGGGTGAGTTTCTTCAATGAAAAGGGAGATCAATCACATTTCGAGTAACCTTATACTTTGAATTTCATCAACAACTTGCTTTCCACTTGCATTTTACACTTGTAGGTGAGATCCACACCAAATTTGAAGGTGAAAGAAGAACAATGGAGCCACATGAAGGAGATATCTGCGTCGGTTTGTTTCGATTTCATTCGATTTGAATATCTTGTCTTTATGTCTTCATTGATGCAATGAAAGTTGTAGACAACACGTGCTAGAATGGTATTTCGATGATTTATTTGCTGGATCAATACCCACCCAAATGGATGCCCTTACTAGAATCTCCTTTTTTTAGATGCCAAAATCCTTCTATCCGGTTGCTCAGGCATTGTGATACGCGCATGCCGAAGACACCTCTCATGTACTCCTCAGTTAGAGATAGCAAGTTCTTGGGAAGTGATGCCCCTTGAACTCAAAGCTTGGTATGCCCGAGAAGTGAGTGCACTGTAAGGGGGAGCCAGTGCTACCAAGCATCTAGCTATCCGACTGAGTGTTGTATTTTATGGTTAGAGGATTCAATAGATATTGCCCTTGCTAGCCATAGGATTTGTTGTGAATTTGCTTGATTGTCTTGAGTTAAAGTCAAACAAACATTTTGTCTTCTGTGATTGTCAAAAGTTAAATCAAAAACAAACTTTCAAAAGTGCTCATAATCAACTTGGGTTTTCAAAATCAACAACCTTCAATTCAAAACAAAATCCAAACAAAAGTCCAAATTTGTCCAAGTATTCATCCAACATTTGAACATGGCTTGTCAAAACATTGAATATGTTTGTTTCAAAATTCATGTCACTTTAGGCTAGGTTTTGCATAGTCCAACTTAGGTCCTAGGACATATTGTCATCTCCCTTAATTTTAGTCCTTTTCATTGCAAGCATCCTCATTTTGCACATTAGGTTCAAAATCACTTCCCTAAGTTTGCATTTCATTGTCATATCTAAGCTAGATTTCCATTTAGGTGACATTGGTGCATTATCCTTGTCATGCTAAAACTAGGTCTTGCCTAGGTTGCATTTTGCATATTCCAAGTCATTGGTCTTTGCATATCCTTATCATTGTATTGTCATCTTGTCTTAGCTTCATCTTGTCATATCATATCCTTAGATCATTTTCATGTCATATCCTAAGTCATTGTCATAATCATTGCCTTCTTGCTTTTAGTCTCAAAAATTTGGTTTATCAAACTTGAAAAATCAAAACTTTGGATGATACCCCAAGTTGTTGTTAGGGAGTCTTGACCTTGTCTAAAATTTGTCCTTTCATTAATATCATTTTTGTCAAACCTAGCTTAGTATCCACGCATATAGGTGAGACATTGTCAATTTGTCCTATTGTCATTTGGTCCTTTGTCCTTTAAGGTCTTGGCTTCATCTCAGCTTCCCAAGGATGAGTCTTTAGGTTTGCATTCCAAAAAGTTTGTCCAAATCTTGAAAAAAAAAACAACAACAAAAACATAGGTTGCATTCTTGCCATAGATTGCATTTTCATCTATTTAGGTTGCATTTAATTGCATATCATACATCATCCTTTTAAAATCAAAAAAATCCCAAAGATATTACATTTGCATAGTGACATGCCTGTTGAAACAAGGTCAAAATCTAAGAAGATGGGTGAACCAACATATCAACCCATTGACAACGTATCAAACTCACAGTTTCAACCTAGTCAAACATTACAAATTGAAGGTTTGTCAAACACATCATTACCACAATATGGAATGGTTCAACTTGGACCACCTCCATTATATGAGCTAGTGTTTGTACCCATGAAACTAGGATATGGGAGTGTTCCACCAATGCCAAGGGAAAATGCACCTTTTGATTGGAATCAACTAAACCTACAACATGAAATTCAAACTCAAACATTACATGAGGAACAAACTCTTTCACAAGGATTTGGTTCAGATCAAGGCATTCAACAAGAAATAAATCCAAATGTTTTACCAGATTCTTCATCAGATTCTGATTCTTTCGATGATGTTGATATGTTCCTTAAAGATCTGAAGTTGACAAAAAAGATGGATAAATTCTTGAACAAGGTCTTTAAGATGTTTCCACAAAAATATCTTGATATGATGAGTAATGTGACCTCCTCAAATGAGAAAACTAATGTGCAAAAACAACAAGGTGGTGATTTGTTAAGTTTCTCTCCACATCCAAACGAAGAAAATGTGCAACAAGAGCCTCAACACACATTGTTGAGTAAGCATGCTTCACAAACTTTGATAGTGACTATTCCACAAAAGTCAACATTCGAAACAATAAACAATCCATTGTTAATGCAACACCTTTAACACAAGATCAATTGATGGCAACACAAATGTTGATAGGTGTCCCTGAACAAGAATTGATTCCTCGAATACCTAAAAGTGGATCCAACTCTAAGATGCAAGAAAGCTTTACGACTGGATTGCCTGATCTTACGAATGTTCAAAACAATTCTACAATGAAACAAAGTTCATATGTCCCATCAAGTTCAATACGTTTGGAAAATATTCAAGTACTCGTTATGCAAAATATTGTGACAGATCCTTCAATAGTGGCAACACAAAGAGCCACAAATAGTGGTGTGCACCAACAACAAGTGTGGAAACAATTGAGGAATGCACAAAAGGCACAATTGAATGTGCAAACAAGCAATGCACAACAACAACAATATCGCATTCAACAACAAGTTGTAGTGTCTTCTGCACCATTACAAGTCAATTCAAACTTGCAACCACCACAATGGATTGGATAAACAATACAACAATTCAATGCAAGTTCCATACCCCATCTAAAGGAGAAACAATAGAAACCTCCCAAACAAAGTTTTTTGCAAATGATGGGATTTACATCAGGACAACAACAATTGGCACAAAGTCAACAAATTCTGATTCATCAGCATGAACAACAACATGTGCCTCAATATGTGCCAGGAAAAACAAGTTATCATACATCACAACCACAACTGATGTCCATGCAATATCAACCAAGGCTACAAATGATGATCCCATCACAAGAAACACAACAAAAGGGTCAATGTCAAGGCATGGCACAACCATAGCAACAAGAGCTGTATCAAGAAATTTATATGCTAGAGACACCAAAGACAGTAATTTCAGAGCATCAACAACCAATGGAGAGCATGATGTATTGAAAAAGAGTACACCCAAGAATGAATGATGAACTTCCAAAATCTTCGCTATCTGACACAATTGCACAACAACTTGAGAAGTTGCAATGACAAATCAACGCATTGCAAACCAAAGGGACAAAGAAATTATACATAGATCAAGATTTATGTCCTAATCCATTTGACAAGAGCTTGCATATGCCTCCCTTTCCTAAGCATTTTGAGGCACCCAATTTTGAGAAATATAAAGGGAATGACAATCCAAAAGACCATATTCGAGCATTTTTCATAGCATGTACTGAAGTGAGCTATGATGAAACATATTTGATGCACTTATTCTCACGAAGTCTCATAGGACAAGCCATGGATTGGTATTCGCATTTGCCAGGGAACATAAAGACATGGCCGGAATTGGCTCAAAAGTTTATATCCCACTTCCCATTCAACATTGACAATGAAGTGACCATGTTAGATTTATGCAACACAAAGAAAAAGCAAGGTGAACTATTAGTGACTTTCTTACAAAGATGGCGAAGCTTGTACAGTTGTTCTTCCCTAGATATACCTGAAGAACAACAAGTGAACTTATTTATTCAAAATTTGGTCCCAAAAATGATGTATGAGCTCAAATTGAAGAGTCCTAGTACCATTGAGAAGCTCATTAAGAAAGGGATGAACATTGAAAATGCTCTTGTAGCTAAGGGACTCATTAAGCTCAACAAAGATAGTGACAACACAAACAATTTAGGGGACAAAAATAGATTTTGGTACAAAAACAAGAATGTCACTAATGATGGAGTTGTCAATGCAAGAGCAGTGAATGCAAATCAACCCAAGTTCATGATAAAGAAATTGAGTGCTCCTAATATGTTGGCTATGCAAAAAAATTAGACACAAGAAAGCAATGTTATTCAATAGCCGCAATACCAACAGTATAATCAAAAACAAGGTCAACAACAAAACCAACAACGGAAACCTTTTAGATCAAGGGATGGGCCTCCTCGACAGTTTATTCCATTGGGAGAGCCTATTGAATCAGTAATGAAACAATTGATACAAGCAAATTTTATCAAGTTACTAGATGTTAAGGAAGAACCACTGGTAAAGCCACATTGGTGGAATGATAATGCATATTATGAATACCATTGGTCAAAAGGACATAAAACCGCATCGTGTTTTCAATCGAAACATATGATTCAAGACTTGTTAGATCAAGGAGTAATTGAGGTAGACCCACCCAATGCGACCTCTAACACTGATCATACAATTTTCAAAACTCCTTTGCTTGATCATGACAAGGGCAAAGCATCTTCTTCAAACTCTACCCAAACAGCGAATCTTAATTATGCAAATATTGGTTATAACAATGTCATCAATTGTTTTTGAGCGTCAAATGAGTATGTTTCCACCATAAGAATAAAGGGACAAGGTCCTTCTTGCGCAGTCACCACTCGTCGATCCAAAATAGTCCTAAAAGGAGCTCCTGCAATTCCTCCCAAATCAACTCCTACGAGTCAGTATAATCTCCTAGATCATCTGGGGAAGACACCTACACAAATATCAATTCTTGAGTTGTTGAAAATGTCCCCTATGTGTCACGCAGTCCTAGATAAAGCTTTAACTGAGTCCACCATCCCGACAGACATTGATGTTGACCAGTTTCAAGCTCGAATTGGACATCTTGTTGTTTCCCAACATGTTGCTTTTTTTGATAATGATATTTCCCCTGATAAGCTCCCTCATAATGATCCTTTACATCTTGAATTCTTTGTCCATAATTGCAAGATCCGATGAGTCTTGGTAGATGGTAGAGCAGGTCTTAACATCTGTACCTTGAGAGTAGTCATTGGTCTTGGTTATATAGAAAATAACATTGATTCTTCTAGAAGAATAACAATCAAAGCATATGATGATGCTGAGCACCCATCTAAAGGGGTAATTTCATTGCCTATCAGAGTAGGTCCAGTGACATAAAATACTTTCTTGTAGGTCCTAGAGCTTGATCTCCCTTACAATATGATTCTTGGCCGTCCGTGGATCCACGCAATGAAAGCAGTTCCATCTTCTTATCATCAGTGTTTAAAATATCCTTACAATGGGATTGAAATAACAATTCCAGGAGATCGTAATCCATTTCAATTTTGTGCTAATCTAAAGGATTCCCCATAGCAACATGTCCCAATCAATAGAGAGGCCCACTCACATAATTATGTGGATCCTAATAAGTTGTTAGATGCTGTCAAAGGAAAATTGAAGATACAGGACCAAGGATGCAAAGAGTATTCAATGGCTCAAACATTCCTCATTGGGAATTTACCAATATCTCCAAAATCACATGGCAAACCACATTTGTTGCAAAAGGAACCTAAGATAGTCATTCAATATCAGCCCCCCACTACATTTACAAAATGGGGTGAACTTAACAAAGAAACTTTGGATGATGATGTAACAGATTGGCTTTATAAGGATCAAACTGATACACCACCTGTCAAATTGCTAGTGGAGTGGTATGGAAAAGGGTTTACTATAATGAAGAAAAAGGGATATGATGGCTGCAGTGGTTTGGGCCCTAACAAGAAAGGAAGACTAGAACCTATTATACCTAAGATGCGACATCCAACTTTAGGGTTAGGCTTTGTACCATTGCGAATTGGAACCTCGTCTACCAAAGTGACCACATGTGGAAAGGGGTGTGACTCTGATGATGAAACAACACCTCAGGATACCCAACCTAAAACTAATTCCAATGAATGGGAGTGGAGTTCCTTTTCTTCTAGCTCCTATGCCCTTGAAAATGTCTTCCTTGACCCTGATGATTTGCCCATGGAAGACAAACATGAAATAACTCCCCCTCCTAAAACGTGTCTTAATGCTTGGATAGAGTCATTCTGGGACCCAAGCTCCAAATTAGATATGAGCAGTTCAGACAGTGATACCACAGACATTCTTATCCTTACCATCTCAGCCCTAACTCTCCTTGAAATTGATGATGACGTACCCCTTGTCTATCCATAGCTTATCCAACATGACCAACAAGAACCACTCAAATTGGATTGTTTTCAAAATGACGAAGCCATTGCAAAATTCCTTTGACTACGGGAAGGCATACCACAAGGTGATCATAAGGCAGGGTTTGCTATTGATTTAGATTCCACAACATATTTTGGGGAGTCAACTCCATTTTCTAGTCATAAAAATGAAAAAGAAAAAGAAAAAGTAAAAAATCAAAAGAATAGGTCTTTGAGTGAAAACCGTAAGGCACTCTCTGACCATGGAAAAGTAAAAATAAAAGACGTACCTACATGTGAAAACCTCTCTGAGGTGCCCAAAGGTGCAAGATTGGACATACCCTTGTCAAGTTAGGATAAATCAACATTGCTTGTGGAAATGACTGAAGAGATAAATTTGGGTACACCTGATAACCCTAAGGTCATTCATTTCACTGCTTCTCTATCAAAATAAGAAAAGATAGATTTTGGTAATTTCTTTCTTGAGAAGAAGATCAGTTTTGCATGGTCTTATGCAAATATGCCCGACCTTGATCCAGAATTAGTCCTTCATCACTTACCATTAAAACTAGATGCCAAGCCCATCAAACAAAAACTCAGAAAGATGTATCCCTAGGTGGCTCTCCTAGTCAAAGTAGAACTCAAAAAATTATTAGATGTGGGCTTTATCAGACCAATTGATTATGCAGATTGGATTTCAAATTTGGTACCAGTTAGCAAAGTAACTGGGGGCATCAAAATTTGTATGGATTTTAGGGATCTCAATAAAGCATGCTCTAAAGATGACTTTCCACTGCCGAATATAGACATCATAGTTGACATGACTGCTGGATATGAGATGCTATCATTGATGGATGGTTTTTCCAGATATAATCAAATTCACATTGCTCCTGAAGATCAACATAAGACTGCATTCACATGTGCTTGGGGTACCTACTGCTGGAATGTGATGCCCTTTGGCCTTAAAAATGCTGGAGCAACATATCAAAGAGCTATGACAACAATTTTCCATGATTTTATGCATACTTTGATGGAAGACTATGTTGATGACCTATTATGCAAATCCATCACAAGAGATAGTCATCTAGCCATCCTTGGCCCAATGTTTGATCGAATGGAAACCTACAAGCTCAGACTCAATCCAAAGAAATGTGTCTTTGGTGTCACAATCGAAATTATTAGGGTACATTGTTTCTCACAGAGGCATAGAAGTAGACTTAGTAAAGGTTAAAGAAATAATGGATATGCCTCCTCCTTCCAATCTCTATCAACTAAGAAGTTTGCAAGGGAAGTTATAGTCAATCTGCTGGTTTATAGCTCACTTGGCAGACAAATGTCATCCCTTCCAACATTTATTGCATAAAGGTGTCCCTTTTAAATATACTGAACAATGTCAATCAACATTTCAAACTCTCAAGGATTATCTGATGTTGCCACCTATTCTAATGCCTCCTATAGCAAGGAAGCCATTCATATTGTATATCTTTGCAATTGAAATGGCACTGGGAGCTCTCTTAGCCCAACAAGATGAGAAAGGCAAAGAATAGGCTATTTATTATATTAGTCGGACACTAGTGGGCTATGAACTGAATTATTCAACTATTGAATGGGCATGTTTAGTAGTGGTATTTGCAACATAGAAGCTTTGACACTAAATGTTAAATCATCAGACATTGCTAGTTGCAAAATTGATCCCTTGAAATACTTGCTTAGTAGGGCAACTTTGATAGGTTTCCTAGCAAAGTGGGTTATGATCCTAAGTGAGTTTGATATTGAGTACATTAAGAGAAAGGCAATAAAAGGACAAATCATAGTAGATCAACTTGCAGAGGCACCTATTCATGATGATCATCCAATGTTGACAGATTCCCCTGATGAATCAGTATTTTCTCTTACTTCTTTTAAGGAATGACAATTATACTTTGATGGATCTCACACAAAGTATGGCTCAGGAGTAGGTATATTGTTAGTCACCCCTCAAGGAGATGCTATCCCAAAGTCATATAGGATCACTTTCCATTGCACCAATAATATTGTAGAATACAAAGCTTTGGTCATAGGACTCAGAATAGCAATCCAATGGAACATTACACATCTGCAAGTCTATGGATATTCCCAGTTAGTCATCTGTCAAGTGAATGATGACTATGAAACAAAAGATGAAAAGCTTCTTCCCTACACACATATGGTGGATTTCTTCAAGAAAAAATTTACTGATATCCATTTCAGTCAAGTTCCAAGAATTTGAAACAAGTCAGCAGATGCTATGGCAACTATTGCTTTCATGTTAAATATGCCCCACAATATGGACAGATGTAAAGTTTTGGTCGAACAGTTGCTGGTGCCTTCTTTTGAAATAACGATAGGAGATGTGATGTGTGTTCTTGTTAGTCCTAATTCCCCATGGTACAATGACATCTATTGGTATTTGAAATCCCAAACCTTACCACCTAACCTTTCCTCTAACCAACGCTGAGCCTTCATATGTCAAACTACCAAATATGTCATCATCACCGACACCCTTTACCGTTGTTCCTTTGACCACACCCTCCTCAGGTGTTTGGATTCTGACGAGACATAAATGACTTTACGTGAGGTTCATGATGGTATATGTGGGGGCCATTTCAATGGTCTGAGTCTAGCTAAAAAGTTGGTTCGTGTTGGATATTATTGGCCCACCATGGAAAAGGATGCTCATGATTTTGTCAAGAAATGCTACAAATGTCAAATACATAGAAATTACATTCATGCACCAGCTCAAGAATTTCACTCTGTCATATCTTTGTGGCCCTTTTCTCAATGGGGATTGGATCTTATTGGCAAGATTCACTCGACATCTACAAACAGACATAAATTCATCATCACAGCCACAGAATACTTTACAAAATGGATCGAGGCTATACCTATGACCTATATCACTGGTGTTCAAATTTCAAAGTTTCTACTAAATTATATCATATGCAGATATGGGGTTCCCCTTGCAATAGTCACAGATAATGGCCATCCATTCAAAAATAAAAATGTCAAGGAACTCTGTGAAAGTTTCGCATCCAACACCGTTTCTCCAGTCCTTACTATCCACAAAGTAATGGTCAAGCCGAAGCATCAAATAAAACCATCATTAAGATCTTGAAAAAGGTTGTCAATGAAGTTGGTCGAGATTGGCATGTACAGTTGAATCCAACACTATGGGCTTATCGCACTTCCATCTGCACACCTACTGGCGCAACACCTTATTCCTTGGTGTATGGTGCGGAAGCCATTTTACCCTTGGAAGTGGAAATTCCCTCTTTGCATGTTTCCCTACAACATTTGATTGATGATGAGATGCATAGAGTCTTTAGGCTGCATCATCTTGAGATGTTAGATGAGAAACGTCAGACAACCCTAACACATTTGCAAGCATATCAAAACCGTCTCCGTCGCTCTTATAATAAGAAGGTCAAAGGGTGACACTTTGAAGTGGGAGACTTGGTCCTAAAGATGAACCCAAAGAATACACAATCTACTGACATCATCAAAGGAAAATTTGAGCCTAATTGTGTTGGGCCTTTCATAGTTACTGCAGCCTATGGTTCGGGGGCATATCAGCTTGCAACCCCAGATGATGAACCATTGTCAGATCCTGTAAATAGCATGCACCTTCAAAAGTATTGGGCATAGTTTTTCTGTCACCAGTTCTTCAATATGATCCTGAAAAAATAAAATAAAAATCAAAAGCTCAAAAATACAAAAAAATAAAAAAAAGTGAAAAATCGAGAAGAAAAAAAAAGAGTAAAGAAAAATAATTCGCCCTCTAGTGAAAACCTGGCAAACAGGTGCTTTGGGAAAGTACCATGGTGAAAACTTGGCAAACAGGTGCCATGTGTAAAAGGCTATTGCTCCATTATCTATCATGACTCTTAGCTATACTTTTCCCCCCTCAGGTTTATCACGATTATCCTTGCCCTAACCCAATGTTCTGTTCCAGGCCTGTGATTGGTCAACATCATTGTCGTGCATACTCAGGTTTCCAGTCCTTGTGCATATGTTTTGGTTCTGGTCGCTATATATTCTTTCAAATTTTCATTGGGTGCATGCCCCTTGTCATGATCAATTACTAGAGTTATTGTTGCGTGCGGACTGGAGCTTTCAAATCATATAATGTCCTGAAAAAATCCCTAAAAATCAAATAATGTCTTGAAAAAATCCCTAAAAATCATATAATGTCCTAAAAATAATTTAAAAACATTCATATAATTCTCCCTCTATCCTCCTCATCCCTACCATGTCTCGAGGATGAAGCCCCTCTTGTCCTTGGTCCTGGCTATGGTGGTCTCATAGGTCCACTCACCCCCATGCTACTCACTAACCCTTGAGAGCGTGGCCTACTCTCTGTCCTCGATCATGACTGATATGATGTTGCTCTCTACTTTGGTGGAACTGCACTCTCATATAGGGTCCTCAAATGGTGCATCTCATCTCCTGCCTCTAATAACATTTGTGTCATCTCACGCGCACTAGCATCCCTAATTGACCCAACACACTCGATCACTCTCTGCTCTACTTGTTGTGCCTAGGCTATCACTATATCTTGAGCCACTGTCAGCCTAGCTATCTTTGCTTTGTACCTATCCCTCTCAGTTGACCACTGATCCTGCTCTGTCTTCAAGATAACATTCTGTCTCTCCAATGTAGCAATGTAATCAAGCTGACTCACTATGGCGGCCCTACATATATGCATCCCCTCTATGCTAGCTATCTCCTGCCCTATGGGTATATCCTACAATGACTCATGATCTACTAGATCTGGCTCATCTCTCTGCATGCACCTAGGACTCTCCTCTCCCTCATCGTCCTCCTCAGCTTCCTCATCCCCCTCATCCTCATCCCCATCCTCCTGATCCCCCTCATCCTTGTCCCCCTCATCCTCATCATCTCCCTCCTCATCATATTCCTCCTCATCATCTCCCTCCTCCTCTCCCTCATCATCATCCTCCTCCTCTCCAGCAAGTGGGAAGTCCTCCTATCTCCTAGGTACCAGAATATCAGGATCCGTCAATGGCACTGGCCGCTGTCATGCAAACCATCACTCATACCTCTCTATCGTCTTGACATCTACAACATCTGATCTCTAATCCCACTGTCTTTGCTATAACTGTGTGAAGTCGACATATGCTATGTGTGGCTGAATCATCCTCCCCCACTGACTCATCTCTCTGTGGGATTAAGCAAAGTGTGCAGTCCCTATTGGTACATCCTGTCTCTCTCCAAACTATCGTCTGACTCTCTCTAGTAGATACATTTCAATCACTCTCTGGTGATTCACTAGTCACCCAATTAGGTATCTCTCCTATCTACAATATGGTAGCTCATCGTCATCATCTTACCATCCAGGGCAATCATGATATGGCCTCCATGTGAAATCTCTCAACCTGTCTAGCTCATGTCGCCAATACAATATGTATCCGAATGGACCTTGTCTTAGCGCTCCCCCATAGTAGTACACATATGGTAGGTGTGGTACTACCTGTCTCTCTACAATCGGTCAACATATGGCTATGTGCTCAAATGCCCATACCTGTAAAAGTGTGACCCCACAGCTCAAAGTCTGTACCCTCTGATATGCTATCTGATGCAACTGAAAATACAGCATGGCAAGCACACATGGTCCCCATGCGTATACAGTCCCCTCTATCACCATCCGCTCTAGAACTCTTCCCCATCCAATAGGGAATCCATGTCCTCATCTATCACTTTCTAATAGGCATGCTATAACCACTGCTATCACCACATATTGCTGATCATACTTTGTTGCCATGGTCTCCCAGCGGATCTCCCTCTCTATGATATCAAGATCATCTGTGTCACACTCGAATAACCTACACAAAGAGTCTCTCCCTATCGTTGGGTCATACACTACCATCTCCCCATGAATTAGAATGCAGAGGATACGCCACACGTCCTCTAGTGTCATAGTCGCCTCTCCAATCGGAAGATGGAAAGAGGAAGTCTCTAAATGCCATCGCTCTGCCAATGCGGTGAGAAGTCTTGTCTTTGCCCTAATCTCGGGCATGTACATAATGTAGTATAATCCAAGTCCTACTAATGTGCCTTTGTCAGTACTCCTGAGTCTGTATCGCAACATGAAGCAGTCGGGTCTGTTCTCCCACGTGATCAATGGATACTGTCGACTCTGCATCATAATTGGGGCACAATTTGTCAGTTTTAGGGTTTTCTCCTAAGGGTTGCATTTCCTTATTTCATGCACCAATTAGGGTTTTCTTATCATTTTTGACCTATCCTACCCTTATCCCTCTTTTCAGGGTCATCTGCGTGCTACTTTTGGTCAAATTAGAGTCATAAGTGCACAATTGCCCTTGTGCACACTGTCTTGCGCTTGTGCAGCATCAAGCTACACCTGTGTAGCTTACACAGGTGTAGAACATCATTACATAGGCGTAGAATGCATTTTTTCCTCCCCTGTGGGTCCCGCAATGTCCCGCAATCAAGCAAAATTCATGAAATTGAACATATGGGTTTTTGAGCTACATACCGCTGCTCCCATATCATCCGGTTGTCTGTAGGTGCGTACACGTTCCCCAAGGTGATCTGCCATTGGAATGTTCACCATCTCTCTACAAGGGTCTTTTTTCCTAAGCAACAACTCCTCCACTTTGGCTAGTGCAAATGAAATCTTTTCCTTCTCCTTGTCTCCTATATTGATCTTTGTCAGTACCTAGATGGACATGCATGTTCTCCATCTTATGATGGTCATGGTCTTTTTCGCCTTCCACTACTTGTCCTTTGTGCATCCGACCTTCGATTTTTGATCCTTTCAAACCTATCATCTTCTGTCATTCTTATCGATCACTTGGCCTCTTTTCTGGATTTTTTCGGCCAATTCCTCAAAGGGACATGCATATGTCATTGTTATTGTCTAGGGCATTTTCATTATTGTTCTTTGAAACAATGCTTAGAATCGCATTATCTCAAAGAGGGGCAAAATGTAGATGTCTAAAAATGGTCAACGCTTGTGGAGTCATACTTTAACATTTGTGCATTGCCTTATTTTAGGGTTCTTGCGTCACATTAACATTTCTTCTATGTTGCGCACTTGGTCTTTATCATTTGCGAGCATCGAGTCCTTCTTCTGCATTCCTCATTTTTCTCGCTTTCGAATTAGGTCTTGTCGATAGCAATCTTCAGTCATGATTTTGGTCGATCTTATCCTGTCGCATCATGGTGTGTGCTCATTTATCATCATTTTGGACATCGTCAATCCTAATCGTTGATAGAATTAGGGTTTTGTCCTCTTGTCAATCTTTCAATCATCTTTAGCTTGTTAGTAATCATTTGCGATTATCAACTTGTCAGCCTCGTCATTTTGTGATTGATTCGTCATCGATCCTTGTCCTTGTCAGCCTCATCATTTTGTGATCGATTTGTCATTGATCCTTGTCCTTGTCAGTCTTGTCATTTTGTGATTGATTCGTCATCGATCCTTGTCCTTGTTAATCTTGTCATTTTGCAATCGATTCATCATTGATCCTTGTCCTTGTCAATCTTGTCATTTTGTGATCGATTCGTCATTGATCCTTGTCCTTTTCAATCATGTCAATTTGGATTGATTAGTCATTGTTCCTCATCAATTGGCACCTATCAATTTGATCTCCTTGTCAGTCTTGGTCAATTTGTCATTGATTTTTTATCAACCAATGTCAATCATTTATCAACATTGGTCCTTTGTCAATTAGAATCATGATCGAACCTACATTAATTTCTTGTTGTCTTGACCTAATTCCTTGTCCTCTTATTTCTAGGGTTTTATGATTTGTTCATTTAATCCTTTTCTTCTTCTTTGTGGGTTAAATAAATCTATTTATTTAGTTCTAGGTCTCTTTCATGAATTAATTAAAGGATGAAAACCTATTAATTAATTCACCTAATTTCTATTTCATCTTTTTCCTCAATTTTCTAATTTGCTAATTTCTCCTATTTCCTAATTTCTATTTCAATCTTGTCATAATTTGTCATACACCTTGCATAGAAATTGTCATACATTTGTCATAATGTTTCCATTCTTGATTTGAATTTCCTTTCAAATCTCTTCATGCTAATCTTGTCCTCTCTCCAATTTGTCTATAAATTGGGTGAGTTTCTTCAATGAAAAGGGAGATCAATCACATTTAGATTAACCTGATACTATGAATTTCATCAACAACTTGCTTTCCACTTGCATTTTGCACTTGTAGGTGAGATCCACATCAAATTTGAAGGTGAAAGAAGAACAATGGAGCCACATGAAGGAGATATCTATGCTAGTTTGTTTTGATTTCATTCGATTTGAATATCTTGTCTTTATGTCTTCATTGATTGGATTAGGATTGCTTTCATAGCAGCTTTAGGTTTTGTGGTTGTCCTAATTGTTATTGCTTTGATGATTTTCAATTTCCTGATCTACACATGGATTCAAAATGAGATCAGCATGGGGGCACAAGCCAGAGCATACAAAGATTTTGAATTTGATTGTGCAATGCCATTGAGGAAGCAAAAGAGCCAATAGTTCTTTATTATGAATGATAGAAATTACTGGTAAGAGATGATGTTAGGAAGCTAGTGCTTCCAATGAGAGAGGAAATATACCAGGTATATGAGCATTTAGTTCAGACTGACAGTGCAGCTGCAATAGATGGGTTAACTCAGTGTTGGAATAACTTACCAGAAGAGTTAAAGCAAGGAGAACCTCATTCACTGCCAAATTTTCAAGTAGCTATGCAAAGACCCCCCAAATATATACAACTGGGTAGAGAGAAGACCAATAACTGGGTACCACTGATCTTTCAACCTCCTATTCTTATGTGGCCACTATTGGGATGTAAGACTACGGATAAGACCTATGAAGTAGTTACAGAAGAATCAACCAGATGGTCCAGGCTGGAAAAGATGAAAGGATTTTACTGGAATTTATCTTTAGGAGGAACATGTCAAGGAACCATTGGTGATCTAAGAATTAGTGCAAGAATCAGAAATTTTACTCTTGCTGTAGGATCAACAAGCTCTTAAAGTTGGGGGGCATGATGAGTTGAGACATTGTCATATTACTATCCTCAGAACTCTTGAGCTTTTGTCATCTTTTGATTTGCATAGTAGTAGTGATGTATTGGAAGTTTACTATATGTATTCCATATGTTAGCTTGAACCTATTAAATCATGTTTTATCTTTGCCAGTTTATTCCTGCAGCCATACCATTTATTCTTGCAGCCATGTGATTTATTCCTGTTGCCATGCATATTTTTTAGGGCAATATCATATGTGAAATTAATAGATGTCTTGATTAAATAAAATGTGTATGTATGTTATTTATTTTGTAGTGCAGGTAATAAATGATGTTGCGGTGGATGTTTGCCTATCACGCTAGTTGAAGGAAAGGATACTCAAGAAGATGACTAAAGATCAAACAATAGAAAAGTTGAGAAGCATAAGGAATGACATAAGAGGAGAAATCAAGTGATACTACTGATGTCTAACTTAGGTAGACATTGAAGTTGTAAATACCGCCACAATATGTTATGACTATGGTTTGATTTAGATCTGCATTTCCTATAGCATAACTCCAGCTATCTCCTTTCTCGGTCAATTATCCGCCTCTTCTTTTCAACGTGATTTTTGTTCTCTGTTGTAGATGATTTATTTTTAATAATAATCTCTTTATCTTCTCAAAGGTTAGATAGAAAGAGAAGAAAAAATAGAGCAGGGGATTTTTCATAGGTATTTTTGAGTTTCTTTTCATATTGAATCATGTAATGACTTCCAAAGAACGATGAATATAAATATGTTATTCTGAGCTTTTAGAGTTGTTTTTGGGAAGCCTGGTATCACTCATCCAAGGGGACCCACTTGGTGAGTGTTCCTGTGCATTTATTAAGATTAGTTTTCTTTCCTTAGTTGTAGTAGACGTTCTTGCATTGACTATTCCTACAGCCAAACCAAAATAGAGTAATTTTTGTTTATTGATATTGAATTTACCCAATATTGCTTTTATGAATTTATGTAGAAGTTTTCCTGTAGCCTTTCTATAATTTCAATTCTTGCTTATCTTTTCCGCATAATGTTAGTTGCTGTAGCAATGCAAAATAGCTATCGCAAGAACTTAGTGCATATATAGTGCAGACCCATTTCAAGTATTACGTCCCTGGGTTGACAATCAAATGAACACTAGCTATGGAAATAGTGACTTTACCAAATGAATGTCCAAACTTCGGGTTGAGACTTCAACTAGAGTTATTATTCTTATTGTTGGGTTGAACATAAGTCAGTCTGATTAGGTCATTTTGGAGAGATAGGTGTGATAGGATGTGATATTTTGTGAGCGAGATCTTCATTGACAAAATGTGAATGTACTGATTTGTAGTCAGTCTTGGTTATTTGTCAAGAGGATTGGAAAGATAATTGGGTTGTCGATAAGGAAGGAGTCTGTGTTAACTAGTACAGACAGTGCTTAAACTGAAACTCATCCAGCATATCAGATGCACACTCAGAGTTGAGATTTTTGTTTGTAATTCAATATTTTGAATCTGTAGTCAGTGAGGTTCCTTTTTGATGAGCAGTGTGTCTTCCTACATGTGCAAGCCCCTCTTGTAATATTTATTCATTTGTCTAGTGAATAGATATTATGGGTCATCAATCCCACCATGGTTTTTCCTCTTTAAGGTTTTCCACATATAAATCTCTATGTTATGGTGTTGATTTTTGTGGTTGCATTATTATCACTTGTTGTTATTTACTTTTATGCATATCAGTTATAGAGTTGTTTTGTTAATAAGGTTAAAATTAATCATACCAGTAGAACATTGATTCACCCCCCTCCCTCTCAGTGCTCTTGGATTCCAACACTCTCCATCTCTCTCCTTTCCTTCTTACCCCTCTTTCACTCTTTTTGAACTTCTCTCTCATTTTATTCTCTTCCTCACCTCTCTACCTCTTTCCTCTTTAGGTCTCTTAGTCACTCCCTCCCTCCTTCCTCAACCCTCTCTCTATATTTGTTCTTCTTTCTCTCTCCTCTTCTCTAGATCCCTCCACTCTCAAGGTCATTGTAGCATCATAAATTGTACACCCTTGCTAGGGTGGTATAATTCCACACTTGGTTTAGCACCCACCTTAGTGTGTTTTGCATCTTGTATTTCTCATCTCCTTTAAACATTTAAGTAATTAATTAAATTAAATCTAAATTCATATTTCACCTCTTCACATGTTATAAAGTTGGTCTCCTTACCCTAAGTGTGCCCCTTTTCATTTTATTCCTTCAATAAATCATTAAATTATAAACCCTAATTATGTCCTATGTCAACCTTTAAGGCCCGATTTCACATATCAAAACATCTTGAAATCACCTGTAACTTTGGGATTCACTCTAATATCATCATATCTAACAACGTTGAAGTTTTGGTGAAAAGTTGGTCCGACCATGTGCACTTTGCACTCGGTCCCTGACATTTTCCCCAAAATTTTAGGAGCATAATCCTATGATATTATAATGCTTAACCCCAAAATATTGGTCGGAAATTCAAATCCTAGGTCAGCCTAAAGATGAAATTAGGATCTAGGGTTTCATATATAAGAAATCTCTTTCTTCATTTGAAGGCATCTAGAGGAGTTTTCATCAAAGTGAACATAAGGAGCCTTCTATGTAGCGAAAGAGCAGATCTTTTGAATTCTTGAACAACATTCAAAAACACCTATCAAAGCATTCATCAAGCATTTTTTCATCATTTGGGGGATTTTGAAGATGTAGGAAAGCGACAGGAGATCACTAACTAAAGATTGGCTTGTACCTCTCCCTTAGGGTTTGGTATGGTTTCATGTTGTTTCCATGTCTTTGTATGAGATTAATTACATCAATTGATTCACATTCATGATTTAGATCACTTTGAATCATTGATTTAGGGCATTTATATTATGAATTACAAGCAATTAGGGTTTACTCTTTAGGGTTTCTCTAGATTGTTTTCTCGCATCCGAGGATCTTGCACACACACAAGGTTCTTGCATGCACTATTTTACTTTACAAATCATCTATTATTGAGGTGGAAATCACCAAAATAGGGGTTTGACTAAGGCAAAACCCTATTTTTCAACTACAGGTGCATATTTGGATCCGAGTGTCGCTGCAAGTTTTAGGACCAACATAGTGCACAAAGACTATTATGAAGGGAAGAATTCATCAGAAACCCTTGGGATAGGGGCATGACACCCTGGTCCTACCTAGGATAGGGGCATGGTGCCCCAGTCCTCCCTATTTTCAACAAGATTTGGCAGAACAATAGGTTTAAGGTCTTAGATTTTAGTTTCATAGGTACAACTTCAGGTCTCAGATTCCAGTTTCACAGGTACAACTTTAGGTCTGAAGAATAAGGATAGTGGTGTAGCACCCTATTCCCAGCCATTTAAGCTCATATTTTTGACAAAGGTGCACCTCTAGTTTTGCCTCTCAATCTGTACTTTTCAACAACATATCAGTTATTCTCAGTTCTGCATTTTCAGATTAGGGTTGCTAGTGTATACTTGCATATTTCCTATCTCTTAGTCATAGAAAGGGAATAGAAACCCTAAGACGTAATCCTCAACTCTCTCTTCCTCACAAGCAGTAGTTGAAGTGTGTTACATCCCTAGGCTCTTTCGTATTCCATGAGTGTGTATTTAAGAGTGGGATTAGGGTGTTCTTACCTAATCTTACTTTTTCCCCTACACATCTTTGGTGAACCCGATGTGAATCCAATCTCATTTTCATTGCATTTTATTGCTAGATCTAGACTTAGTATCTCTTCATTTTTCTTTATAAACATAAAATTCCAAAAAAATGTGACAAATTGAAGAAAAAAGAAATTAGATGTAATTCTGTTGATTATGAGTTTAGTAAGGATGAATTAGATGAAGCTCTAGAAGAGTTTTTGAACCCTAAGCCTTCTAAACCCTCATTTTGCCAAAAACTAATCAACCTTGTTACTATGCCATTTCATCGTGATGAGAAAGATAAGTTGAATGATTCCTATCACAGGTACATTCCTATCAACTCCTCCACTAGATCTAGTGACATGGTTTCCTACAAATATTCCCTTTATGAGGATATGCCTCCTTTTGAATCAAAAGATAAACCTTTCAATCAATATGATCATGCTTTGTTGGATGATGCCCTTGATGACTTTATGTCTTTGCCTAAATCTTCTAACAAAAATAATACATCTAATAGGTTAATCAACATGATAAATGTAAATGAACATAGCAAGCCTCTTTATGTGGTCCAAGGAGCTTATCCTTCCTGAACTTCACCTCTTTCTAATCAGCCTCTTTTCACGGTTCAAGGTGGATATAGTTATGACTCCTTTTGTACTCCTAACAAACCTATCATTACTATGCAAGGAAGAAATCCCACTAAGAGTCCTTATAGTTATGCTAAACAACTAACTAAGAAGAGTCATCATGTGATTGTTAACACCTATAACACAAGAAATAATAGGCAACCTAATCCTCCTCCAGTTATCCCAACTTCTCTTCCTGATTCTCAACCTATTCTTCCTCAAGCACCCTGTACCTCACAAACTCTGAGCAAGGAATATGATCTCATTGAACAACTTAAAGCTACTCCTGCCAAGATATCCCTTTGGGACTTGATTCAAACTTCCTCAACCCATCATGGAATGTTACAAGATGCCTTGAAAGATTTGAATGTCCCATTCACAATGACATCTAATAATATGGCTTCCTTAATTGATTCTATCACATCTCCTAAAGCTCAAATTGTGTTTACACAAGATGAGTTACCTACTAGTGAGATTCAACACAAATATGATCCTTTACTAATTGTGGTTATCATAAATGAAAGTGCAATAAGAAAAACACTAGTGGAAAATGGTTCTGGCCTTAATGTTTATAGCATTAACCTGTTGCATAAAATCAATATCGATACATCTATTATTAAGCCCAATTCTCTTACTATCCGGGGCTTTGATAATATTGCTAAATCTTCATTAGGTATCATCACCTTTCATGTTAAGGTAGATCTTGTTACTTTACCTACACCTATCCATGTTATGTCTAGAGATTTGACATATAATATTATTAGGGAGACCTTGGATTCATAGCATGCAAGTTGGCCTCTCTACATTGCATAGGCAAGTTAAATTCATTTACAACAATAAAACATATACCTTTCTAGGTGACACTAATCTCTAGGCTTGTTTGCAAACATCAACATCCAAATCCTCGTCAACTGGTTCTTCCCTGATAATCTTAGATGATTCTTCTAAAACCTCTACTCCTACTAGTGTTTCTTTTTCTTCAAATTCATCTCCTACCAATAATTCCTCAGGTGAACCCAGGTTTCTTGAGGAAGAACCTTCCCAATCGGATTGTACCACTGAGGATGCCTTCTCTCCTAAAAATATTCTTGCGGAAGATTATTGGAAATCCCTTGAATTTACTCCTACTTTTATAGGAGAATATAGAACTACCCCTAGAGAGCCCAAGGTTCAAAAGAAGAAAGAATAAGAAGAACCTAAAAAGCAATCCACTTTATCTGGGCCATTGAGTAATAACTTTGAGGTGGATTCTTAGACTTTGTCTCTCTTGACTTTTGATCTAGAGGATTTTGATCCTTCACTTTATGAGAATCCTCCTTCTCTTTTAGAAATGGCTAACCTCTATGGTTCTGGTTTTCACATCTTAGCTAGGTGTGGATATAATGGTAATGGATGTGGTACTCAAGAACAAGGGATAAAGGTTCCCTTGGAAAACAACTTATGTGATATGACATTTGAACTTGGATATGATCCTTTTGAGCGTACTAAAGCTTCCAAGAGACCATCTATTTGTGTTAATGTCATCTCTACTTCTATCTCAATAAAATATCTGGAGTATATTGAGTGTGATTCTTGTAGTGTCTTTTCTTTGGATGTTTTTCCCACTGATGATTCCTTAGTTGAGTTCCTAGGAGTTTATGAAAACCTTCCTTGTTATCACCATAGTCATGGTTTTCCTCATTGTTTAAATGTAGAAGCCTACTTTAGGAAAGAATGAAATAATGAAGAGATAGTTAAAGAATTTCCTCAGTTGAAAGATACTCCCCAACAAAGTAATCTCCTCATAAGTGACACTATTGATATAAGGATGGATCATTGCGTTGGAGACAAAGTCATTAAGATAGGGAAATTTCTTGATGAAGAGGAACAAAAAAAATATTATGAGTTGTTACATGAATTCCTTGAAATCTTTTTTTGGATATACTCTAATATGCCTGGTATTGATCCTAAGATTGTCATTCATAACATTGTCTTAGTTCCTAATGCTAAACCTGTGAAAAAAAGATTTGAAAGATGAACCCTAAAGTAGCATTACTTGTTAAGGCTAAGATTGAAACATTATTGGATGTCGTATTCATCTATCCTATTGGTTATTCCCCATGGATTTCAAACATAGTAGTAGTGTCTAAACTTGATAACAATATTAGGATGTGTATGGATTTTCAAGATCTTAATAAAGCCTCTTTAAGGGATGATTTCCCTTTCCTGAATATCGATATGATAGTGGGCTCTGTACAAGGTCATGCTTTATTATCCTTCATGGATGGTTTTGTTAGGATTCCCATAGATATTGAGAAGGGGGGGGTGAATTAGTATCTAATCGATGATTAGAATTTCTTAATTTAAAACATGCAGAACATATTATAACAGTGTACTGGTATGCAAGAATTAATGCAATAAATAGAATCAAGAACATCCACATGAAAAGTACACCATAACACAAGGATTTAATGAGGAAACCCGGTGTGGGAAAAACCTCAGTGGGATTTGTGACCCACAATATTCACGCACTGGCCAATAAGAGAATATTACTTACAATAGGGGCCTGCACATGCAGGAAGGCCAACTGCCTAGAGCTCACTGCTCAAAATGGGAAGTCTCACTGACTTAAAATGTGGATTATATAAATCCAATAACTTGTACTACTTTACAATAGTATCTTCAATGCCAGATTCAGTACCGGTTTCTGCTCTGTTCTTTACATATACCCTTAACCTATATTTCGCATAATAGGTCTGCCTTAATTCGCTTATCACTTCCTTACAAAATGTTCTACAATGACTTCTTATATATACAAGTCATTTTACAATGATATCAAGTCGTCTTACAAAGTTTTTACAATAATTAACAAAATATAATATAACAAAAATCCTGTCAGCCTTCTGTGCCGGTATGCTTCCTTTCTCTGTGCCAGTGCCGGTGTCCTGAGTGCCAGTGTAGAGTGTGATCTATTGATGCTGGTGTGATGCCTTGCCGGTGTCATAGGATTGTAAGGTTGCCATCAATGACAAAACCTTCAATCACCTTCAATGTCTTATTGGAGTGTGCATATGCCAACAATCTCCCCCTTTGGCATTGATGGCAACACTCATGAGAAATTCAAAAAGTGTCCAAAAACTTGTAATCCAAAAAAAAAGTGAAGTCCAAAAAAAAGTTGCCAAAAATATGTGCTCCCCCTGAGCATATGATTCTTGTGATTTGAATTTTCTCATACTACTACTCCCCCTTTGGCATCAATGACAAAGGTTGTCAAGATGTCAGTAGAGTTTGTAGTTTCACCCTTGTACCTATGTGATTACCAATTGAAATATATCTGCTAGAATAGAGTTTATACTCTCCATGAAATTTTTACTATCTCTTATTGTTGTCTCTATTCTTTTAACTGTATTGGTGAGATGCTGCAAATGCTCTATCGGTGACCTCTATCCCTGTACCAATGTCTCAGATATATCCTTCTGCGCTGATGCTAGATAGTCCAATCTTGGACTTAGTTTTAATCTTAGATGCTTTTCCTTATTCACTATTCTTTCTTTTTCTCTTTCCAATTTAAGTAATTCATCCTCAAAATTTGTTATCTTCTGTTCAAAAACTGATAGTGTGTCAGGTGAGTTGACAAAATTATCTACAAGTTTATTGATTTCATCCTGTACCTTGCTCATCTTCTTGTCTATATCTACAGTCAAAAGGTTTGTTTTATAGGTGTCTTTGTATAGAGTTATCAACTCTTTCAACAAATTACACAATTCTGGTAGAAGTATGTCAAAGTATTTTCTACACTTCTTTATTTGTTCATCAAAGAATTTCTGCTTTTCAATTTCTATTTTATCCTTCAATGTTTCTTCCTTTATTTTCTCAATGTTTTCTGTGATATATTTACACAAGGTATCAAGTTGTCCTAAAGAATCTTTATTGTCTATATTATAGTTAGGAGCAATTACCTTTAAAACTGGTATGGTATCATCTATTGCCTTATAAGCTTGTGAGCTGTAGTTTGATATCTTTTTAATTGAATCTAATAGTACCTCAGTCACATTTGTAGATTTGAAGCTTGATGTTGAACCAACATTTTGAGTACTGTCGGTGGTGGAAGTAACCAAGCTTGTATTGACCTCTGGTAGGTCTGTTTGTGTTTGCATTTCTTTTACTAGTGGTTTTCCTTGTTCACCAGTTGCCAGTGGCACTGTTTCCTTCTGATCTTGTTCCTATTGTTGCTGTTCCAAAGCCTTTTGCTTTGTTTGTTTCTATGTTTGTTGCATTGTCTCAGTCTGAGTCTGAGTTTCTACTTTTTGCTCTTTGTCCTCAGCCAGTTTCTCCTGTGTGTTGTTAGTTTGGTCAGTTACCGGAGGCTCACTAGTGTTGGTGTAAATAATTATTCATCTTGGATATTATTACACTTACTTAAGTTTACTAAGGATAATGCATTTCATAGTAGTTTGGATATGAGACACTTGGGTGTTTGTGCCACATTGGGATAGTGTGTGTAGGAGAAATTCCACCTTTTATGGTGTCGATCTTGTTGTTACACTCCACATTCAGTGGGTGATCCACCTCATGTGGACTATTATATTATTTCTCCTACCTATCCACACCTATTTCCTACCTACCCTTGTTTCTTATTGAGCCACATGTCATGTTTGTGTGCTACATATCCCTAGCCTTGCCTATATAAGAAAGATCATCTACATCGTATGTAATCATTATTGATCATTTTCTATTGATGAGAATACAGTTTATTCTTGTCCTATATTGTGTCTCTATTTTGTACATTTCATTGAGCTCTTGATCTTGGCAAAATCTCACATGGTATCAGAGCCATTGTGGCTTCATTGATTCATCTTGAAGAGGCATTATTGTGACGTCAAGAGGCAGATCTGAGGAGAAGCATCTTTTGGAGGCATCCTAGACTAGATCCGACCTTGCCATTGTGTCCAGAAGGCCGTTTCCATGAATTTTGGTTATAAAGTCGACCTATTTTGGTGAGAAAAAAATTTTCGCCAATTTTTCTATAATCTTACGGATTTCGAAATTTCTTTATATTTTTTGGAAAAAAAATAAAAATTATTGGCTGAATTTTTTTTTTTTTAAAATCAAAAATAAAAAAAAAAAAAAAAAAAATCAATTTCTGGGGGGTCCGCAGACCCCCCCATCCCGTGACCCCCGTACCGCAATGTTCATTGTCTGCAGGGCCTGTACTCCTCCCGCCACTAGTGTACTTTTCACTGGTGACCGTGCCATCTCTTTCAGCCCCTCGGCAACCATGTACTACACCTGATCCGGTCGTTGTGCCCGGCTCGCCGTTGTGCTCACGGTTCCCATCGTCCGCGGTTTGCTGCTGCTCCGGCCTAGCTCTCCGTCACCGGAAGACACCGCCGACCCTCGGACTCCCTTCTACCAGCTGCTTCTCCCACCAATAGCAGTGTTCTCTGCCGGCACCTCCGCTTGCCGGCGCTAGACCCTCCACTACCAACACCAGTACCCTCCGGATCGGAGCCTCCCGCCGACCTGCAGCTCTCGGAAGACTTTAAACTTGGTGGGACCCGCGTCCGCCACGTGGCAGGCGGCCACTGGCCCGCAGGTTTAACTGACTGCCACGTCACTTGCGACACGCAGGCCCTCCGTACAACCCATACACTATGACACATCAGCCCATACACATAGTCAACTACCACGTGGCTCATCCAGTCAGCAAATTCATACAGTATGGACTGCACAGTCACCTGCCACGTCAGCTGTCCGTACAGTATGGATGCCTAATCAGCAGAGAGGTGAATTTTTTGCGATGGTCATATGGTCGTCAAATTTAAAATAGTGACTTGCTGATGTCAGCACCACATCATCATTTTTCAAAAATTTTGCAGGCCCCTCTCATTGAGCTTTTCGATTTTGCAGTTCAACTTCAAATGGCCATAACTTGCTCATTTTTGCTCCTTTTTGGGTGCAATTTTTTTTGAAATGGGCTAGAATTTCATGCTTTCCACAATGGTGAAGAAATTTTTTGATTTTGATGCACTTTTTTTTTTTTAGAAAATGCAGTTTTTGGTGACTGTACCTGAGTAATCCCAATTTTTACAACTTCAGAGGCTTCATTTGGGGTCATGCGACCTCCTTTTCAGGTGCCATTTTTTTTGAAAGTGCGTATTTTTTCATCTACTTTCACATAATTCTATTAGATTGATGCCATTGTAAGTAGAAATTTTACTTTCAGATCTTGGCCATTTTTGGCTCTCTTGGTACTTGTATATTTGCTTGAATCTCAGTTAGATTCATTGCACTATTGATTGAAGTCTCTTGTATCTCATTTGAGAAGTTGTAAAATTTGCATCATAAGTCCACTTTTCCTTGTTTTGCAAGTGGCTCATTGTAATTGCACTAAGCATAAAGTGCCAAAATCATCACTTTGTGGGGGGTACTTTGATTGAGTGAATTTGAGGGTTGTCTCTTGTGTTTTTGTGCTCTTGTGTTCCTTCCTTTTTTCTACTATGGGTTCTTCTAAGTTTCCTCTCTTAACTCCACATAATTATGCTACTTGGAAAATTGATGCATGGAGTAAACTTATGGAAAAAGGACTCCCTCATTACATTGATGGAACTATTGTTGCTCCCACTGATCCTAAGGTTGATCCAGTTAGTCACTTAGATTGGCTCACTAAAAATATCATGGAAATTGGTACCTTAAGAAAGTATGTATCAAAGGATCTCATTTTTCATATTGAGAAGTGTACTCTAATCAAGGATGCTTGGCAAAAGTTTCAAGACTTGTATCATCAAGTTGATGAGATTAGGGGATATCAACTTGATAGTGATCTCACCATGTTAGATCCCAAGAACTTTGGTACTATACAAGATTATGTCACTAAGGCAAATGAGTTGAGGGCACAACTCAAAGATTGTGGCATTGATAAGAAGGATACTCAATTGATATTCAACTTGATAGGCAAACTTCCACAAGAATATGCAGCATTTGTTTCTAGTTTCCAAACCCATAGGATGACAATGGGTTCAAGCTACAAAATGCCTACATTTGATGCTTTCAATGAAATGTTGATGATGGAACAAACTAAGTTGATAAGCATGGGCATTCTTAAGGCTTCTAAGTCTCAAGCATTAGTGGCAAATCAAGGGAACAAAGGAAATCAAGGAAATGACAACTCAAACAAGAAGAAATGGCAATCAAAGCCTAAGGAAAAAGCACCATCTTCTCCAAAACAAGGAGATTCATCCTCTTCCAAGAGAGATAATTCACCAAAGAGGGAGAGACCTACTTGTGCTTATTGTAAAAAGATTGGTCATAAGGAGCATCGTTGCCATTCTAAGAAGATTGATGAGCTCACACATATCATCAAAAAGCATAACATTGATTTGCCTAAAGTCTACAAGAAGGATGATTCATCAACTTCCACTTCCTCACATTCAAAAGGAAAAGGGCAAGCATTCATGGCTTCTACAAGTGGGAAGACTCACTCTTTTGGAACAAGAAAAGGAAAAGCTCTATGTGCTACTATCAGTCATGATTCAGAGAGATGGCTTGTAGATTCAGGGGCTTCTCATCATATGGCATCCTCGCAATCTATGTTCTCTACATTTGAGCCTTGCACCATGCCATAGATTTTGATGGGCAATCATACATACATGGATGTGATTGGGAAAGGATCTATTGACATTGGGGATAACTCCTTCAATGATGTATTTTGTGTACCCCACTTGACAAACAATCTCCTTTCTATCTATCAAATCACACATGGCACAACTAAGAGAGTTGTTGAGTTAACACCTGACTCAGTTTTCATTAGAGACATGGAGACTAGAGCTATCATTGCAACTTGGGTGGTTGATCATGCATCTCGGTTATACTCCTTTCCAGATTTTGTTGATGATGATGATTTCACATTTGATGATTCTAAACATCATGATCACACTTATTGTGATGGTTCAGATTTTGAGGAGAACTTTGGACACTTGAACATGGGGATTCTCACATGTGACCCCATTCTTGAGTCTTGTATTTCATCTCCTCATATTGATATCATATCACCTATTGCACCTGATGATGCAGATAGTGTGGTAGTTTTGTGTTCATGTGATTCAGTGCAACAGGATATTCATTGTCTTCCAGCTTCAGGTTCATGGGATGATTACTTGATAGACATTGCAAGTTTGTTTGTGGAATCCTACATTGCAGATTTGGGAGACATCATTGATGACATTCATCTTCTCTTTGATGAAGGTGATCCTTCTTCGATTGTTGCAAGGGAACACTCTGACCCTCTTGTTCATTCTCTACATGATCATTCTTTCGAGGTTGACATGATTGTGGATACTTATGTACAGCAGTTTGAGGAGGTCTCTTTATTTTTTGAGCAGACATGTGAGTCTTTGGAACATGTTCTACATCCATCTCCACTAGATCTTGGAGTGCCCTTTTCAGTAGCGTGGTATAGTTTACCACCTTTGGAAGGGGTATCTTTTAGCATCGACATGGGGACACTTGAACAATTTTCAGAGATTCCTTTCATCATGAGTTTTCTTCATACATCTTCCCTTCATGATTGGGGAGACTTCATGGATACACCTTTGGTTTTGTTTCTTCCTAAGGGGAGGAATGTTGTTCGACATTTGTGGAGCAGTTTCTTCATACATCGAGCTTCTTCCATTGGTGTAGATTCTCCATTGAGCGGGGGTCACATTTTGACTTCTCTTCTTCTCTCATATGGGGGGGACTTTTTCCTCACATGGGGTTTTGTTCCTCACATTCTTCTATGAGAGTTCTCTTGTAGCTTTCATCTCTCTTTTGGGGGAGGGTTTTTTCACATTGGGTTTTTCTCTCTTTCCCCACTTTGTGAGAGATTTCATTGCACTGGTTTTCATGCATTTGCATTTGTACATGGGTACCTAACATGGCCTAGTAGCCGAGACCCATCTTGCATTGCTTAGTTGCATTGTAGACTTAAGTGCATTCCCCTAAGTTGCACTTAAGGGGGGGTGTTGGTGTAAATAATTATTCATCTTGGATATTATTACACTTACTTAAGTTTACTTAGGATAATGCATTTCATAGTAGTTTGGATATGAGACACTTGGGTGTTTGTGCCACATTGGGACAGTGTGTGTAGGAGAAATTCCACCTTCTATGGTGTCGATCTTGTTGTTACACTCCACTCTTGTTGTTACACTCCACATTTAGTGGGTGATCCACCTCATGTGGACTATTATATTATTTCTCCTACCTACCCACACCTATTTCCTACCTACCCTTGTTTCTTATTGAGCCACATGTCATGTTTGTGTGCTCACATATCCCTAGCCTTGCCTATATAAGCAAGATCATCTACATTGTATGTAATCATTATTGATCATTTTCTATTGATGAGAATACAGTTTATTCTTGTCCTATATTGTGTCTCTATTTTGTACATTTCATTGAGCTCTTGATCTTGGCAAAATCTCACAACTAGCCATTTTAGTCTTATCAGTTGCATCTTTGTCTACCACAACATTGATCTTCTGTGTATCAACATCCACTATATATAAGACTTTAGGATTAGGATTACTATCCTCTACATCCATATTTTCAGCTACTGGTTGATCTTCTGTAGTCGTTGTTGTTGTTGTTGCTACCGGTGGATTAATCAAAGGAGGTGGAGGTTAGTTGTCTTTAACCTTGATACTAGGTGGTCCACCAACTTTACCTTTACCCTTGTCTCTTTCCTTTTGATAAACTTTTATAGGTTTGGGATTTCTGTATTCTTCTTGCTCTTCTTTTTCAACTAGGAATATATCCCATCCATTTTCTATTTCTTCTATTACCTCATTAACTCTTCCTACCGTTAAAGCAATGTGTCGGTGTGCAGTAGAAAATACAGACCAGTTGGCTTGAGCAATTAGGTCATCAATTTCTTTGGGTGAATTCACCGGATATACAACAAGTAGCTTTTCTACCTTTATTTTCTTGTCCAGTTCTACTACTACTTGTCTTCTTGCTTCCAGTCTATTAAATAGTTCATTTGGAATTTCATTTACTATTTCCATCAAAAATTTCTTATACATATCCATATGCAATATAACACTATTTTCAACTTGTTCTTTTTCGTCAACTGTTAAGGTGTCATATATTTTCTCTATATTCTTCAAATTTCCTTCCTCTATAATTTCATTCAACAATATGTCAAGAGGGGCCAAGTCCTTGTCTGTCCTCTTCTTCCTTTTGGGTGTCAGTTTCTTCTTTGGTGTAGCCTTTCTTACCGGAGATCTCACTACTTGTTGTTTTTGTCTTGTCCTCCTGGGTGATGGTGTGGTTGCCGGTGAGGGATCTCTTTTCCTTATAACTCTTTTGAAAGTTGCAGGCATGTCATTTTCCAAAAAAGTACCTACTGGTGATAGGTGAGTTTCGAGCTGTAATGCTGCTAACTCTTCCTCTGTGAGACTGGTTAGTTTTAACACATCTTCTTTGATGACCTTTGCTTGTCTAGAACCTCTTCTTATACCTTCCTCCATCTTTTTAATTCTTTTCTTAGATTGTATTTCACTTTTAATTGATTCAGCATTGCCAAATATTTCTTCCTTTGGTTCCTTAGGGGCTTCCAAAAGTGCTTTAGCATATGTTTCAATTATATGATCATCTGTTTCATAGCCCATCTTTGTCACCCAAACTGTCCTAGGGATGACTGCTTCCATCCAAATCTCATCTTTCTTGATTACAAAGCATATTTCATCTTTATATTTGTCGACAATCTTTTGTGATAAGCTGATTCTTTTCTTCATTTTGGCCTTTAGTGCTTGAAAGAAATCATGGATATTGTTTTCCTTATTATCACCCATGTTATTGAATAATTCCGACAACTGTTTCCCTATCAGTATATCAAATCCAAACTCTTTATAGCCTATACCAGGAGCTTGTTTGGTGATATGTAACATTAGACATACTAACAGATTTCCAAATTTGAAAGTTCCTTTCTTATCCTTCTTAATCTTTCCAAGATTGTCAATTAATTCATCCTTTAACCACTCACATGCATCAATCTTTGCATTATTTGTTACCATATCATAAGCACTCTTAATGCATAAACTTGAAACTGAATTAAGTCTATTTGCATGAGTAGCCTCATACCCTAATATCATGTTGATAAACCTAACATTAATGTCTGTTACATCATTTACTCTTAAGGATCTTTTATCGAATTTGGCACCAGTTAGGTTTGTAACTAGGTCATTTGAGACCTTCTTGGTTTTGTCTGGCCTTTTACCGGTTGAGGGTAACCCTATCATAGCTTTGACAACTTCCTTGGTGATTTTGTGGATTGCATCTAACCAAAAAAACTCTCCATGCACCCTGCTTAGAACTATCCTAATCACATCCTTAGGAAATTCAGGAATGCTAAGGATCTCTGTAAATCCTAGGGTTTCAATAATCTTGTGTTCATCTTTTACTTTGCCAGATTCATCACATATCATAGATTTAAACATTGTCTTAATCTCTTCATCTCCTAATTCCTCAATGTTACAGTGAATGTAAATTCTTGGATCTTCAGCATAAACAACTCCCTTAGGGATTTGAGAAAAAGCACCTATAGCATCATCTTTCTTTGCTACTTCGGGAATTATTTGAAATATGGGCCTAGGTCTTTTTATAACTTCTACACCAATAGGGTTTGCTATGTATTCAAGTGCAGAGGTGGATGCCATGATAAACTACCTTTTACTGCCTTAGGATGGATGAATGTTGAAATCCTTCACTTCTTCACTTTGAAATGCCTTTGCTCTGGAAATTCCACGCTCTTCGGGTGTTTGAATTCATAATGAAGTGAAATGGAGCTAACACCACAAATTTATAATGTTTATTTTGCCATCTACCACATTTAATGCATGTTAGTTAAGTAATCACTTAACATGTCTGCCGATATATAAGTATCTCTCAACTTCTTATTTTTAATCGAGGGAATAATAGCACATGTGTCATTAGATTGCCAAACCCTCAAATAAAATTTCTTCAATTTGATGAAGAACTTCCTGCCGGTGGAGCACTACTCTGTCCTGCCAATGGAGTAATACTCTGTTCTACCGGTGGAGGAGTATTCCCAACATTTAGATTTTCTTTTCTAATCCATTGTTTTGAGAATTCTTGTTTTACCTCTTCAACTTTTTCTTTCCCTTTCAAGCTACCACTTTTGTTGTCTGTCGGTGATCCTTTACTTCTGTAGAATTTTGTAATATGCCCAATCTTGTTACAAGCATAACAAGTCACATTATTTTTCTGAATAGCCTTTCCATAACCTATGTCGGTTTGTGTTCTGCATTGATTAGATAAGTGCCCAAATCTTCCACAAACATAACATCTTACATTCATTTAGCAATTTTCAGAGTTATGACCAACTTTATTACATTTTGAACATTGACCGGTGGGTGTGTTGATATTCTGATAATTTTTAGATCTACATTGATTTGCTCTATGACCATACTTATTGCAGTTAAAGTATTTGCCATTGAATTTATAAGCATTTGGTTATCTTACCGGTTTGCTGTGATCCTATGTGTTTGCTATACCAGAGCTGTCACCAACTTCAAAGCCTAAACCATTATTGTCACCATTTGGTTTCTGATTCTTAATTATGTCATTAAGTTCTTTTGAGCTTTTCTTGAATTTTTCCTTGTGTTGATTTGCAGTAGCCAATTCTCTTTCCAAGATTTCTTTTTGTCTCATGAGTTCATTTGAGTCATTTTGTGTATGCAACAGATCTGTCTTTAATAAGTCATTTTCATAACCAAGTCTTTTATTTGTATTTTCAACATCATTAAGTCTTCTAGTCAATTCCTCTTCATTCTTTTTCCTCTCTTCAATTTCTTTGCAAAATCTCATAGTCATATCCTGCATCTCATTCTTTGTTGCCATGTTCTCTTGCTTCAGCTTGCTTATTGTATCATTAAGGGTTTCTTTTTCATCATTATCAATCTGCATCTTTTCACAAAGTTCTCTTCTCTTATTCCTTGCAATGGTAAAATTCTCTTGAAGTTCTTGAATGATGTCCTGAGCTGCCTTCAGATCATCTTCAAGTTTGATGTTTTTCAATTTTTCTATATCATAGTCTGAGAGAGCTGCTTCAAGTTGCTTCATCAAATTTTCCATTTCTAGCGGTGTCAAGATCTTCCTCAAGTTGTTAGGCTTCTAAAAATAGAGGACCAGGCTCTAATACCAATTGTTAGGATTCCCACAGATACTGAGAGGGGGGGGGGGTGAATCAGTATCTAACCGGTGATTAGAATTTCTTAATTTAAAACATGCAGAACATATTATAACAATGTACCGGTATGCAAGAATTAATGCAATAAACAGAATCAAGAACATCCACTTGAAAAGTACACCATAACACAAGGATTTAACGAGGAAACCTTAGTGGGATTTGTGACCCACAATATTCACTCATTGGCCAATAAGAGAATATTACTTACAATAGAGGCCTACACATGTAGGAAGGCCAACTGCCTAGAGCTCACTGCTCAAAATGGGAAGTCTCACTGACTTACAATGTGGATTATATAAATCCAATAACTTGTACTACTTTATAATAGCATCTTCAATGCTAGATTCAGTATTGGTTTCTACTCTATTCTTTACATATACCCTTAACCTATATTTCACATAATAGGTCTGCCTTAATTCGATTATCACTTCCTTACAAAATGTTCTACAATGACTTCTTATATATACAAGTCATTTTACAATGATATCAAGTTGGCTTACAAAGTTTTTACAATAATTAACAAAATATAATATAACAAAAATCTTGTTGGCCTTTTGTACCGGTATGCTTCCTTTCTCTGTGTTGGTGCCAGTGTCTTGAGTGCTAGTGTAGAGTGTGATCTACTGATGCCGGTGTAATGCCTTGCTGATGTCATATGATTGTAAGGTTGCCATCAATGACAAAACCTTCAACCACCTTTTATGTCTCATTGGAGTGTGCATATGCCAACAGGTTTCTCAGGATATAATCAAATCTTCATTAATCCTCATGATCAATTTAAAAGCACTTTCACCACCCCTTGGGGCACATTTTGTTGGGTTATGATGCCTTTTGGATTGAAAATGCAGGTGCTACTTATCAACATGCTATGACCCTTATCTTCCACAATTACATCCATAAGCTCTTAGAAGATTATGTTGATGACCTCTTTGCTAAATCTATTCTTCGTGTAGATCATGTTAAGAGTCTTCGTCAAGTCTTTGAAAGAATTTGTAAGTACAACATGCACTTGAATCCCCGAAAGTGTTTCTTCGGTGTGGATAATGGTAAGCTATTAGGATTCATAGTTTTGTATCATGGAATTGAGGTGGATACAAAAAAGATAGATGCTATTATTAACATTCCACCTCCAAAAAGTGTTTCCCAATTAAAAAGATATTCCTAGGTTTGTTTCTCAACTTGCAGTTGTACCTTTCCTTTTACTCAATTGCTTAAAAATAATATCACCTTTCAATGGAATGAGGATTGTCGTCAAGCATTTGAAGACCTAAAAACCTATTTGACCAATCATCTTATTCTTCAACCCATTGACCCTTCTAAACCCTTTCTACGATACACAATTGCTTCTCTTCATGCTCTTGCAGCCTTACTAGCACAACATGATAAGGATGGTAGAGAATGCTTAGTTTATTATATAAGTCATCCTCTGCTCAATTATGAATTTCGATATTCAGCGATAGAAAGGTAGTGCCTTGCTTTAGTCTTTGCAACACAAAAGTTAAGGCATTACCTTTTGAATGTTGAAGTCCATGTTATCATTAAATTTGCCCTCTCAAACATCTTTTCTCTAAAACTAATCTTTTAGGATGCTTAGCCAAGTGGGTTATGATGCTGACTGAGTTTGACCTTAAGTTCGTCCTACAAAAGGCAATAAAGGGTCAAGCGTTGACTGATCACTTAGTTGAGGATCCTTCACCTTTCACCCTACATAACCCAGAGTGTTTTCCTAATGAATGCATTCTCTCTGCTAAGATTGATGAGAATAGGGAGTTATATTTAGATGGCTCTAGGTGTCATACATGATCAGGGGCAGGGGTGGTCCTAATCTCTCCTAAAAAGAAACCTATCCCTTTATCATATCATCTTAATTTCCTATCTACCAATAACATTTCTAAATATGAGGCTCTTATAGCTAGAATTAAAGCAGCCTTAGCACTAAATGTGAAACATCTACATGTCTATGGAGATTTGTAATTAATCATAAGATAGGTGATGAGAATTTATCAAGCTAAGCAAGATAAATTTTTACAATATAAAGATTTAGCTATATCCTTGTTACAAAATGTTGATTCCTATACCATGGAGCTTGTTCCTCAAAAAGATAATCAACATGCTGATGCAATGGCATGTGTATCCTCTCTTGTGTCTTTAGAGGACCCCTTGGTAGATCTCAAATTAACTATTCACAACCTCACTACCCTGGCTATTTCTGATAATCTTAGTGATGTGGCATATTTTTATGCTATTGATCCTGATGAATGGTACTTGCATATCATAAGATATTTGAATGATGGTATTTTTCTTGATTCTACGAACAAGAATACTAGGGCTAGGATTTGCAAGTTGGCCACTAGATATATTATCCTTTCTAATGTTCTTTATAGGAGGGTTTATAATGGTTTTCTCTTTCGATTTCTTAACAAATATGAAATCTCTATTTCTTTTGAGGAAGCACATTCAGATGCTTGTGGGGGGAATTTTGGGGGTAGATCCTTAGTTCAGAGATTGCTCCGAATGGGATATTATTGGCAAACCATGGAAAAGGATTCCTTCACGTTTGTTAAAAAATATCATCAGTGTCAACAACATAGCAATTTGATCCACACTCCCACCCAAGAAATTCAATCTCAAGTAGCATCTTGGCCCTTTTCTACATGGGGTTTGGATCTCATTGGTAAAATATCTCCTCCATCTCAAGGACATACTTTCATCATCACCGCAACTGATTACTTTAAGAAGTGGGTAGAAGGAGTTCCTCTTCAATCCACTACTGCTGAAGTAATTTGTCAATTTATCTTAGAAAACATAATTCTAGATTTGGAATACCTTTCGCTTTGGTGTCAAATAATGGAACGTCATTTTAGAAAAAAGATGTGAAGAAGCTTCTCGAGAAATATCATATTCAACTTAAATTTTCTACACCATATTATCCTCAATCAAATGGCCAAGACGAGTTTTCAAATAGGATAATTGAGCAAATTCTTCATAAGACTATAAATAAGCATGGTAAGGATTGACATACTCAGTTAATCTATGCTCTTTGGCTTACCGAATGAGTGTACCCATTGCTATGGGTTCTACTCCTTATAATCTTGTTTATGGTACTGATCCCATTATGCCTTTGGAGTTGGAAATTCCATCTTTAAGAGTTTCTCTTAAGGGTATAATGGATGATGATTCCTATAGAGAAAAAAGGCTTCAACAAATTGAGATGCTTGATGAACATTGCATAAATGCTCTTGAGCATATTCAAGTCTATCATAAAACTCTACAACGAAGCTACAATGATAAAATCATTCAACATTCCTTCTTAATAGGTGATTTGGTACTTTATGAGAATCAACACAATGTGAATGCCTTACTTGAGGAGAAAGGAAAATTCAGCCCTAATTGGCTTGGACCATACATTGTTGTTGAAGTCTATGGATCAGGGGCTTACAAGATAGCAGATGTAGAAGGTATGCCTCTCAAGGAACCCATAAATCCTATGCACCTCCGTAGATACTATGCCTAGTTTCTCCCTCTATCTCTCTCCTTCTAAATTTATTCTCTCTATCTTCTCGTGTCTTTTCTTTCTTCAAAATTGGATAATATGTTAGCATATCTCCATTAAAGTATGAAGTATTAAATGATACTGTATTGTTTAGTATAGATTACTTCATTCTTGACAAGCATGTTTCTTCACTTTATTATTTGTCTTGGATTCATTTATGTAAATTATAATAGATTTACATTTTATATGTGCTAGCATGTTATACAACTTCTTATGTGTGAAATAAGGTTAAATCATGTTCTATTTAATTATATTTAATTAAATCACATTAGTCATATAATTCTTAGGCTTAACACATTTTCCTCCTACATTACCAAAGTAGCATTTAATTAAATACTTAGTTATTTTATTAAATCACACATGTATCAATTTAATCATGAAGCATTGAGAAATCAGTCACATGGAAATTAAATTAGACATACATGTTCATTACCAAATATGTTATCAAAGTAATGCATACATTGTTTCAAGAATTAAAATAACAAGTTTGAGATAAAAACATAAGCATGAATAGATACATATCGATAAATTTCATAACTTGTATATCACTGTACATAAAAAATATCATATCATGATCATCTCCTATCCCTAGGACTAGTAGTTGGAGGATGGTGACTAGATGTCCCCTCCTGATGTAGTCATGGGGGTGGTCCCATGGGTGTATAAAGTGATGTGGAGCATGAGTGACTCTACGAGGAGCTGCTACAATACCTCTCCATCATGATCCCTCCGTATGTGGTTGCCTCTATCCGAGATGCTTCTAGATCATGCTCTATCTATTGTAGTCTCTCTAGCAAAGATCTCTCCCTCTCTCTAGACCTCCATCTTAGGCTGAATAGGGGTGAATAGGTCCCCTTTCCACACCACACTTCCCTATGGTCTATGCACTATCTACGAGAAGTTGGGAATGTGTGCGGTCGTGATGAGATCTATCACTAAGTTCTAGATCAAGGAGCACCACTGCTGGACACCAACTGCAGAGATAAAGAGAGGTTTTCATCAGTAACATTCTATATCATCAAATCTAAAAATATATTAAGATGCATAAATTCCATAATCACAAAACACTTTACCTGGATCTCCCTCTCGCCAATAGGGGTTAGAGAAAGGGACCTCCTGTGATTGGGACCCGCTAGGCTCTCCATGCTCATAATGTCTTTGCATGGTGGGTATAGGATGGTGGGGACTAGAGTCAGGACCCCTTATAGGGTCCTTCTCCACTTGCGATGGAATTCTTGGTGGATCTAGGGATATGGATTCATCCCCTGAGTGATGAGGAACTACATTTGACTCATCCTCCTCAGCCTCCTCACCATCCTCCTCATCCTCCTCATCCTCCTCATCCTCCCCCTCCTCATTCTCATCCTCCTCTCCATCCTCCTCATCATCACCATCCTTATCTCCCTCTCCTACATTTCTAGCCTCCTTCTGCCCTACATCATCATCTTGATCATCCATGTCTTCCTCACTAGGATCCTCAAAAGTCTTAGGATCCTCCTCATCACCTATGTGTCTCCATGGTCTGGGGTTCCCTCTAGGATAGTTTACTAGAAAGATGGCTCTAGGTTATGTCCTACCCCACCATGTGATGTACAGCCGGTGTGTGCCCACATTATCTCTATAGTCGGTCGCTATGTCCCGATCTGACCCATTTGAATCTATGATGTTAATCTCATCACTGGTAGGCCTTGGAATGGCTCTCATCCTAAGAATCACATGTGAGTGTTGGATATGGATAGGCACATCTATTGAAACACACTACTCAAACCCAAATCTCCACCTGACTCGATCAAAGTAGAATGGAACCATGATGTGGCTGTACCGTCCCTCTAGTAAATAGTCCCGCTGCATGAAAAACAACTACCTATGTGTCCCTGCCCACATGTACATCCTAAGGTAGGGTCTCTATATGATGGCCTTTTCTCTAAATCTGTCAAAACTCACTCTCTAATGCAACAGATCCCCGAACTACCACTCACGGGTAAGTGGATATGGGAGCACTCTAGGCTACTCTAGAACTAGGTCAATGGGTACCCCAGTGGGTCTAGTACATGTAATATGCTCGAATATCCATATCTGAAGTAGTGTGTAAGTCATGAGGCTACATCCCTATCCAAGAATTTACTCTCCTAGGTCATGGTAGAGGTGGGATAGCATGCTCCACCCCTAAGAGAATACCCTTTGATGTCTCTCCATGTCTATAACTGCATAGGTGGGACCTTTTTGTATATGTGTGTCACGCCCATTAGGGCACACATCTAATGCAATGGTTGTAATCATCAGTTGTCTCGCTAGTGGAACCTCACCGATGGGATGTAAGAGCCAACTAATCATAATGTGGCCCCTCGTCTCACTGGGCATCTCTCTCCCAATGTAGTAGACCTGCTCCCTCCTGTAATTGGTAGCGGTGTGGTCGGCTCGATATCTCACTATCTCTCCCCTGATGGGAAGATAGAGTATGTAGTAGCCTCAAGTGTGATGGTTATCTTCCCCATGGGTAGCAAAAAAGTGGAGGTATCCACATCCCATCTCTCCATCAGTGCCATCAACATTGTCAAATGGAACTTGATGGCAAGAATGGTCATCACATGCCACAACCCTATAGCATGAAGCAACTCTCTATCCTTTGGTGAGAACCACAAAATCTAACTCTGTAGGCTCTTGAAGGTGTGACTAGTAGTATGATCATGAATATAGGGAAGAATCTACAAATTGTAAACATAAAATCATCAGTAATCACTCCATCGATCGTAATCATCTAACAAAAAGAATCATCAATATATCATATCTATCTGATGCCTGATCCCATGTGACCCTTGGCCACTCTAAGCTAGGACCAAGGCACCCCTCTAAGACCAAGGCACCCTGGGAGGGCCAGGGTGCCCCCTTGGGACCGGGGTATTGATGTAGAGTGGATTATCTCTCATTGGTTTTTGCTACCTTGTTTAGGTATCTCCTCCAACCTACACAAGAACTATCTAATGATTCTACACCTCACACCCTCCAAGGGTCTACAATAATTACCCTCTCTAACCTTCCAAAGTCCCTTAGGATAGGATAAGCTCTTGTTGTTTTGTGAGTCCCATTTTCTTGGCTAGGAGACCTTGTTTTTCTAGTCTCTTTCACACTCAACCTGAGAGTTCAACCCCTCTACCATAGGATCTTCATTCCCCACACTATACACATTAGGATAGATAATTTTGGAATGATTCCCAACCTTATCCCTTATTCAAGATCTTTGATACTTAACAGTTTGGTGTTTTACAAACAAATTGCACTTTTAGGCCTAACTGGAGAGCTAATTCTAGTAGCCCTGTCAGCGGGGTATTCTGAATTTACCGGTTAACTTCCTTAACAACCCTATGAAATATTTTACATTCTAGACACCCTTTTGGGGTTTACATATAATATTTCAAAAACCAAAGATGGGTTTCGCCATTAACATATCTAACCCTTACTAGTTTGTCTAGGCCTAAAAGTAGGGATTGGTCAAAACTCCTTCACCGGTCTGATTGCCTGATTGAATTGATGATAGTTTAGGGTTTGTGCTTCCATATGGAATTCCATTCCAATCATATTTTACTTCCTCCCACTAAATTTACCCAATTAGGGCATGTTATCCATGATTCCTAATGCTTGCCAACTCAACGTGCCAAGCTTAGGGTCTGGTGGCAAATATTTGATTTGGCTTCCACTGTCTCAAAACCAAAAAGAAAACATAAAATACAATTCAACCTAACATTCCACAAGGTTTCAAAGAGGAAATCCACCATGAAACGTTAGGTTGGAGCCATTTTGCTCTCAAAACCCTGGTTTTTAGGGCTCTTGAACCCGCCTACAACAAAATGAAGATTATTCACCATCTATGACACTTAAAGACTCAAAATCAAAATAAAAATGAAGGTAAGACTCCGATCTAACAATCCATGAGCCTATTTTGGGATTCTCAATCCGTACAGGTTGTACAACTTGCAAAGAATGACAAAAACATGGTAGAACACACACAAAATGGGAAACCAAAATTGTTTATTTGCTTAAGATATTCTACAACTTTCAACCATTAATTATCATCAGTCTTTCCAAGGCTTATACTGGCTGTGGAGTAGTTACAAATGCTCACAACTGATTGTGTCAACCAACTAACTGTTGGTGTATGACAATGTTGCAAAGTTGTTGTGAGAAACTTTTGTAATTTGTTGCATAGGTGAGAAACTTTGCTCAAACCTAAAATTGGTCACTCTCAAATGACTCATATGACCTTAACAACTTCAAAATAACATCAACCAACCTACATTAACCCAAAAACAACTTATCCTATTCAGTGCTCTACATGGCACCCTTAAGATCTCACAAGCCAACATTGGTCAAAAAAAGACTCTTAGGGCCCTTACAATCATTTGAGCACACAATCAATGGCCTCTTGGCCTTATTACAAAACTAAAAAACATGATTCCAACTTCCTAGAAATAAACTCAAAAAAAATTGCTAAGTGGCCCTGCACCATACTTCTAGGATAAGAAGAACTCAATTCCCTTGAGTGGATAGGGCTTGAACAGTGTTTCCATGCTATATTATATCTCCTTCAGACATCCATGTAGCTTCAGAGTCAGTGAAACCTTCCCATTTAACCAATTAGTCTCTATAGACTCCTTTCCTAGTCCTTTTGACAATCTTGGAATCCAAAATGCAATCAAATGTCATCAGTTGGCTTGGGGGTAGGTCTTGCATCCAATCTACATCTCCAATAGTAGTAGACTCTTCTTGATTTGTAGTTGACTGAGTTCCTTTATACTAATACAAATCATACACATTAAAGATTGGTGATATACCCGAGTTTGGTGGTAGTTCCACCTCATAGGCATTGTTGCCATACTTATGCACAACCTTAAGAGGTCCAATATTTCTCATGGATAGTTTAATAGGCTACCCCTTAGGAAGTGTCTCCTTTCTCAGGTAGGCCATAACTAGATCACCTACATTGTAGTGTACTTCTCTTCTTGTTTTTCTTTGCTTGTGTCTTGTATATCTCATTGTTCTTCTGCAATATTTTCTTGACTTGTTCATGAATCTCCTTCATATTCTCTACAAAGTTTTCAACTTGAGCACTCTTATTATCCATGGAACCAAGGTCTGTGAGTTCTAAGATACCCCTTGGATGACATCCATATACAATCTCAAATGGACTCCGGCCTATGCTTCTATTGACAGAGTCATTGTAGGCATACTCTGCTTGTCCAAATACTAGATCCCAAACTTGACCATGTTGATTAGTGAGACATCTTAGTAGACTACCCAAGGACCTATTTACTACTTCAGTTTGACCATCAGATTGTGGATGGTATGCAGATGAAAAAGAAAGGTTGGTACCAAGTTTCTTCCACAAGGTTTGCCAAAAGTGGCTCACAAATTTTGTGTTTCTATCACTCACAATGCTAAGAGGTAAACCATGGATCTTTACAATCTCTTTGAAGGACAACCCCGCTATGTAGGAGGCATCATTAGTGCATTTACAAGGCACAAAGTGTGCCATCTTACTGAATCTATCCATTATGACATAGACATTGTCATATCCTCTCAGAGCTCTAGGTAAACCAAGAACAAAGTCCATACTAACACACTCTCATGGCCTTGTTGGTATGGCTAGAGGTTGATACAAACCTGCATTATTGGAGGTACCCTTAGCCCTTTGACTAATAGCACATTTCTCCATAAACTTCCTAACTTCTGAGTATAGTTTAGGCTAATGGTGGAGCCTACCAACCTACTCTAAGGTCTTGTCAAGACCAAAATGTCCACTTAGACTGCCTTGATGCTTCTCCTTGATGATATTGTCTCACATAGAGCACGGTGGTATGCAAAGTAGGTGTCCTTTAAACAATAAGCCTTCGTGCAACATAAAATCAAAATAGGCAACATGAAAATCATTATCAAACTTTGAGCAAACATCATATGCTTCACCAAAATATTTGTCACTTTGGTAGAAGTCTTTGATGTCATTTAACCCCACACTTTGTAGTTGTACTTCTTGAATGGTTAGAACCCTTCAACTTAAGGCATCTGCTACCTTATTGGTTACTCCTTTCTTGTGCTCAATGGAAAAAGTGTAGGCCTACAAATACTCAACCCACTTGAGGTGTCTTTCATTCAATTTCTCCTGCCCATTCAAAAAACTAAGTGCATAATTGTTAGTGTAGACTATGAACTCTTTAGGTAAAAAATAATGCTGCCACTTCTTGAGTGCTTGCACCATGGTATTGTAGACATCTAAAAATGGTCAATGCTTGCGGAATCATACTTTAACATTTATGCATTGCCTTATTTTAGGGTTTTTGCGTAGTATTAACATTTCTCCTATGATTCGCACTTGGTCTTTATCATTTGCGAGCATCGAGTCCTTCTTCATTTATCTCGCTCTTGAATTTGGTCTTGTCGACAACCAATATTTGTCATGATTTTGGTCGATCTTATCTTGTCGCATCAATGTACGTGCTCATTTGTCATCATTTTGGACATCGTCAATCCTAATTAGGGTTTTGTCCTTTTATCAATCTTGTCATCATGCAATCAATTTGTCATCAATCATTTTCAATCTTGTCGTCTTGCAATTTGTTTTGTCATCAATCCTTGTCCTGTTGTCAACTTTGTCATTTTGAGATCGATTTATCATCGATCATCTTCGTCTTCTCAATCATGTCAATTTGGATCAATTAGTCATTGTTCCTCATCAATTGGTGCATTTATCAATCAAATCATTTGTCAGCATTGGTCATTTATCAAGTTAGAATCATGATCAAATCGATTCTTCAATCACAACCTAATTGTCATCCTTGCATTGCTAATTCATCTTCTAGGGTTTCAAGATTTAATCATTTAACCTTGTTTGTCATTTCTCCCTCTAGGATTAATAAATTATTTATTTATCCTAAGTCTTCATGTCACAATTAAATGTTTATTTAATTGGCTAACTAATTATTCCTCCTTTTGTGAATTAATTAATAAATGACAAATTATTAATTAATTTACCTAATTTCTACTAATTCTTAATTTCCTAATTTCCTCATTTTCTAATTTTCTAATTTCTAATTCACCTAATTTCAATTCTCTCCTATTTTCCTCCTAATTTCATGGGAATGACATTTCAATTTGTCATAATTTTTCATAATTGACAATCAATCAATTTTGACATAGAAATTTGTCATAATTTTGTCATAAATCATCAATCAATCAATCTTGCATAGCAAGTGCAAAATTGTCATAATTTGTCATAATTGACATTTTTGATTTGCAATTTCCATTCGAATCTCTTCATGCTAATTTGATCTTTTCTCCAATTTGTCTATAAATTGGATGAATTTCTTCAATCAAGATCCCCTACAACCTGGTTGAATCAATCACGCTTTGAGTATTCTTGCGCTACTTGTCAATCTTGCTTTCGCATTAGGTTTATGCACTTGAAGGTAAGATCCACAAACAAAGGCTATTTGAAGAAGAAAGAAGGACAATAGAGCCACATGAAGGATACATTCAGATCTACATTTGGTTTGCTTAGTTTTCAATCTTGAATGTTTTGCTTTCATGTCTGTATTGAGTGTGTTTATCATTGCATTTGAGCTTTTGTGATTGAGCTAGATTAGTATTGACTTGCTTGTGATGATTTCTGATTTCCTAGCTACATTAATTGGTGAACCTGATGTGAACTAACCCCCTAATCATGCTTTTGAGTGCTTTTGAGATGATTTGTAGGTCAAAAATCCAAGAAATAGGGTAATGCAGGCCTTTCTGGGCACTTCTGTGCCTGTGTAGGGGCATTCTGCGCCTGTGTCAAGCATTCTGTGCCTGTGTTAGAGACTTCTGCACCTGTGTCAAAGGGATCTGCACCTGTGTTGCATCATTCTGCACCTGTGTTAAGCATTCTCCACTGTGTAAGTCTAGAAACAAAGGTAAAAAGTAGTGTTTTTACTTGCAAATTGGTTTGTTTTGCATTTTGTTTCTGCTTTTTGGTTTTATGGTACTGATTCTTTGTGTAGCACCTTGGCATTATGCATGGCAAAGACAACAAATGAAACTACTAACATGTTTTATGCAGGTTCGATAGTCAAAGACTAAACATATCAAACTTCTGACTTGGGTTTTGCAGGTTGCCTTGGACTACAACTAAACTTTGTGCTTGTAATTAATATTTAGGCACCTAGTATGATTTCTAAATAGGTTGGAATGAATGTGTGTTTTCTTTGAGTGTTGAGTTTGACATTGGAGTAGGAGAGTATGCTCTCATCCTTCTTAGGGTGATCAGAAATCTAGATCTTCGATACCATGCTCATGTTTTTGATTGTGTGTCACCTTTAGAGGGCCTGCCTTCCTGACCATTTGCTTTTGCAAGCAAGTGACAATCTTGAGAAGGGAATGACCCAAAGTGAGTATGGCTAGAATACCTTGGCATTCTAACTCACTATAAACAAATACCTGATGAGCGAAAGCTTTGAAGGAAGGGTTACGTGGGAATTGTAGTTACTTGGGAAGTGATGACCCTTGAACTCTTTCTCATATCAACATCTAAGTAGGGCCTCAAGGTCTAAATTGTGCTTGCACGACTACATTTTTTTGGTATCTTGGTGGGCTTAATGTCTCAATCACGCTTGCATGACACCAAGGAGTAATGCTTAACAGAAATCCTTACTAAACACCTTGTATTTAGAGGCCAAAAATCCTTCTAGTTGCTTGACAAGGACAAGTTTGGATACTTGGAAGAGATACTAAGTTCGCCATGGGGAGATTTCCATGGGGACTGATTCTTGGCTGCCCTGAGAAGTGAGTACCGTGGAGGGGAGCCCATGGGGTCAAGCATCTATGTATTCTCCTTGAATCCCATAATGAGTCTACCTCTCAAGTACCTAATGCCCTTGCCATCCATAAGAAATGTGTGAATGAGCATGATTGTCTTGAGTCTAAGTTGAAATATCTTGTCTTCTTTGCTTGTCAAAAGTTGAATTGTATCTCATTTCAAAAACAAGACAAATTGATTCAAAACAAGGTTAAACAAAAGAGACATTCATCCAACAAAATTTAAAAACATCTTCAAACATGGTTGTCAAACATTGTTCAAAATCTTGTCTCAACATTCATGTCACTTAGATTTAGGTTCATCCTAGGTTTCATTTTGCAAAGTTCATTGTCAAGTACCAAGGTTAGGTTTCACCTAAGTCATACTTCCTTTTGCATATCAATAAGGGTCATCCATTTGCATGTGTCCTCTTGCATTAGAGTAATACCATTGTCATACATTCATATTTGCATACCCTACGTCTCTTCATTAAGCTTAGGTCATTATCATATCATATTAGGGTCATTTGCATAGTAATTGTCTCTTTACATATAGTGTCAAAACTAGGTTTTGTTATATTTGAGTAATCCAAATCTTTGATAAACCCTAAGTCATTGTTAAGAAGTCCAGACCTTATCAAACTCTTGTCTTTTGTCATCAATGTCATTTCGTCAAACCTAGCTTAGTATCCAAGCATATAGGGGAGACATTGTCACTTTGTCCTTTGTCACTTGGTCCTTTTGTCCTTTGAGGTCTAGACATCATTTCAATTTTCTAAGGGTCTCTTTTAGATTTGCATTCAAAAGTTTGTCAATATCTTAAAAACAACAAAAGCATAGATTGCATTCTCATTTATTTAATTTGCATTTAGTTGCATATCATATATTATCCTTGAAAATTTCAAAAAATATTGCATTTACATAAGTGACATGCCTGTTGAAACAAGGTCAAAATCTAAAAAGATGGGTGAACCAACGTATCAACCCATTGACAACATATCAAATTCACAATTTCAAACTAGTCAAACAGTGCAAATTGAAGGTTTATCAAAAACATCATTACCACCATATGGAATGGTTCAACTTGGACCACCTCCATTATATGAACCAGTATTTGTACCCATGAAACCAGGACATGGGAGTGTTCCACCAACACCAAGAGGAAATGCACCTTTTGATTGGAATCAACCAAACCTGCAACATGAAATTCAAACATTACATGAGGAACAAACTCTTTCACAAGGATTTGGTTCAGATCAAGGCATTCAACAAGAAACGAATCCAAATGTCCAACTAGATTCTTCATCAGATTCTGATGCTTCTGATGATGTTGACATGTTCCTTCAAGATCCAAAATTGACAAAAAAGATGGATAAATTCTTGAACAAGGTCTTTAAGATGTTCCCACAAAAATATCTTAACATGATGAGTAATGTGACCTCCTCAAGTGAGCAAATCAATGTGCAAAAGCAACAAGGCAGTGAGCTATTAAGTTTCTCTCTGCATCTAAATGAAGAAAATGTGCAACAAGAAATTCAACCTACCTTGATGAGTAAACGTGCTTCAAAGGCATTGATAGTGACTATTCCTCAAAAGTCACCATTTGAGATAATAAATAATCCATTATTTAACACAACACCTGTAACACAAGATCAAATGAAGACCACACAAATATTGACAACTATCCCTCAACAAGAAGTGGTTCCTTACATGCATAAAATTGGATCAAAATCTAAGATGCAAGAAAGCTTCACGACTGGAATGCCTGATATCACCAATGTCCAAAACAATTCCAGAATGCAACAAAGTTCCTATGTCCCATTAAGCTCAATATATTTGCCAAACACTATTGTGACAGATCCTTCGATAATGGTGACATAAAGAGCTATGGATAGTGGCTTGCACCAACAACAAATGTTGCAACAATTGAGTAATACACAAAAGGTACAATCGAATGTACAAACAAACAATGTGCAACAACAACAATATCGTATTAAACAACAAGTTGCAGCGCCTTTGGCCCCATTACAAGTTAATGCAAACTTGCAACCATCACAATGGATTGGACAAACAACACAACAAGTTAATGCAAGTGCCATACCCCATCTTAAGGAGAAACAACAAAAACCACCCAAAAAAAGTTTTTTGCAAATGATGGGATTTACACCGCGACAACAATTGGCACAAAGTCAGCAAATTCTGATTCGTCAGCATCAACAACAACATGTGCCTCAATATGTGCCAAGACAAACAAGCTATCATACTTCACAACCGCAATTGGCACTTGTGCAATATCAACAACACCCTCAATTGCAATATCAATCTAGGCTACAAGAAGCACAGCAACAAGGTCAATATCAAGGCATGGCACAACCACAACAACAAGAGGTGTACCAAGAACATTATATGCCGGAGACACCAAAGATAGCAATTTTAGAGCATCAACAATCGATTGGAAACACAATGTATCGGCAAAGAGTACCCACTGGGATTAATGATGGACCTCCAAAATCTGATGCAATTGCGCAATAGCTTGAGAAGTTGCAACGACAAGTTGATGCATTAGAAACTCAAGGAACAAAGAAGTTGTATACAGATCAGGATTTATGTCCTAATCCATTTGACAAAAGCTTATACATGCCTCCATTCCCTAAGCATTTTGAGGCACCTAATTTTGAGAAATATAAAGGGAATGGTAATCCAAAAGATCACATTCGAGCATTTTTTGCGGCATGTACTGAAGTGAGTTATGAAGAAACATATTTAATGCGCTTATTTGCACGAAGTCTCACGGGACAAGCCATGGATTGGTATTCGCATCTGCCAGGAAACATAAAGACTTGGTCAGAACTAGCTCAAAAGTTTATATCTCACTTTGCATTCAACATCAACAGTGACGTGACCATGTCAGATTTATGCAACACCAAGCAAAAGCAAGGCGAACCATTAGTGACTTTCTTGCAATGATGGCGAAGCTTGTATAGTCGTTCTTCCCTAGATATGCCTAAAGAACAACAAGTGAATTTGTTTATCCAAAATTTGGTCCCAGAAATGATGTATGAACTAAAATTGAAAAGTCCTAGTACTATAGAGAAACTCATTAAGAAAGGGATGAACATTGAAACTACTCTTGTAGCCAAGGGAATAATTAAGCTTAACAAAGACAGTGACAACACAAACAATTCAGGGGACAGAAATAGATTTTGGTATAAAAACAAGAATGTCACTAATGATGGAGTTGTTGATGCAAGAGCGGTGAATGCAAATCAACCCCCATTCACAATCAAGAAATTGAGTGTTCCTAATATGTCAACTATGGAACAAAATCAAACACCAATGAGCAATGTTACTCAATAGCCACAATACCAACAACATACTCAACAATACACTCAACAATATAATCAACAACAAGGCCAGCAACAAAACCAGCAATGCAAACCTTTCCGATCAAGGGATGGACCTCCTCGACAGTTTATGCCATTGGGAGAGCATATTGAGTCAATAATGAAACAATTAATACAAGCAAAATTTATCAAGCTACCAGATATCAAGGTAGAACCAGTGGTAAAGCCGCATTGGTGGAATGATAATGCATATTGTGAGTACCATCGGTCAAAAGGACATAAAACCACGTCATGTTTTCAATTGAAACATATGATTCAAGACTTGTTAGAGCAAGGAGTAATTGAGGTAGATCCGCCCAATGTGACCTCTAACACTGATCATACAATTTTCAAAACTCCTTTGCTTGATCATGACAAGGGTAAAGCATCTTCTTCAAACTCTACCCAAACAGAAAATTATGCAAACACTGGTTATAACAATGTCATCAATTGCTTTCGAGTGTCAAAAGAGTATGTTTCCACCCTAAGAATAAAGGGACAATATCCTTCTTGCGTAGTCACCACTCATCGATCCAAAATAGTCCTAAAAGGAGCTCCTGTAGCTCCTCCCAAACCAACTCCTACAAGTCAGTATAATCTCTTGGATCATCTAGGAAAGACATCTGCACAAATATCAATCCTTGAGTTGTTGAAAATGTCCCCCATGCATCGTGCAGTCCTAGATAAAGCTTTAATTGAGTCCACTATCCCGACAGACATTGATGTTGACCAGTTTCAAGCACGAATTGGACATCTAGCTGTTTCCCAAAATGTCGCATTTTCTGATAATGATATCTCACCTAATAAGCTCCCTCATAATGATCCTTTACACCTTGAAGTCTTTGTCCATAATTGCAAAATCTGACGAGTCTTGATAGATGGCAGAGCGGGTCTTAATATTTGTAACTTGAGAGTGGTCATTGCCCTTGGTTATACAGAAAATGACATTGATGCTTCCAGAAGAATAACAATCAAAGCATATGATGATGCTGAGTGCCCATCTAAAGGGATAATTACATTACCTATTAGAGTCGGTCCAGTGATAGAAAACACTTTCCTGCAAGTCTTAGACCTTGATCTCCCTTACAATATGATTCTTGGCCGTCCATGGATCCACCCAATGAAAGCAGTTCCATCCACCTATCATCAATGTTTAAAATATCCTTACAATGGAACTGAGATAACAATTCCAGGAGATCCTAATCCATTTCAATTTTGTGCTACCCTAAAGGATTCCCCTCAGTAGCAAGTCCCAGTCAATAGAGAGGCCCACTCACATAGTTATGTAGATCCTAATGCATTGTTAGATGCTGTCAAAGGAAAATTGAAGATACAGGACCAAGGATGCGGAGAATATTCAATGGATCAAACATTCCTCATCGGGAATTTACCAATATCTCCAAAATCATATGGCAAACCACATTTGTTGCAAAAGGAACCCAAGGTAGTTATTCAATATCAGCCTCCCACTACATTTACAAGATGGGGTGAACTTGACAAAGAAGCCTTAGATGATGATGTCATAGATTGGCTTTATAAGGATCCAACTGAGACCCCACCTATTAGGTTGCCGATGGAACTGTACGGCAAAGGATTTACTATGCTGCAGAAGAAAGGATATGATGGCTGCAGTGGCTTAGGCCCGGACAAGAAGGGAAGGCTAGAACCTGTTATACCTGAGATGTGACCTCCAACTTTAGGGTTAGGTTTTGTACCATTGCGAATTGGATCCTCATCTACCAAAGTGACCACGTGTGGAAAAGGGCATAACTCTGATGATGAAATAACACCTGAGGATACTTAACCCAAAACTGATTGCAATGAATGGGAGTGGAGTTCTTTTTCTTCTAGCTCCTATGCTCTTGACAATATTTTCCTTGACCCTGATAATTTGCCTATGGAAGACAAACATGTTCTAATTCTTGGATAGAGTCATTCTGGGACCCAAGCTCCGAATCAGATACAAGCAATTCAGAGAGTGATACCACGGATATTTACATCTTTACCATCTCAGTCCTCTCTCTCCTAAAAACTGATGATGACATGCCCCTCATCTATCCCCAACTTATCCAACATGACCAACAAGAACCACTCACATTGGATTGTTTTCAAAATGATGAAGCAATTGCAAAATTCCTTGGACTACGGGAAGGCATACCACAAGGTGATCATAAGGTAGGATTTGCTATTGATCTGGATTCCACAGCATGTTTTGGGGAGTCAACTCCATCTTCCAATCATCAAAATGGAAAAAGAAAAGAAAAAATACAAAGTCAAAAGAATAGGTCTTTGAGTGAAAACCGTAAGGCACTCTTTGATCATATAAAAGTAAAAATAAAAGACGTACCTGTGGGTGAAAACCTCTCTAAGGTGCCCAAAGGTGGAAGAGTGGACATACCCCTATCAAGTCAGGATAAATCAACATTGCTTGTGGAAATGACTGAAGAAATCAATTTGGGTACACCTGACAACCCTAAGGTCATTCATTTTGCTGCTTCTCTATCAAAACAGGAAAAGATAGATTTTGTCAATTTCTTTCTTGAGAAGAAGATCAGCTTTGCATGGTCCTATGTAGATATGCCTGGCCTTGATCCAGAATTAGTCCTTCATCACTTGCCATTAAAAGCAGATGCCAAGCCTGTCAAACAAAAACTTAGAAAGATGCATCCCTAGGTGGCTCTTTTGGTCAAGGTGGAACTGAAAAAATTACTAGATGTGGGCTTCATTAGACCCATTGATTATGCAGACTGGATTTCAAATTTGGTACTAGTTAGCAATGTAACTGGGGGCATCAGAATCTATACAGATTTTAGGGATCTCAATAAAGCATGCCCTAAAGATGATTTTCCACTGCCAAATATCGACATCATAGTTGACATGACTGCTAGATATGAGATGCTCTCATTGATGGATGGTTTCTCCAGCTATAACCAAATTCATATTGCTCCTGAAGACCAACATAAGACTGCATTCAGATGTGCTTGGGGTACCTACTACTGGAATGTGATGCCCTTTGGTCTAAAAAAGGCAGGCGCAACATATCAAAGAGCAATGACAACAATTTTCCTTGATTTCATGCATACTTTGATGGAGGACTATGTTGATGACTTATTATGCAAATCTATCACAAGAGATAGTCATCTAGCCATCCTGGGCCCAATCTTTAACCAAATGGTGACCTACAAGCTCAGACTCAATTCAAAGTGTGTCTTTGGTGACACCACCAACAAATTACTAGGGTACATTGTTTCTCACAGAGGCATTGAAGTCGACCCTGCCAAGGTTAAAGCAATAATGGACATGCCTTCTCCTTCCAATCTGCGGCAATTAAGAGGTCTACAAAGAAAGCTATAGTCAATCCGTCGCTTTATAGCTCAGTTGGCAGACAAATGTCATCCATTCCAACATCTATTACATAAAGGTGTCGCTTTTAAATGGATTGAGCAATGTCAGTCAGCCTTTCAAGCTCTCAAGGACTATTTGCTATCGCCGCCTATTCTAATGCCTCCTATAGAAGGAAAACCATTTATATTGTATATTTCTACAACTGAAATGGCACTAGGAGTTCTTTTGGCCCAACAAGATGAGAATGGCAAAGAGCGAGCTATTTATTATATCAGCTGGACACTAGTAGGCTATGAGCTGAATTATTGAACTATTGAACGAGCATGCTTAGCAGTGGTATTTGCAACACAAAAGCTCCAACACTATATGTTAAATCACCAAACATTGCTGGTTGCAAAAATTGATCCCTTGAAATATTTTCTTAGCAGAGCAGCTTTGACGGGTTGCCTAGCAAAGTGGGTTATGATCCTCAGTGAATTTGATATTGAGTATATGGAGTGAAAGGCAATAAAAGGACAAGTCATAGCATATCAACTTGCAGAGGCTCCTATTTATGATGATCATCCCATGTTGATCGATTTTCCAGATGAATCAGTCTTTTCTCTCACATCTTCTAATGAATGGAAGTTATACTTTGATGGATCCCATACCAAGTTTGGGTTCGGAGCAGGCATATTGTTTGTCACCCCTCAAGGTGATGCTATTCCCAAGTCCTATAGAATAACTTTCCATTGTACCAATAACATTGCAGAGTATGAAGCACTGGTCATAGGACTCCGAGTAGCGGTCCACTGGAACTTCACACATTTACAAGTCTATGGAGATTCTCAGTTAGTCATCCGACAAGTGAATGATGACTATGAAACAAAAGATGTAAAGCTTATTCCCTCTAAGCATATGGTAGATTTCTTCAAGACAAAATTCACGACTATCCATTTCAGTCAAGTTCCAAGAATGCAAAACAACTCGGCAGATGCGATGGCTACGATCACTTCCATGTTGAATATGCCTCACAATATGGACAAATGTGAATTTTTGGTCGAGCAGTTGCTTGTCCCTTCTTTTGACATTTCGACAGCAAATGTGATGTGCATTCTTGTTGGCCCTAACTCCCCATGGTACAATGATATATATCAATATTTGAAATCCCAAACCTTACCACCTAACCTTTCCGCTAACCAACACCGAGCCTTCATCTGACAGACGACCAAATATGTCATCATTGCTGACACCCTTTACCATCGTTCCTTTGACCATACCCTCCTCAGGTGTTTGGATTCTAATGAAGCACAAATGGCTTTACATGAGGTTCATGATGGTATATGTGGGGGCCATTTCAATGGTCTGAGCTTAGCCAAAAAGTTGATTCATGCTGGGTATTATTGGCCCACTCTGGAGAAGGATGTTCATGATTTTGTTAAGAAGTGCTACCAATGCTAGATCCATGGAAATTACATTCATGCACCAGCCCAAGAGCTTCATTCTGTCATATCTCCATGGCCCTTTTCTCAATGGGGATTGGATCTTATTGGCAAGATTCACCCGACCTCTACAAATGGAGACAAGTTTATCATTACAGCCATAGAGTATTTTACAAAATGGATCGAGGCTATCCCCATGACCTATATCGCTGGTGTGCAAGTTTCAAAATTCCTATTGAATTATATCATATGCAGATATGGGGTTCCCCTTGCCATAGTCATAGATAATGGTCGTCCCTTCAAGAATAAAGATTTCAAGGAACTCTGTGAAAAGTTTCATATCCAACACCGTTTCTCTAGTCCATACTATCCACAGGGTAATGGTCAAGCCGAAGCATTAAATAAAACCATTATCAAGATCTTGAAAAAGGTTGTCAATGATGCTGGTCAAGATTGGCATGTTCAGTTAAATCTAGCACTATGGGCTTATCGCACATCTATCCGCACACCTACTGGCGCCACACCTTATTCCTTGGTGTATGGTGCGAAAGCCATTTTACCCTTGGAAGTGGAGATTCCTTCTTTATGTGTTTCCTTGCAAAATCTGATTGATGATGAGACACATAGAGTCTCTCGATTGCATCAGCTTGAGATGTTAGATGAGAAATGTCAGATAGCCCTGACACATTTGCAAGCATATCAAAATCATCTCTGTCGCTCTTATAATAAGGTCAAAGGGTGACACTTCAAAGTGGGAGATCTGGTTTTAAAGGCAAACCCCAAGAATGCACAATCTACTGACATCATCAAAGGCAAGTTTGAACCTAATTGGGTTGGGCCTTTCATAGTGATTGCAGCCTATGGCTCGAGGGCATATCAACTTGCCACTCTAGAAGGTGAACCTTTGTCTGATCCTGTAAATAGCATGCACCTTCGCAAGTACTGGGCATAATTTTCTATCAGCACTTCTTCAAGTATGATCCTCAAAAAATGCAAAAAAAAAAATCAAAAAAGCATAAAATACAAAAAAATTAAAAAAAGCACAAAAATACAAAAAAAAGTGAAAAAAAAAAACAAAAAACAAAAGAGAAAAAGAGCAAAAAAGTAAAGAAAAATGATTCGCCCTCTAGTGAAAACCTGGCAAGTAGGCGCTTTGGGCAAGTACCATGGTGAAAACTTGGCAATCAGGCGCCATGTGTAATGAGATCATTGCTCCGTCATCTGTAATGACCTCTAGCTATGTTTTCTCTCGGTCGGTTTATCATGTCTATCTTTGTCTTGACCCAATGTTCTATTCCATGCTTGTGATTGGTCAACATTATTGTCTTGCATACTCTAGTTTCTTGTACATATATCTTTCAAATGTGCATTGGGTGCGTTCCCCTTGTCATGATCAATCACTGGAACTTTTAAAAATTGAAAAATGTCCTGAAAAAATCCATAAAAATTGAAAAATGTCCTGAAATAATTCAAAAAAAATTGAAAAATGTCCTAAAATAATTCAAAAAAATTGAAAAATGTCTTGAAATAATTCAAAAAAAAATTGAAAATGTCCTGAAAAAAATCTCTAAAAAATTGAAAAATGTCTTGAAATAATTCAAAAAAAAATTGAAAAATGTCCTGAAATAATTCAAAAAAATCGAAAAATATCCTGAAATAATCCAAAAAAATTGAAAAATGTCCTAAAAAAATCCCTAAAAAGTCAAAAAAGTCCTTAAAAAAAAACGAAAAAAAATAAATTGTCAAAACTCGAAGAGCATTTTGCAATAAATATCCCTTTTGTGCATAAGACAAATCACTGAGCATCCCTCCAATGACATGCAATCACACATTGTGCTTTAATGGAATCATGCGTTAACAGATGAACTTTTTCAATCAAATCAGACATTCAAACTGATCACAATTGTCATATCAATCGAACATTACCATCACTATCATTGGTCCTTGGCATACTATCATGGGTCTTATACAGGGTGTGGTATACTCGAAACTAGACTGTGTCCTATCTTAGACGAGGTGCCGCATGTCCTAAAACTAGATAGCATGATCATCCTATCAACACTTTAAACTTTTGACAATGAAGATCAAGATGTTTGTTTGACTTGTTCTCATCATTTACTGATTTCTCTTTGATCATGTTCCTATGTTGCTCGATGATGTCACTGAGTGATTTAGAGTGACCGGGATGGTTCATGGTCCCTTTCTTTTTTTTTTTTTTGTGATTGCTATTTGTTTGTGATGTGTCTATCTTTTGCAAAAAAGGGTTGCATTTCAGCTCTGGCCTTCAATGCCATGATGCTACGCATCCATTTTGCTACAGTAAAATAAAGGTTCTCACCTACAAAGTGCATTGTTGAAAGCAAGTTTTTCTTCGTATCTAATTATCCTCTGTCTCATTTCTTCTTATTAACATTTCTTCCGTCAGTTCGGTCTAGTGCTTCGATCTCCAAACACATATGCTTCATCCTGCATCCATTTGGTTAGTACATTTGCATTACATCAAACATCACATCAAGCATTTTATCCATTTCATATTATAAATGCATCGAAAACACATAGAAAAATATATCCATACATGTTCCATACATCAACAGTGCATAAGTCATCCATACATGGAAAATAACCATAAGCCATAACACATTGCATCCCATCATAGTGCTACATATCATATCATATGCCAAAATAATATCGGAGTACAAAATTAGACTATCTGTCCTAAGTATGGCTTGCAGGCTGGCTACATAATGTCAAACTACATCTGTCTGTCATAAGGAGTACGTGCCTCTGTCACTGGGTGCTCCCTTGGTCCTCCTCATCCCTGCCATGTCTTAGAGATGATGTCCCTTCTAGTCCTGGCTGTGGTGGTCTCATAGGTCCACTCACCCCTATGCTACTCAATGACCTCCGAGAGCGTGCCCTGCTCTTTATCCTCGATCGTGCCCAATATGAAGCTGCTCTCTGCTCTGGTGGAACTGCACTCTCATATAATGTCCTCCAATGGCGTATCTCCTCTTCGGTCTCTACTAGAATCTGTGCCATCTCCGGTGCACTGGCATCCCTAATCGACCCAATATACTCAGTGACTCTCTATTCTTCTCGCTGTGCATGAGCTATTGTTGTATCTCGAGCCGCTGTAAGATGGCATTCTATCTCTCTAATGTCGCAATATGATCATGCTGACTTGCTATGGTATCTCTGCACATCTCCATCTCCTCTATGCTAGTTGTCTCCAGCTCTATGGGTATATCCTGCAATGACTCCTGGTCGACTAAATCTAGCTCATAATCATCATCCCCCTCATCCTCATCACCACCCTCATCCTCCTCATCCTCATCATCTCCCTCCTCTCTTGTGAGTGGGAAGTCCTCCTGTCTCCTCGGTACTGGAATATCAGGATCTGTCAATGGCACTGGCCGTCATCGTGTAAACCATCGCTCATACTCTTCTGTCATCTCGACATCGACCACATCTGATCTCCAATCCCACTGTCTCTGCTGTAGCTATGTGAAGTCAACATATTCTATGTGTGTCTGAATCAATCTCCCTCACTGACTTGTTTCTTTGTGAGATTGGGCAAAGTGTGCAGTTCCTCTAGGTACATCCTACCTCTCTCCAAACTGTCGTCTGACTCTCTCTGGTAGGTACATCTCAATCACTCTCTGGTGATTCACTAGTCACCCAATCAGGTATCTCTCTTGTCTGCAATACGATAGCTCATCACTATCATCTGACCATCCAGGGCAATCAAGATATGGCCTCCATGTGAACTGTCTCAATCTGTCTAGCTCATGTCGCCAATACAATATGTATCCAAAAGGATGTCTCAGTGCTCCTCCATAGCAATACACATATGGTTGATGTGGTAATACCTGTCTCTCTGCAATTGGTTGACATATGGCTATGTGCTTAAATGCCCATACCTATAACAATGTGACTCCATAGCTCAAAGTCTGAACTCCCTGATATGCTATCTGATGCAATTGAAAATATAGCATAGCCAGTACACATGGTCCCCATGTGTACATTGTCCCCTCTATCGCCATCCGCTCTAGCACTCTTCCCCATCCAATAGGGAATCCATGTCCTCATCTGTCTCCTGCTAGTAGGCATGCTATCACCACATATCGCCGATCGTACTCTGATGCCATGGTCTCCCAGCCAATCTCCCTCTTTATGATATCTAGATCATCTGTGTTAGACTCAAATAATCTGTACAATGCATCTCTCCCTATCACTGGGTCATACTCTACCATCTCCCCATGAATCGAAATGCAGAGGATATGCCATACATCCTCTAGTGTCACAGTCGCCTCTCCAGTCGCTAGATGGAAAGAGAAAGTCTCTGAATGCCATCGCTCTGCCAATGCAGTAAGCAGTCCTATGTTTGCCCTAATCTCAAGCATGAATGTGATATAGTATATCCCAAGTCCTGCTAATGTATCTCTATCTGTGCTCTTGAGTCTATGTCGTAACATGAAGTAGTCAGGTTGGTTCTCCCGCGTGATCAACGGATACTGTCGAATCTGCATCACAATTGGGACACATTTTGTCAGTATTAGGGTTTGCTCCTACGGGCTACATTTCCTTGTTTCATGGCCAAATCCGGGTATTCTTTATCTATTTTAACCTATCCTACCCTTATCCCCCCTTTTCGGATCATTTGCATGCCGTTTCGGACCAAAATTGAGTTGCCAATGCACAACTGCACCTGTGTGATGAGTCCTGTGCCTATGTACCCTACACAAGCGTAGAAGACCATACACAAGTGCAGAATTCACCCTACACAAGCGCAGTAGTCAGTTTCTGCATTCCCTGTGGGCCCCACAATGTCCTGCAAGCAAGTCAAATTCATGAAACTGAAAATATGGGTTTTTGAGATACATACCATTGCTCCCGTGTCGTCCGGTCATCTGTAGGTGCATACACATTCTCTAAGGTGATCCGCCATTGGAATGTTCACCATCTCTCTGCAAGTGTCCTTTTCCAGAGCAACAAATTCTCCTCTTTGGCTAGTGCAAATGAGCAATTTTTACTCTCTTGGTCTCATTTATAGATCTTTGTCAGTGCATAGATGGACGTGCACCCTCTCCATCTTATGCTGGTTGCGGTCTTTTGCACCATCAATTGCTTGTCCTTTGTGTATCCGATCTCTGATTCTCAATCCGTTCGATCCTATCATTTTTATCGATTAATTGGCCTATTTTTTGCATGTTTTTGGCCAATTCCTTGAGGGGGCATGCATATGTCATTGTCAGTTGTCTGGGGAATTTTCATTATCATTCTTTGAAACAATGCTTAAACTGGCATTGTCTCAAAGAGGGGCAAAATGTAGATGTCTAAAAATGGTCAATGCTTGCAGAATCAAACTTTAACATTTGCGCATTGCCTTATTTTAGGGTTTTTGTGTCGCATTAACATTTCTCCTATGATTCGCACTTGGTCTTTATCATTTGCGAGCATCAAGTCCTTCTTCATTAATCTCGCTCTTGAATTTGGTCTTGTCGACAACCAATATTTGTCATGATTTTGGTCAATCTTATCTTGTCGCATCAATGTGCGTGCTCATTTGTCATCATTTTGGACATCGTCAATCCTAATTAGGGTTTTGTCCTTTTATCAATCTTGTCATCATGCAATCAATTTGTCATCAATCATTTTCAATCTTGTCGTCTTGCAATTTGTTTTGTCATCAATCCTTGTCCTCTTGTCAACTTTGTCATTTTGAGATTGATTTATCATCGATCGTTGTCGTCTTCTCAATCATGTCAATTTGGATCAATTAGTCATTGTTCCTCGTCAATTGGTGCATTTATCAATCAAATCATTTGTCAGCATTGGTCATTTATCAAGTCAGAATCATGATCAAATTGATTCTTCAATCACAACCTAATTGTCATCCTTGCATTGCTAATTCATCTTCTAGGGTTTCATGATTTAATCATTTAACCTTGTTTGTCATTTCTCCCTCTAGGATTAGTAAATTATTTATTTATCCTAAGTCTTCGTGTCACAATTAAATGTTTATTTAATTGGCTAACTAATTATTCCTCCTTTTGTGAATTAATTAATAAATGACAAATTATTAATTAATTTACCTAATTTCTACTAATTCTTAATTTCCTAATTTCCTCATTTTCTAATTTTCTAATTTCTAATTCACCTAATTTCAATTCTCTCCTATTTTCCTCCTAATTTCATGGGAATGACATTTCAATTTGTCATAATTTTTCATAATTGACAATCAATCAATTTTGACATAGAAATTTGTCATAATTTTGTCATAAATCATCAATCAATCAATCAATCTTGCATAGCAAGTGCAAAATTGTCATAATTTGTCATAATTGACATTCTTGATTTGCAATTTCCATTCAAATCTCTTCATGCTAATTTGATCTTTTCTCCAATTTGTCTATAAATTGGATGAATTTCTTCAATCAAGATCCCCTACTATCTGGTCGAATCAATCACGATTTGAGTATTCTTGCGCTACTTGTCAATCTTGCTTTCACATTAGGTTTATGCACTTGAAGGTGAGATCCAAAAACAAAGGCTATTTGAAGAAGAAAGAAGGACAATAGAGCCACATGAAGGAGACATTCAGATCTGCATTTGGTTTGCTTAGTTTTCAATCTTGAATGTTTTGCTTTCATGTCTCTATTGAGTGTGTTTAGGATTTATCATTGCATTTGAGCTTTTGTGATTGAGCTAGATTAGTATTGACTTGCTTGTGATGATTTCCGATTTCCTAGCTATAGGTATATAACTCTAGATCATAGGTAGAATACTTTTGTTTTTATTCATTGAGCTTCCTAGAGAAAAATGCAACTGGGTGACCTTCTTGGCTGAAAACAGCCCCTATAGCCAACTTGTTGGCATCACACTCCACAGGTAAAGAGATGATTGAAATCAAGGAACCTAAGGTAAGGGATTTCTGTTACCTTTTGTTTTAACAACTCAAACCCCTTGTCTATTGCACTAGTCCACTTAAACTGATATTTTATCCCACCTTTGATGGTGTTCAAGATAGGTGCACACACATTGTTAAATCCTCTAATGAATTTCCTATAACAAGAAGCCAAACCATGGAAACTTCTTACATCTCCTATTGACTTAGGAGTAGGCTAATTCACTATTGCTTCCACTTTTGATGGATCCATTTTTAAACAACCTTGAGAAACTACAAAACCAAGATACACTAGTTCATTTTTGAAAAAATCACATTTATCCAAGTTAATCATCAAAATTTCTTGACGTAGCTTCCTCAAAACTTGATTAAGATGTTTGATATGCTACTCCTTTGACCTGATAAAAATCAGAATGTCCTCAAGATAAACAATGACAAACTTACCAGTGAATTATACAATAACTTCATTCATGAGTCTCATGAAGGTGCTAGGTGTATTTGTGAGCCCAAAGGGCATCACCAACCATTCATGCAGCCCCTCATTTGTTTTAAAGGTTGTCTTCCATTCATCACTAGCTCTGATCCTAATTTGATGATAACCTGATTTCAAATCCACTTTAGAAAAGTAGCAAGCTCCACCTAGGTAGTCCATTAGATCCTCAATCCTTGGCATTGGAAACCGGTATCTAATTGTGATTTTGTTGATGGCCCTTGAATCAGTGCACATCCTCCACTTGCCATCTTTCTTAGGTGCCAAAATTGTAGGCACTGCACATGGACTTAAACTTTTCTTTATCAACCCCTTATCTAGCAATTCCTGCACTTGCTTTTCTATTTCCTCATTTTGGGTAGGTGTCATTTTGTAAGAAGCTTTGTTTGGCAAAGTTGAACCATGTATGAGATCTATTTGATGGTTAACATCTCTCATAGGGGGTAAGGCATCTAGTATCTCATTGATAACTATATCTTTGTATCGGTCTAGTAAGGTCTGCACCTCTTGTGATATCACCGGTTTGGTTTCAGTCTTTGTCTCTTCTTTGGGTTTCACTATGAGAGCACATCCTTGGTTATCTTCATGCTTCAACAACTTCAAGAAATAATTTCCACCAAGAAACATAACACTTGATCCAACATGTCTTTCTTCACCTTGATCAATCAAGGGATCGATTTGAAACTTTCTACCCTCCTTAGTCATAACATATGAATTCTTCTCCCCATCGGGTGAACTCACAATAATGGTTTCCACTTTTTTGCCACTTTTGACACTGAGATGTACATTTTTAAAATAATCTTCAACTTCCGAGAACTATAACTTTTAAACTATTAAAAATTTGAAGATGATGTAAATTAGTGATTTCTAGCATTTTGTTTGTAGATTCTATATACATTTTTTTCAAATTTTTTTGAAAGATTTTTAAAAAAAATTTCCATCTCCCTCAAAAAGTAGTTTTTTACAACAAACTACATTTTTTAAGAGTGATGTGCCTTCCGTAACGCATAACTTTTTTTCTATAAATGATAAAAACTCAATTCTTTCGAATTTTGGTTTGTAACATCAATATCCAAGGCATGCATTTGGTTTTATCGTGATATGTTCAATATTTTTCATTTTATAAAGTTTTGAAGTCCGACTAGTCATAATTCAAACATAGGTTTACGTTTGAACACATAACTTGTTCTATATAAATCGAAATTCAATTTTATTTTTTTTGTTAGAAAGAAGACATCAATACCAAGGGCATAGATATTTTTCAAAATTTTTTTGAATTAGTTTCTTATTTTTCCCAATGCGTTGAACAGAGAAGTTCATGTTCGGTTAAAAACCAACTTTTAATAAAATTAAAAAATCAAGAACATAATAAATTCAAAATATAACAAAATTATATCCGTTGGAAAGCTTGTTTCGAGTACTACCATCTAATATTTTTGGGTTATGAAGATTATTTCATTTGTGTACTGAACCAGAGCTCCGAAGTCATTAATTCTTCAGAACTCTGAAATTTTTTGGGAGAAACTTCCAATTTTTGGGTTTCGATCGAACACATGTTCGATCGGATTGGGTTCACTCGAACCAAAAGGGGTTCGAGCGAACCCCCATTCTCTCGAACAAGTGAGCTCATTTTGGCACGTTTGATGTTCGAGCGAACCCAACTGAACAGTTTGGTTCGCTCGGACTCCCAGGGGTAGTCCGAGCGAACATTTGTAGTTCGCTCGAACACTGGCAAATCCGAAATTCCCACTTTCGCCAAATTCCTTCGTTGGCAAAAGTGGGAACCAGCTTTGTGAATTCACCCCATCATGTATGGCTTTGACATCATACTGCCAAGGGCATCCTAACAGCAAGTGATATGCATCCATGGGTAATATGTCACATAGCACTCTATCCTTGTAATCTCCTATTTTGAAATCTACCCAAGCTTGCTCATCTACAAGCACATGCTAGCCTTTACTCAACCAAGATACCTTATAGGGGGTGGTATGTGGAAACCTTTTCAATTTTAGTTTGTCTACCATCTCAACTGCTACAATATTCTTAGTATACCCTGAATCCACTATGACTTTATAAATATTACCATGAGATTTGTAGGTGGTTTTGAAAAGTGTCTTCCTTTGAGTAGGTTCTTTGGACTGTGGTACCTTCAACAATGTCCTTTTTAGCATCAGGTTCTCTCCATCTAGGACTAGTCCTACCTTGCTGATTGGTGAGACAACTCTTTGACAATCCTCCTCTTGAACCAACTGAGTTCTATTGTCTCCCATGTGAGAGATTGAAGTCTTTTCAGGACACTGGCTCATTGGATGCCCCACTTGATGACAATGGTAGCATTTTCCAGTGAAAACTATGGTTCCTCTTCCTGAATTGCTAAGTCTACCTCTATAGTTATTTCTCCCTCTAGAGTTGCCTCTAAACTATCCTCCTTTGTTAGGATTATCAGTACCATTCTCTAATTGATTGCCTTCGTCATTCTTTTTGGGATTATAGCCCATTCCAAAGGTGCCTCTTCCTCTATATCCTTTGCCACCTCTACCCCTCTGAATATGTTCACCTTTCCTTTTGATCTTGTCTTCTACTCTCAAGGCTAACTGAAAGCATTTATGGATTGTGTAAGGTCCTATCATGTTGATCTCATCTTAAATGTTTTGTCTAAGGCCATTTAAGTACCTTGCAACCTTCTCCACTTCTTCCTCTTGCTTCCTAGCTCTTAGGGTAAGTTAGTTGAACTACTCTATATAAGTAGTCACATCCATTTCTCTTTGTTTCAAATTCTGCAACTTCTTGTGCATCGGCACCTCATAATCTATAGGTAAGAATTGAGCTTTAATCCTGATCTTCATTCTCTCCCAAGAGATGATCTTCTTTCTCTTGGTTTGTTCTCTTTCTTCTTGCATCATGTTCCACCACACTAGGGCTGATCCCTTCAATCTTGACTAGGCCAAATTGACCCTCTTTTCTTCTACAACTTCCTTGTATTCAAAATGATTGTTCAAGGCTTCTATCCAATCCAATAACTCTTTGCCATTTAGGCTTCCATTGTAGATAGATAAACCTTTTATGTTGTCTTTATTGAGTTACTTCAGGGCATCCAAGAAGATCTCTTGATCTTTGTCCAACTCCTTCTTTTATGTTATGACTCCTATCACATCTGCATCTTCATTATTAGTTTCATCACCCCATTCAGTGACCTTGCCCTTGCCTTTCTTGGTTTCTTGTTCCCGAGCTTCACTAAGCATGTCTTGCACCAACTTTATGATGGCCTCTTGACTCATTTCCTTTGGCCACATGCTGTTGGCTTCTGACTCTACCTTTGGGTTTGACATACACCACTTTATTCAATCAATTGGCTCTGATACCTATCTGATGTAGAGTGGATTGTCTCTCACTGGTTTGTGCTACCTTGTCTAGGTATCTCCTCCAAGCTACACAAGAACCATCCAATGATTCTACACCTCACACAAACCAAGGGTCTACGAGACTTACCCTCTCTAAACTTCCCAGGGTCCTTAGGCTAGGATAAGCTCTTGTTGTTTTGTGAGTCCCATTTTCTTGGCTAGGAGACCTTGTTTTTCGACTCCCTTTCACACTCAACCTAAGAGTTCAACCCCTCTACCACAAGATATTCATTCCCCACACTACACACATTAGGATGGATTATTTTGGAAGGATTCCCAACCCTATTCCTTATTCAAGAGCTTTGACACTTACAGTTTGGTGTTTTACAAACAAACTGCACTTTTAGGCCTAACCGAAGACCTAATTCTAGTAGCCCTGTTAGCGGGGTATTCTGCATTTAATGGTTAAACTTCCTTAACAACCCTATGAAATCTTTTAAATTATAGAAACCCTTTTGGGGTTTACATACAATATTTCAAAACCAAAGATGGGTTTTGTCATTAACATATCTAACCCTTACTGGTTTATCTAAGCCTAATTGCCCCTTTCTAGGCCTAGAAGTAGGGATTGGTCAAAACTCCTTCACCAGTTTGATTGCCTAACTGAATTGATGATAGTTTGGGGTCTATTCTTCCATATGTAATTCCACTCAAATTATACTTCACTTCCTCCCACCAGATTCACCCAATTAGGGTTTGTTATCCATGATTCCTAATGCTTGCCAACCTAACATGCCAAGCTTAGGGTATGGTGGCAAATATTTGATTTGTCTTCCCCTATCTCCAAAATAAAAAGAAAACATAAAATACATTTCAACCTAACATTCCATAAGGTTTCAAAGGGGAAATCCACCATGGAACGTTAGGTTGGAGCCATTTTGCTCTCAAAACCCTGGTTTTTAGGGCTCTTGAACCCACCTGCACCAAAATGAAGATTATTCACCAACTACAACACTTCAAGACTCAAAATCACAAACAAAATGAAGGTAAGACTCTATTATAACAATCCATGAGACTTTTTTGGGATTCTCAATCCGTATAGATTGTACAACTTGCAAAGAACAACAAAAAATCAGTAGAACACACACAAAATAGCAAACCAAAATTGTTTATTTTCTTAAGATCTTCTACAACTTTCAACCACTGATTATCATCGGTCTTTCCAAGTCATATACTAACCTTGGAGTAGTTACCAATGCTCACAACTGATTGTGTCAACCAACTAACCGTTTGTGTATGAAAATGTTGCAAAGTTGTTGTGAGTAACTTTTACAACTTTTGCAATTTGTTGCATAAGCGAGCAACTTTGCTCAAACCCAAACTTGGTCACTCTCAAATGACACATATGACCTTAACAACTTAAAAATAACATCAACTAACCTACATTAACCCAAAAACAACTTATCCTATTAAGTTCTCTACTTGGCACCCTTAAGAGCTCACAAGCCAACATTGGTCAAACAAAGACTCTTAGGGCCCTTACAATCATTTGAGCACACACTCAATGGCCTCTTGGGCTTATTACAAAACTAAAAACATGATTCCAACTTCCTAGAAACAAACTCAAGAAAAATTGCTAAGTGCCCCTACACCAGGTGCCTAGGGAGGACCAGGGCACCCTAGGGCCCGAACAAGGGGCACATACACAATCTAGGTGGTGACATAATCAATCTAAAAATCAGCATAAATAGAAAAGTCAAAGAAGAGTCAATGAAAGGTCAACTCACCTTGCCGAGTGGTCTATCGATCAAAACAATGGCTCAGCACAGGATCTCCATTTGTGTGGGTTGCTTGGGTCGATGTCAAGGCATGATGACTGATGTGTGGGATCCTCTGCAGTGAATAGTGCCGAAAGTCAAAAAGTGACAAATGAAAGTGTCACTTTCATATTTATGTGTTATGCACTTTTTCATTTTTATAATTTTAATTTATAAACCATAATTTCACTCTTTTTACTCAATCTATCATAACTTGAGCTAGGGAGATGCGATTTTTGTATTGTCGATGGCATTGGAATTGTGGATTCTCTCTTTTGCTCCACATTTGTTCCATAAAGAGCTTGGATGCATAGTCGATCCTTGTTGTGATGAGGATAATTAGAAATTAAATTAAAAACAAATAAAGATTTGTTTCCAACATAAAATGCTATGAAAATGAAATCCTAATGCAATCAATGAAAGCATGAAAACAAGATTCTAAAAACAAAATGCAAACCAAAGTGTATAATCTCCTCCATGTGATTCCACTGTTCTTCTTTCTCCTTCAAATTATTATTGATCTCACCTACAAAGCAAGTGTGATGCAAGCAAGATGAATTGAAATTGACAGCATGAGGATACTCAAAAATGTAGTTCAAATTATGGAAAAGATTGATGAATTTATAGAAGATTGAAGACAAGATTGGAGAATCAAGATGGATTTAAAAAGATGGCATAAAGAATCTTTTTATTGGGCATATCTCCTTTTTTGAATTTTAAATTGAGATTAAAGAGATATTTTCCAAGAAGATAAACCAAGAAAATCAGAAGTTGACTGCTTACTTCCATTTTCAATTTTTAGGAAGATATAATAATGATTTTTTAAAATCATATAAAGAAGATGATGACATACTTTCCATTTTAAAAAATTGGGAGAATATGAGAAAATAATTTATTTAAATTAGATAATGATTTATTTTAATTTTTTAAATCTTTTTCTCGATTTATTGCCATTTTTGAATTTGGATGAGGATAATTAGAAATTAAATTAAAAACAAACAAAGATTTGTTTCTAATGCTCTACAAAAAGGATTAGAAAAATCTGTTTGATGGCAACACACACAAGAGCACAAGAAACAAACGTTAGTGCTAGCAACAAAAGATTATCCTAAACAGGCATATCAAGAGAGATATTAAGCATGAAATAGAAAGCATAGAAACATAGAATAGAAACTATACTCCTCCAAATGCTAATCAAGATGCTCATAGTTGCTCCTCCCTTGTTCCTCTCCTCTCCAAGTTCCACATGAGTGTAGCTCTCAGCTTTTAGCACTAGCCATGGATGCCATATGGAGATTCAAGATGGTTGAGTATGATAAGAAAATGCTATGCAAGTGTAGATAGTGATGCTATGAAAAAGCTCTATACTAATACCAATATAACAACAATACTCTAATGCTTCCTTCTTTGCTTGAGGAGAAGGGTTCTATTTATAGAAGAAATGGGGAAATGAAGGGTTGAGATTGAGCAATCTTAACAAGGGTTAGGATTGAAAGATATTCAATCCATGTGAGACTTTCAACCCAATCTCATGTTGACAAGTGTCACCATGAGGAGGCTTGAGAGGAGAGATAAGGAGGATTAAATGCTTGAGGGGACATGATGGTTACCCTAGGGGGTTGGGTTAGGGTTAGGTTAATGGATATTCCTTTTATCCAAGGGATAAATGAATGTGAAAGGGTTAAATGGTTACCTTAATCAAAGAAATAAATGCTTTGAAGAGACCCATGAGCCAAAAGGATGGTTAAGTTAGAGGAAAGTCTCTAACCAAAGGTAAAAGGTGAGTTAACCACAAATGGTTATGTAAGAGCCTTTAATGGTTTGGAAGACTTTAGAGGTTAACCATTTGAATACATAAAGCCTTAAATGCCTTTCAAAGACTTTGAGGGTTTTGAGAAGTGACTCCAAGTTGCTTAGGAATGTGACAATATTTAGGGGATGGATTAGGCTAATTAGAAAGGGGTTAGAAGAATCTAGAAGGGGGTTAGGATTGCAAGTGGGTTTTGTAGGAGAATGCAAGTGGGAGGAATTTTGGGATTTTAAATTAAAATAAAATCATTTATTTCAATTAAATGGTGTAATTTGCATTTGGATAGGTATTTAAATAAATATTAATTTATTTAAATGTGAATGTGAATTTTGGATTTAAATAAATCTTAATTTATTTACATGAGAAAAAGGAAGATAAAGCATTTAAATGCTTGAAGACTTTGAGGGAAACCTTTAAAGGCTTAAGAAGACTCTAGAAAGAAGCCATTAAGTTTGAAGACTTTAAGGGAAACCATTAAAGTCTTAAGAAGACTTTAAGGGAAGCCATTAAGTTTGAAGACTTTAAGGGAAACCATTAAAGGTTTTAAGTGGGTGAGGATAAATAGGATTTTAAATAAATAATTTATTTATTTAAAATAGTTGTGCAACTTGTATTTGTAGGAAAATACAAGTGGGTGGAGGATAAAGGTGATTTAAATAAATGTTAATTTATTTAAATGTGAGAGATGGGATTTTGAGGGATTTAAATAAATATTAATTTATTTAAATGTGAGAGAAGATTTAATTAAACAAATATGATTTATTTATTTAATTAATGGTCTGAATTTGGTTAAGTGAATTAAATCAAATAAATTGAATAATTTATTTAATTAATAGGAGAAGAGGGTTAAGATGAATTAATTAAATATTAATTTAATTAATTATTGATTGATGGTTAAATAATCAAATAAATACTAAATATTCATTTAATCAAGTGGACAGATTTATGTGACTACAGTTTCCATTCTTGATTTTTGAAGAAGATAATTAAGATTTTATTAAATAAATAAAAAATTATTTAATTATGATGAAATAATTAGCTAATTAAATAATTTAAAGAAATTATTCGATTATGAGAAAAATGAAATGAAATTTAATTAAATAATAAAGATTATTTAATTAAAGTAGGGTTGAACTAATCAAATAATAAAGATTATTCAATTAATGTTAGGAAATGAATGATTAATGTTGGAAATGATTTAAATGATTAGGAAAATAGAAAAATTGAATTAGAAGAATGACTCTCGATCAATTAATTGATTAGGGCAGAAATGTTAGTAAGTTAGTGTGTGCAAGCATGGTGCAATTTTTGGGTGTCTATATTTGCCCTTCTTTGAGACAATGTGATTATGACCATTGTTTGAAAGAATAATTAAAAAGGTCATGCCCTAGTAGACTCGAGAGATGGAGGTGGGATATCCCATCGAGAGATTATTGATGGATTAAAGAAATGAATGGTCTCTCGAAAGAAGAGAAGAAAATGTTAGAAGGAGAAAATATGATGAAAGAGAAAAATGTTAATAAGAAGGGAAGAATGTTAAGGGATTGTAGAAAAATGAAGTGATTGATATCAAATGAATAGAATTCTCGATTGATCAGATAGAATAGATAGCATAATGATGATTGATTTGATTAATAGATAGAAGGATTGATGAGATAGAAGAAATGTTAGCCAGAAGAAACGCAAGTGAGAAGTGAAGAATGATTAATGTGATGAAATCTTGCTTTCACAAATGTAAATAGTAGGTGAGAATCTTTATTTAATATGAAAAAATAGACGTGGCACACTATGGCAATGAAGGCCAGGGTGATAATGCAATCCCTTTGCATAAGATAGACATGTTCACAGAAAAGGAATGGTTCAAAAATCCTAAGACATACTTGCCCCAAAATGTTATGAAACACTCTGGAAATAGTCTAAATCACTCAGTGGCATCATCGAGCAACATAGGAACATGGTTGAAGCCAAAAATAAATCAATAAAAAGATAAGACTCACAAATTCAAACAAGTCAAACAACCTTTTTGATCTTCATTGCCAAAGTGATAGTGTTGTGATAAAAGGACGATCATGTTGTCTAGTTTCAGGGTATGCAATACCCCGTCTAAGAAAGGACACAGTCTAGTTTTGAGTATACTACACCCTGTATAAGACCCATGATAATGTTGACAAAGGACAGATGATATTGATGTTGATTAATTGATATGCCAAGTTCGATTAGTTTGAATGCTTGGTTGGTTGAACATTTCATTTGTTAATGTGTAATTTGTTGAAGCGCAATGTTTAATGTGTTTCTATTTGATGTCTGCTCAAAATATTTGTCTATATACAAAGGAGATAGTTTATTGGTGAAATGAAATGAAAGATTGTTTTTGGATTTTGATTTCCAATTTTTAGGGTTTTTGAAATTTTTTAATTTTTAGGGCTTTTTTCAGGACATTTTACAATTTTTTTTGTAATTATTTCAGGACATTTTATGGTTTTTTTGGATTAATTTAGGATGTTTTGCAATTTATTTTTTTTGTGATTATTTCGGGACATTTTTTGAATGTTTTTGGATTATTTCAAGACATTTTTTTTTTTTTTTGGATTATTTTATGATTTTACCACCAGTGTCTAGCAAGGCAAGGAATATGACGAATGGATAAACAAGATTGCTTAAATTTTAGTGGATAGAAAAAATACAAAGGCCATTTATTATGGAGATAGAACAAATTCAATTTCCAAGGGCTATTGTGCTATGGGTTAGGGACTGGGTATAAAAATGTAAAGCAATGGCATGGCCTAAGGGACATGTCAAGAGGGTTTTTGAAAACTTGTTTTTCATTTTATGTCCTCAAGTTGAATCAAGATCAAGGGACAAAAAAGTGTATGGACAGTGATAAGATATGGATAGGATAAGAAAGATCAAAATGGATAAGGGATATGGACTGAAGGTTGCGATAGGGTAATGGATAATGATAAAATGTTGCAATAAGCCAAAAAATATGGATGAAAGGAATAAGCCAATGGATAAAGACAAAAAGCTATGATAGACTGAAAGTTGTGAACAAGATATATGACGTTCATAAAGATCCTCTACCTTGTCAAGATTAAAGGTGGAAAAGGGATATGGACATGAGGGACAATAGGATAATGGAGGTTATGATAGGCTATGATAGGATAACAAATGGCGAAAGGATAATGAAGGCCAATAGGGTAATGATGGATGGTAGAGGTACGATAGGATAAAATAAATGAAACCTGCCCCCAAGTATGGTATGGAAGAAGTTAATTGATTACACATGATGCATGTTTGCCAATTTTTCATCATGGTATTTTCCCAAGGTGCTTGTTTGCCAAGTTTTCACTAGAGGACAAAATATTTTTCTTTATTCTTTTGATTTTTTTTTTATAAGAAAATTGACACATGATAGGGGATGGAAGAAGGACTCAAGCATCTTGTTGTTTGGATAGTAGCCTTGAAAAATGAAACATGACCTTTAAAATTATGCTCAAAGACATTGGCAAGATAATGACATGGAAAATGAGATGAAACTAAGGCAAGGATTTATGCAAAGGATTGGACCAAAGGAATGGAAGGATGGAAATATGCATTAGATAATGGATAGGATATTGGAAGAATTGGTTTTGAGAGGATGGAAATGAAGGCAAGATCAACATTGGCACACACCTTGAGGGGTAGTGGACTGATGGAGGAAGAGTGGATTTTGGATATGGAGATTTTGATGAAGAAATAGCTAGAGATTTTGGGACATAATGACCCAAAATGGTTGATGGAGGTGATGGAGGAATAGATTTGAAAGGTTTGGATCGAGGAATAACAATTTTGGATGCCGATTTGGATTTTTTATTTTTGTTCTTCAAAGAGCTTCTTGGGAATCCATATGGTTTTTGATGTTTCACTCTTTTGGAGTTCCTTGGAGTGCATTGCTTGCACAAGGGATTTAGGAACCCATATAGCTTTTGACTTTGCTTTTATTTTCTCGATGGACCTTTGTGTCCTTGTGGACATTTCTTTTTGGATCATATTTTTCTTTGTTTTGACATGTCAATTAGATTGGACGTGTGGATCCTTAAATACATGTGGATTGCTAGACTTAAGAAATTTATGGTTGGCATCCAAATTTCTTGGAGGGGGAAAGGAATGTGTGGATGGATATGAATGATATGAAGGTTTGTTGGATGGATGGAAGGGGTGAAGGGGAAGGGATATGTTTGGATTTTGGAGGGATGTTGGATTTAGCAGGGGTACCAATGTCTTGAGGAATGTCACTGAGGCCATGACCATTAATATTTTCTTTAACATGAAGGGGTTCTTTCTTGTGGAGGTCTACCCCTTTTCCTTTATTAATATCTTGACTTGTAGGATACTCTTTGCTTTGAGAAGAAGATGTGAGTCCATTATGAGGTGGATATGGCATGGAATAAATGACAAGATCATGAAGTGGATTATATCTGACCAAAGTGGAGGAACCCATTGGGCATGTAAGGGGTTCATGACCATCTTGCACCATCATGTTAGAATCATGAGGGGGATTAGGATCATGAGAGGAACTAGGATCAATGATAGGCTCTTTCTGAGATGGAATGGGAGGAATAGTGGGATCATCAAAGGAAATGATATCTTGAAGTATATATGGAGGATTAGGACATGGAGTTGGAGGAGCAAGGGGATCTTGTGGAGGGTTTAAAGGGATGATAGCTTCTTGTGGTGGACATGAATCTAAAAGGATACTTTGATCTTGACAAGGAGGAAGGTCATTAGGTTCCTCTTTAAAGGGGCTCTTCTCTTGACTTTCAATGGGATCATTAGAAATGATAGAAGGGATATCTTAATCTTGCTCAAGGAGTGGAATGTCAATAGGATTTTGGATAGGATGGACAGTGATAGGCAAATCATCAAAGGAAATGAGATCTTGGTCAAATGTAGTACGCAATGGAAAAATTTTAGGGTCTTGATCTTGATCTATTTCAAGACTTATTTCTTTGTGCTTTGAATCATCCTCTTGACATGGGGTTGGAATTTGGATATGTGTGGGGGATTTTGGCAAATAATCAATGCTTTGACATGAATGAGATGGACTTTGAATTTAATCCTTTAAAACAAGTTTGATGGGTAATGAAGCGCATTGTAGCATTGGGTCTAGCATTTCTGAAGCATGGCAAGGATGTGTTTCATGAATTGGATTAGCTTGGAAATCAATTATGGATAGCCCTTGGGAAATTTCATCCTTGGGTGCATTGTGTGATGAGGGTGTTATGGAAGGTTCTTGTGAAACTTTGAAAGGTGTAGGGATAGATGCCACTAGAGAGTCAATTTGTTTATGGAGGGATGAGCCATTGCTAGACATAGGTACACAATTTTAATCTTTCTTAGGAAAATCACGTAGGATTCTCTTTAAGATTTGTCTAATAAAGCCACCTTCCTTTGGAGATGCATTTGAATCCTTGAGAGGTTTTGACATGATTTGGATATTGGATTTGTTAGAAGGTGATTTGGTTTTGGTTTGGTGTTATAGTTTGATTTTGAATTTGGCATTGGTTAAATTGGTTTGACATGTTTGAAATTTGGCTTGGTATGCCTTGCAACTTTCTTTTTTTTTAATGTTTGGTTGTAGTTGTTGATACTGAGTTTGTTGTTGATAATTGATAGTTAGTTGGACCAATTGTTGACATTATGCATTTGGTTGAGCATATTGTTGAAATTTCACCATTGGTTGTGTTTGTTGAAAATGTTGGATGTGTTGAACCACTGGTCATGCTAGTTGAATATATTGGACCATTGGTTGTTGATGGATGATTGATTTTTAATGGATAACTTGTTGTCATTGTTGGCCATGTTGACAAATGCACGCTCCAATGAGAAATTGTAGGTGATTGAAGGTTTTGTCATTGATGGTAACCTTATAATCATATGTTACCGACAGGCACCCTCACTGGCAGACTCTACACTGGCATATAGTTCACTGACACCGAGAAGATAAATTACCGACAACATGGCCGACAAGAATTTTGTTTAATTATATTTTATATTAAATTGTAAAATCTTTTTATAAGATGACATGGCGGATCGTAATAAGACTCATATAAGTATGAGATCTTAGAAAACATTTGTATATAGGATATATGAAGTGGATATGGTTAGATTATTGTAGACCTAATGTGTGAATTGTAAGGCATATTTTGGATAAGGGTTTATGATTATTGCAGAGCTTAAACTGGTACTGAATCTAGCATAGCAGATGTTGATCTGAAGCAGTACATGATATTAGATTTCCATAATCCATTTTTTTAAGTCAGTGAGACTTCTTTTGTAATTGAGTAGTGAGCTCTAGGCACTTGGCCTTCCTGCATGTGCATGCCCCTATTGTAACAATAATATTCACTTATTGGCCAGTAAGAGAATATTGTGGGTCACAAATCCCACCAAGGTTTTTCCCACACCGGGTTTCCTCATTAAAATATTGTGTTATGGTGTGTCTTTTATGTTGTGCTTATTGTTCTTATTTACTGCATTAATTTTGGCTTACCGGTACACAGTTTTGGAATGATTTTCATATAATAAGTTTAGCAAATTCATTTACTGGTCAGATATCGATTCACCCCCCCTCTCAGTATGTTTGGGAATCCTAACAATTGGTATCAGAGCCTGGTCCTCTATTTTCAAAAGCCTAAAAGCTTGAGGAAGATCCTGACACCTGTAGAGATGGAAAACTTGAGAAAGCAATTGGAAAAAACTCTTTTAGACTATGATGCAGCAAAAAGTGAAGAATATCAAACTTGGAAATGATCTGAAGGCTACACAGGATATCATTCAAGGACTTCAAGAGAATCTCACTATTGCAAGGAACAAAAGAAGAGAACTTTGTGAAAAGATGCAGAAAGATGATGATGAAAAAAAAACTCTTAATGATCTGGTGAACAAACAAAGACAAGAAAATAGTATGATAAAGAATGAGATGCAGAATATGACTATGAGATTTTGTAAAGAGACTGAAAATCAGAAGAATGAAGATGACTTGACTAGAAGAATCAATGATGCTGCAAATGAAAATCTAAGACTCAGTCATGAGAATGATATGCTAAAAACAGATCTAATTCACTTAGAACATGACAAAATTGAACTCATGAGACAGAAAGATAATTTGGAAAATGAGTTTGTTAGGATTCCCACAGATACTGAGAGGGGGGGCTGAATTAGTATCTAACCAGTTAAAGCAATTTCTTAACTTAAAACAAGTAAAGCATATTAATACTGTATACCGATAAATAGAAAGTAATGCAATAAACAGAGATAACAACAACCACATGAAAAACACACCATAACACAATATTTTAATGAGGAAACTCGGTGTGGGAAGAACCTCGGTGGGATATGTGACCCACAATATTCACTTACTGACCAATAAGAGAATATTACTACTACAATAGGGGCCTGCACATGCAGGAAGGCCAAGTGCCTAGAGCTCACTGCTCAATTACAAAATGGGAAGTCTCACTGACTTACAGAATGGATTATATTAATCCAATGTCTTGTACTGCTTCAAAATAGCATCTACTATGCCAGATCTAGTACCAGTTTCTACTCTGCTTCTTACATAAACCCTTAACCTATAATTCGCATAATAGGTCTACCTTATTTCGCCTAATTACATTCCATCATTCTTACTTAAATGTTCTACAATGATCTCTTATATATATGAGTCATTTTACAATCTACCAAGTCAGCTTACAATGATTTTACAATAATTAACAAAATTCTTGTCGGCCTTTGTGCCAGTATGCTTCCTTTCACTGCCGGTGTCAGTGGATTGTGTGCCGATGTAAAGTCTGACCTTGCTAGTGCCGGTGGATTGTCTTGCCGGTGTCATAGGATTGTAAGGTTGCCATCAATGGCAAAACCTTCAGTCACCTACAATGTCTCATTGGAGTGTGTATTTGCCAACAATCTCCCCCTTTGGCATTGATGGCAACACTCATGAGAAAAATCCAAAAATTATCCAAAAATTGAAGTCCAAGAATAATACCAAAACTGTGTGCTCCCCCTGAGCTGATGAGTCATTTACTTGATTATATATTTTTTTTCATATCCACTACTCCCCCTTTGGCATTAATGACAAAGGTTGTCAAAGTGTCAATAGAGTGTGGTTTCCTGCTTCACCCTTGTAACTGGTTGGTTACAATCTGAAAAAGATCCACCAAAACTAGATTAAGGCTCTCAAGGAACTTTTTGTTATCTTTTATTACAGCCTCTGTCCTCTGAATTGTACCGATGAGGTGTTGCATTTGCTCTACCGATGTTTTCTATCCTTGAATCAAGGCATCAGATATTTCTTTCCTTAAGTAGGCAAGATAGTCCAATTTTGGACTAAGTCTCCATTTAAGATCTTGTGCCTTACTTTTTATCCTTTCCTTTTCTCTTTCCAACTTTAATAGTTCTTCCTCAAAACCTGTTATCTTCTGCTCAAAAATTGATAATGAATCAGATGAATTAATGAAATTGTCAGCAAGTTGATTTATGTCTTCCTATATCTTGCTAATCTTCCTATCTATATCTACTATCAAAAAGTTAGTTTTGCATGTGTCTCTGTACAAAGTTTTGAATTCCTTTAATGTACTACATAGTTCTGGTAGAAGTGTGTCAAACTGCCTTGTACACTTCTTTATTTCTTCCTCAAAGAATTTGTGTTTTTCCTTCTCTAATCTCTCCTTGAATGCTTCCTCTTTTATTTGTTCAACTGTCACAATGTTTTCAGTAATATACTTAGACAAAGTGTTAAGTTGAATCAAATAATCTTTATTATCTATATTACATTTAGGTGCTATCATTTTCAAAATTGGAATGGTGTCATCTATTTCCTTGTATGCTTGTGAGCTACAATCTATTATTTTCTTTATGGAATCCAAAAGAACTTCTGTTACATTATTTGGTTTGAATTCTGTGCTTGAAGAGCCAACACTGTGTATCCCGCTAGTGGGAGCAATTTCCTTGCTTATGATGACCTCTGGTAGGTCAATTTGTGTTTCCATTTCTTTAAGCAAAGGTTTTTGTTGCTCTACTATTGCCGATGGCATTGACTCTATGTGAACCTGTTGCTAAGATGGAGCATGTTGCTCTACTTGTTGTTCTGAGTTATCATCTATCAGTTTACATTCTGTACCATCAATTACTGGTGGCTCATTAGCCATATCTATTTTCCCAGTTGAATCCTTATCTACCACAATATTAACTTTCTAAGTATCAATGTCAACTGTGTATAGTACCTCAGAATTAGGATTTGTGTCCTCTTGTGGTATGTCCATGCCCTCACTAGCCGGTTGATTATCAGTGGTCACTACCTGTGGAGTATTTAAAGGCGGTGGGGATAAGTTATCTATTATTTTTATGCTAGGTGTTCCACCAGCCTTGCCTTTACCCTTATCCTTTTGATACACTTTGATAGGTTTAGGATTTCTATATTCTTCCTATTTTTCCTTCTCTACAAGGAATATGTCCCATGCATTTGCAGTTTCCTCTGCAACCTCATTTACTCTACCAACCATAAGTGTTATATGTCGATGTGCAGTTGAGAATACTAACTGGTTAGCCTCTACAATCAGATCATCTATCTCCTTTGGTGAGTTAACAGGATAAACAAGTAGTTTTTCAACTTTTAATTTCTTATCAAGCTCTACAACAGCTTGCCTTCTAGCTTCAAGTCTCTTAAACAGTTCTACTGGTAATTCATCCACAACTTGCATAAAAAATTTCTTGTAGGTATCCAAGTGTAGAATTACACTGTTTTCAACTTTTTCTTTGTCATCAGCTAATAATGAATCATATAATTTATTGATGTTCTTTAGCTTTCCATCCTCTGTTATTTCATCTAAAAGTTTGTCAATTGGGGCAATGTTTCATTGAGTTTTCTTCTTGGGTGTTAACTTCTTCTTCTTAGCCAGGGGCCTTACTGCTTGTTGTTTCTGTTTGGTTCTTCTGGGAGAAGGTGTAGATACTGGTGAAGGTTCTCTTTTCCTCACAACTCTTTTAAATGCAGCTAGCATATCACTTTCTGAAGAAGTTGCTATCCATGAAAGGTGAGCTTCTGGATGTAGTGCTTCTAGCTCATCTTCAGTGATACCAGTTTGTTTAAGTACATCTTCTTTGATAGCCTTTGCTTGCCTAGATCCTCTTCTTATTGTTGCTTCTACCTTCTTTACCCTTTTCTTAGATTGAAATTGTTTCTCAATAGTCTCAGCACTACCAAATACCTCTTCTTTAGGTTCCTTGGGTGCTTCCAGAAGGGCTTTTGCATATGTTTCAATTATGTGGTCATCAATTTCATAACCCATCTCAGTAACCCAAATGGTTCTTGGGATAACTGCCTCCATCCAAATCTCATCCTTCTTAATGACAAAGCATATTTCATCCTTATACTTATTTACAATTGGTTGTGATAATCTGACTCTAGTATTCATTCGGGCCTTTAATGCTTGAAAGTATTCATCTATGTTCTTTTCTCTATTTTCACCCATGTTGTTTAGTAAATCAGATAATTGTTTGCCTACCGGTATGTCAAAACCAAGATTCTTGTTACCGATACCGGGCACCTATTTTGTTATGTGTAGCATTAAGTAGACAAGTAGGTTTCCAAATCTAAATGTCCCCTTTTTGTCTTTCTTTATCTTTCCTAGATTGTCAATCAGTTCATCCTTCAACCATTCACTCACATCTATTTTTGCATTATCCTTCACCATGTCATAGGCACTTTTATGCATAAGCTAGAAACTGAGTTTAGCCTATTTGCATGTGTGGTTTTGTAGCCTAAGATCATGCTAATGAATCTAACATTGATGTCTATTACATCATTTACTCTCAAGGATCTCTTGTCAGATGTTGCACCAGTTAGGTTAATCACGAGGTCATTTAAGACCTTCTTTGTTTTATTTGGTCTGTTACCGATGGAAGGTAACCCTGTCACAACTTTTACTGCTTCCCTTGTGATTTTGTGGACTGAGTCTAGCCAAAAAAATGCACCATGTACCCTGCTTAAAACTATCCTTATAACTTCCTTAGGGAAATCCAGAATGTTGAGAATTTCAGTGAATCCTAGGGTTTCAACTATTTTGTGTTCAGGTTTCACATTACTGAAATCGTCACAAATTACAGTCTTATACATGCTCTTGATTTCTTCATCCCCTAATTCTTCTATGTGACAATGAATGTACATTCTAGTATCTTCAGCAAAAACTACTCCTTTGGGAATTTGAGAAAAAGCACCAACATTATCATCCTTCTTAGCTATTTCAGTAACTAACTGAAATATGAGTCTAGGGTGCTTGATTACTTCGACTACAGTAGGGCTTTCTATGAATTCAGGAACAGATGAAGAAGCCATGATTATAAATACATTTATCTACCTTAGGAATGATTGCTTACTGAATTGCTTTGCTTCTTAGCTCAAAATGCCTTTTCTCAAGAGTTTTCATGCTCTTCGAATGTTTGAATGCTTGGTGAAGTAAAAATGGAGCCAAAACACTGATTTATAATGTTAATTTTTCCAATCACCACATTTAATGCTTGTCAGTTAAGTGATGACTTGCCTTATCTATCGGTATAGAGGTAATTTCAACTTCATACCATCAATCGAGGGAATAATAGCATGTTTTACATTTGATTGCCAAACCCTCAAGGAATTTTCTTTAGTTAGATGAAGAGTCTCCTATCAGTGGAGTGTTACTCTATTCTGGTGGTGGAGGAGTATTCCTATCAACATTCAGTTCTGATTTCCTGATCCATTGTTTTGAGAATTCTTGCTTTACTTCTTCAACTTTTTCTTTACCTTTCAAACTAGGACCTTTGTTATTTACCGGTGAGGACTTGCTTCTAAAAAATTTAGCAATATGTCCAATTTTGTTATAGGCATAACAAGTCACATTATTTTTTTGAATAGCTTTTCCATATCCTATGCTGGTTTGTGTTCTGCATAGATTAGATAAGTGTCCAAATCTTCCACAAACATAACATCTTACATTCATTCTACAATTTTCAGAATTATGACCAACTTTGTTGCATTTTGAACATTGACCATTCGGTATATTGGTATCCTAATAATTTCTAGATCTACATTGATTTTCTCTATGACCATACTTGTTATAGTTAAAGCATTTGCCATTAAATTTATAAGAAGTAGGTTGTCTTACCGGTTTGTTATGATCCTGTGTGTTTGCAGTACCGGAGCTTTCTCCAGTTTCAAAGCCAAGGCCATTAGTGTCACCATTTGGTTTTTGATTCTTCAGCAAGTCACCAAGTTCTTCTGAGATTCTCTTGAATTTTTCTTTGTGCTGATTTGCAGTATCCAGTTCTCTTTCCAAGATTTCTTTCTGTCTCATGAGTTCATTTGAGTCATTCTATGTATGCATCAGATCTGTCTTCAATAAATCATTTTCATAACTAAGTCTTGTATTTTCATTTGCAGCATCATTCAGTCTTCTAGTCAAGTCTTCTTCATTCTTTTTTCTATCTTCAATTTTTTTACAAAATCTCATAGTCATATCCTGCATCTCATTCTTTGTTGTCATGTTCTATTGTTTTAGCTTGTTTATCATATCACTAAGAGTTTCCTTTTCATCATTCTCAAATTGCATCTTTTCACAAAGTTCTCTTCTCTTGTTTCTTGCAATGGTAAGGTTTTCCTAAAGTTCTTGAATAATATCCTGTGCAGCTTTTAGATCATCTTCAAGTTTGATATTTTTCAACTTTTCTTCATCATAGTCTGAGAGAGCTCCTTCTAATTGCTTCATCAAGTTATCCATCTCTACCAGTGTCAAGATCTTCCTCAAGCTATTAAGCTTTTGAAAATAGAGGACCAAGCTCTGATACCAATTGTTAGGATTCCCATAGATACTAAGAGGGGGGGCTGAATCAATATCTAACTAGTTAAAGCAATTTCTTAACTTAAAACAAGTAAAGCATATTAATATTGTATACCGGTAAATAGAAAGTAATGCAATAAATAGAGATAACAACAACCACATGAAAAACACACCATAACACAATATTTTAATGAGGAAACCCAGTGTGGAAAAAACCTTGGTGGGATTTGTGACCCACAATATTCACTTACTGGCCAATAAGAGAATATTACTGCTACAATAGGGGCCTGCACATGCAGGAAGGCCAAGTGCCTAGAGCTCACTGCTCAATTACAAAATGGGAAGTCTCACTGACTTATAGAATGGATTATATTAATCCAATGTCTTGTACTGCTTCAAAATAGCATCTACTATGTCAGATCTAGTACCAGTTTCTGCTCTACTTCTTACATAAACCCTTAGCCTATAATTCGCATAATAGGTTTGCCTTATTTGGCCTAATTATATTCCATCATTCTTACTTAAATGTTCTACAATGATCTCTTATATATATGAGTCATTTTACAATCTGCCAAGTCAGCTTACAATGATTTTACAATAATTAACAAAATTCTTGTCGGCCTCTATGCTGGTATGCTTCCTTTCACTTTCGGTGCCAGTGGATTGTGTGCTGGTGTAAAGTCTGACCTTGCTAGTGCCAGTGGATTGTCTTGCCGGTGTCATAGGATTGTAAGGTTGCCGTCAATGACAAAACTTTCAATCACCTACAATGTCTCATTCGAGTGTGCATTTGCCAACAGAGTTGGCTACTGCAAATCAACACAAGGAGAAATTCAAGAAAAGTTCAGAGGAACTTGATGACATGCCCAAGAATCAGAAACCTAATGGTGATACAAATGGCCTTGGCTTTGAAGTTGGTGAAAGCTCTGGTACTACAAACAATCATGATCACAGCAAACTGGTAAGACAACCTAATGCTTACAAATTTAATGGGAAATGCTTTAACTATAACAAGTATGGTCATAGAGAAAATCAGTGTAGATCTAGAAATTATCAGAACACTAATACACGAACCGGTCAATGTTCTAAATGCAAAAAAGTTGGTCATAATTCAGAAAATTGCAGAATGAATGTAAGATGTTATGTTTGTGGAAGATTTGGACACTTATCTAATCAATGCATAACACATACCGGCATAGGATATGGAAAGCTATTCAGAAAAACAATGTGACTTGTTATGCTTGCAACGAGATTAGACATATTGCAAAATTTTGTAGAAATAAGACATCACCGACAAATAACAAAGGGCCTATCTTGAAAGGTAAAGAAAAAGTTGAAGAGGTAAAGCAAGAATTCTCAAAGCAATGGATCAGAAAGATAGATCAGAATGTTGATGGGAATACTCCTCCACTGGCAGAATAGAGTATCACTCCACCAACAAGAGATTATTCATCTAACTGAAGGAAAATCCTTTGGGGATATGGAAACTAATTGAAAACATGCTAATAACCCTCTATTGATGGTGAGAAGTTGAATTACTTCTTTACCAGCAAATGAGTTAAGTCTTTTACTTAACCGACAGAGATTAAATCTGGCAATTGAAGGTTATAACACTATAAAGCAAGTGTTTTGGCTCTTTTTTAATTCACCAAGCATTCAAATCTCCAGAGATCGCAAAAATCCCAAGCGAAGGCATCCTTAGTGAAAAGTGAAGCAGCTCATTCAAGCACTAATCCTAAAAGCAAATTAAGGTATTTATAAAAATGGATTCCCCCTTTGCACCTGAATTTATTGCAAACCCTACTATGATTGAGGTTATCAAGCGCCCTAGACCCGCGTTCAAACTTATTCCTGAAATTGCGAAGAAAGATGACACCCTAGGAGCATTTTCGAAAATACCTAAGGGAGTAGTTTATGCAGAGGATCCTAGAATGTATATACATTGTCATATTGAGGAACTAGGAGATGATGAAATTAAGAACATGTATAGGACTATAATTTGTGATGCAAATGGTAATGTTAAACCAAAACACAAGGTAGTGGAAACCCTAGGTTTTGTGGACATTCTTAGTATCCCTGATTTTCTGAAAGATGTGATAAGGATAGTCCTAAGAAGAATTCATGGAGAGTTCTTTTGGTTGGATTCTATCCATAAGATTACCAAAGAAGCAGTTAGGGTAGTGATAGGGTTACCTTCCACCGGTAGTAGGCCTGATAGAACTAAGAAATTACCAAATGACACTGTGATTACCTTAACCGGCGCAACATTTGACAAAATATCCCTAAGAGTCAATGATGTGAAGGACATCAATGTTAGATTTGTCAGTATGATTCTTGGTTATAAGGCTACACATGGAAATAGACTAAACTTTGTCTCTAGCTTATGTATTAAAAGTGCATATGACATGGTAAATGATAATGCAAGAATTGATGTATGTGAATGGCTTAAAGATGAATTGATAGACAACCTGAAGAAAATCAAAGGTGATAAGAAGGGAACTTTTAGATTTGGTAACTTTCTTGTGTGCTTAATGCTATACATTACCAAGAAATTACCCGGTATTGGTAGGAAAGACTTTGGTTTTGATATACCGATAGGAAAGCAACTGTTAGACATATTAAAAAACATGGGAGAAGACAGAGAGAAAAATATAAATGAACATTTTCAAGCACTGAAGGCTAGAATGAAGACAAGAATAAGGCTATCTCAAGAAATTGTTGACAAGTATCAAAAAGAGATATGCTTTGTGATTAGGAAAGACAAAATATGGATGGAGGCAGTTATCCCCAAGACTGTTTGGGTTACAGAGATGGGATATGAGGCTGATGACAACATAATTGAAACTTATGCAAAAGCCCTCTTAGAAGCCCCTAAGGAACTGAAAGAAAAAGTTTTTGGAAATGCTAAAACAATTGAAAGTTGCATTCAATCTTAGAAAAGAGTCAAGAAAACTAAGTAGATTGTTAGGAGAGGTTCAAGTTAGGAAAAAGCAATAAAGGAAGATGTTTTGAATAAAATTGATATTAAGGAGAGTGAATTGGAAGGACTACAACCGGAAGCACATCTTTCACCAGTTGCAACTTCTTCTGACAGTGAGATATTGGTTGTATTCAAAAGGGTAGAAAGGAAAAGAAAACCCTCACCAACACCCTCTCCTACACCCAGAAAGACAAGAAAGAAACAACAGGCAGTGAGGCCCCCAGCTAAAAAGATGACACCTAGAAAGAAAAAGCAAAAACAGGTTATTCCTCCACTTGACAACCTATTGAATGAAATAATAGATGATGAAAACTTATCAAATGTAACTAAATTGTATGATACTTTTACAAATGAGGAGAAAGAAAGAATAGAAAATAGTATCATCTTACACCTAGATATTTATAAGAAATTTTTGATAGAGGTTATAGATGATTTGCCTAGTGATCTATATAGGCGGCTTGATGCTAAAAGGTTAGCCATTATGGAACTAGACAAGAAAATAAAGATTGAGAAATTGCTAGCTATTCATCCAGTGAAATCAGTTGAGGAAATTGATGAACTGATCAGTGAAGCAAACAGGACAGCCTTTTCTAGTGGTCACTGGCATGTAAGTCTAATGGCCGGTAGAATGAATGAAATATCTAAAGAAACAGCTGATAAATGGGACATCTTCTTTGTAGAGAAAGAAAAACAAGAAGAACTAAAAGGACCAAAACCATTTAAGGTATACCAAAAGGATAAGGGGAAATGTAAGGTAGGTGGACCTCCAAGCCTAAAAATAATAGATAATTTACCCCCACCAACCTCTGATACTCCACCAGTACAAATAGATGACACACAACTGGCAACAAAGAGTATGGAAACACCACATGAGGATACAAATCCTAATTCCAAGGTGCTATACACAATGAACATTGACACTTAGGAAGTCAATATTGTGGTGGATAAGGAAACAACTGGCAAGAGGGATGTGGCAACTGAGGCATCAGTTGAAAATGTTGAAGTTGGAAACATTGGAATTGGGGAACAACAACAAACCAAAAAATCAAATGAGCCCCTGGTTACTGGAAAGGCTGATATCGCAAGTGTGCATACTGATGCATCTACTGAACCCTCGACAACTACTGAAATTGAAAAACCTACTGAGTCACTGACAGTAGACAATACAAAGGTAAACAAAGAAAAACTAGTAGTGGACACTACAGTGAAATCATCTGAGGCACAAATAGAGACACCTTTAGGAAAGGACACTGAGAAACCATCAAAGCAATAGGCTCTTGCTGAGGAAAACATAGAGAAACAAGTAGAGCAATAGGCTCCTTCTCAGGTACCTACTCAGATTGTACCATCGGCTACATCTGATAAGCCCAAGCCTTTGGTAATGGAAATGCAAACACAAACTGACCCTCCAGAGAAAGAGAAAAGAAAAGCTATCACAACCACCAACGGACTATAGATTGTGAGAACAGTTGGATAGTCATCTGGCACATCAATGACTGAATTCAGGCCAACAAATGTGGTTGAGGTACTAGTAGACTCAATTAAAAAGATAACAGACTGCAATGTATTAGCATATAAGGCTATTGATGACACCATCCCCATTCTTAAATTGATTGCACCCAAGTGCAATGTAGATAATAAAGATTCTTTGAGTCAATTAGACATATTGTCTAAATACATAACCAACAATATACTGACTGTGGATCAAATAAATGAAGAGACATTTAAGGAGAAAATGGATAAGGAAAAACATAAATTCTTTGATGAAAAAATAAAGAAGTGCATGAAACACATTGATACCCTCTTACCGGCACTGAGCACAACAATAATGAAATTTAAGGAACTATACCGAGACACCTACAAGACTAATCTTTTGACAATAGACATTGACAAAGAAATCAACAAAGTGCAAAAGGAGATTGATGATATAGCTAACAATATCATTGGTTCATCTGAACCTATATCAATTATAGAATAGGAGATAGCAAGATTTGAGGAGAAACTTGAAAAACTGGAGAAAGATAAGGAAAGAATAAAAGGAAAAGCAAAGGAACTCAAATGTAGACTCAGTCCTAAATTGGATAACTTCATCTCTTTGAGGAAAGAGATTTTAGAGGCACTTATTCAGGGATAGAAGACACCGGAAGAGAAAATGCATCACCTCACTGGTACAATTTAGAGAACAAAGGAAGCATTAAAGGATAGAAATAGGTTTACTCAAAGGCTAAATTTGGTATTAGCAAATCTATTCTATATTGTAACCAATCGGTTACAAGGTTCAAGTTGAAACTGCACTCAGTTGACATTTTGACAACCTTTGTCATTGATGTCAAAGGGGAAGTAGTAGAACTAAGAAAAATAACTTGCAAAAGAGATCATTAGCTCAGGGGGAGCACATATTTTTGATAACACAATTTTGATAAGACATTTTTGGCAGATTCTTTTTGGACAACATTTTTTCACACGTTTTGGATTTTTCTCATGAGTGTTACCATCAATGCCAAAGGGGGAGATTGTTGGAAAATGCACACTCCAATGAGAAATTGTAGGTGATTGAAGGTTTTGTCATTGATGGAAACCTTACAATCGTATGTTACCAGTAGTCACATGCATTGGTAGACTCTACACTGGCATACAATTCACCAGCACCGAAAAGATTGATTGCCAATAGCATGGCTAACAGTAATTTTGTTTAATTATATTTTGTATTTAATTGTAAAATCTTTTTATAAGCCGACATAGTGGATTGTAATAAGACTCATATAAGTATGAGATCTTAGAAAACATTTATAGATAGGATATATGAAGTGGATATGGCTAGATTATTGTAGACCTAATGTGCGAATTGTAAGGCAAATTTTGGATAAGGGTTTATGATTATTGCACAGCTTAAATAGGTATTGAATCTGGCATAGCATATGTTGATCTGATGCAATACATGACATTGGATTTGTATAATCCATTTTTCTAGGTTAGTGAGACTTCTTTTGTAACTGAGCAGTGAGATCTAGGCACTTGGCCTTCCTGCATGTGCAGGCCTCTATTATAACAGTAATATTCACTTATTGGCCAATAAGCGAATATTGTGGGTCACAAATCCCACTGAGGTTTTTCCCACACTGGCTTTCCTCATTAAAATATTGTGTTATGGTGTTTCTTTTATGTTGTGCTTATTGTTCTTATTTACTGCATTAATTATGGTTTACCGGTACACACTTTTGGAATGCTTTTCATAAAATAAGTTCAGAAAATTCATTTACCAATCAGATACTGATTTACACACCCCCCCCTCTCAGTATCTTTGGGAATCCTAACAAGCCATTTGGTGGAATTAATTATGTGTTGCATTGATGTTTTGTCATTAATGCCAACACTAGTTGTTTTGATGCTTTACTGACACCCTTCTAGTCCCTGTAGGTTGAGTGGTTTTTGGTTAACTTGTATCTGGCATGATCTGGTAGGCTTTGGTATAGTCTAGTGATGCAATTAGCTTGATCATGATACTTATACTCATATTTGGTCAGTTGGTTCTAGTTTGGAGATCGGATGCTACCCTACTTGCTTAGAAGATTGATTTATGTTTCCGATGAGGGTTTCACCAGTTGATCTTTTGGTGGAGATCTTTGATGAATTGCATAACTAGTGTTGGTGCATCTTTTGATGGAGTTTTAGGATGCTATTGGTGATCATGTTCGAGACTTGGTGGTTGGAGATCATTACTGTGGCGTGTGGACCTATACTTGGTCCCGATTGATCTAGGTTATGGATTGTCTTTAATGTAACATGTGGATAGGACCTATTAATGTATTTTCAGGATGTCTTATGTGTTGATATTATTTGTTATGTCTAAGGCCGACATGGCTTGTAATTATGTAATCTATTTATGGTATATTGGCCGACCTGATTGTTTATGGTCGAGGGTTTTGTATAAATAGATATAAGATCTCATTGTAGATCACTATGGTTAATGTTAGAGGTCATGGTCAAGGAATGTAATGTGTGAATAATGTAATATCATTCAGGCAAAGGAGTTGGTTGATCATTGGAGATTGAATTGGGTTTATGTAAGAGGATTTAGTCCTTTGAAATTGAGCTTAACTGGAAGTGTACTCAGGCATAGGAGATGCTAGCTTTTGCAGTTCAACACTTCTCTGGATTGTAGTCTAGATTTATATGTAGTTAGTGAGGCTCCTTTTGTGATGACCAGTGTGCTCAAGGTTGTTGGCCTTCCTCCAAGTGCAAGCCCCTTCATTGTAATTCACATACTTACTGTAGAAGTATTATTTGACTATGGGTAGGCTTTCCACCGTGATTTTTCCCATTACTGGGTTTTCCATGTACAAATCTTGGTGTTGTGTGGATGGTATTTATTATGTGATTATTGTTTATGCTTAATTGGTTTATCTGCTATTCCGGTATTAATTTTTTGGGTTCCAGTATTAAAGTTTAAATTTTTAATGGTTCGTGTTGTCTTCAAAATTTGATTCTCTCTGAACATCCTTAAAATAATATGATTTGAACTTGGTGCGGAAAAGACATCAACGATAAAGAAATTCTCAAGACAACATATGACAAGGTTTGGATTGACCTTCTACACTTTGGACTAACTTAGAGCCCAGGCGGGTATACCTATGTGAATTAAATTCACACTTTAAAATATAAACCCATAGCAAACCAGTCCTGAAAACCAGTGGATCTATTCACCTTGAAATTAACTGAAAGCAAAGAATGGAGTTATACTTAGATTCAACATTTCGATCAACAAAACATGCAATAAACAACTTCAATCAATACCAGTGCCTTATCCAAGGTTACAGAGTCATCTAAAACTCAAATAATACTCCTTAAACAAAATATCTTTACGCATCCCATTGGTTTGATTTCTATTAATCCTTGTATATGCCTAACACTTACAAGAATTTATGCATTCCAAATTAAACTATGATCATCAAGATTCAAAGTTTCTCCCAAAGAGTTTACTAGTATGAGTGATCCCTGCATCTTTAATTTCCCTCCTAAAGAGAAAAGCTAGCGAACACTCTTACTGAAAATTGCCTTGCAATCCCATTCAAACAGAACAACCCTGGATTATTCAGAATAAAAATAGTAAACAAATTGCAAACACACTTGAAGACAACATAAAGCTTCCCTCGAAACCAACGGTCTATATATTAATATCAAGCTCAAAAAATATTACAAGAAGTTTTTTGAATTTTCTCCATTAAACTCTAGAAAAGCTCAAATAAATTTCTGCAGCATTTTCTTACAATTTTTTGCGATCCCTTTTCCTCTAGTCCTGGTATCCATTTCTAACAACATGGATGCACAAAGCTTCGGACTTCTCGAGGAGAGTTTTTTACAATCATTTCTTTTCAAAATAAAGAGGTTGCAAGCTTTCCGCAAAAATAGTTAGAAGCTCCTTTCGGCCTCTACAGTTTCTTCAACAACCTATTCAGTTGCAACCTCTTCTACCTTTTCTGGGGCGCTCTCCAACTGTTCTGGATCATGGGTGGCATATTTAATTGTCCACTCACCATACACCTCTTCTGTTGGCCATGAGAAATTAATCACTTTATCCTTGGTCTTAGTCAACCTTTTCCAAGAATTTCTCATTTTGTTGACTTCTAAATTGAGAAAACCATAATGTGACTTAATTTTCTCTATCTCTTGTATTGTCACAACAAAGAAAGAAGCATTGTCTAGATCAATAATTCCTTTAACTCTTGCTAACAATTTAGCTTCTATCTCCTTGAGCCACATTTTTTTGTCTTTTAATTGATCCGAGCTAGCAAAAACTCCTGGGAGCAACTCAAAAACTTGATCAGTGTACTCCTTTTTGCACAAACTAACCTTCCTATCAACATTATCCACCTCTGCTGCTAATTGTACTAAGAATTTAGTGACATCAGAAGTGGATTTGATGATAAGATTGGCCCTTGCTTCATCACAGGATACACACATAAACTCTAAATCTTGCTCCCTAGGCCTCCATTTGTCAAAAATAGGTGTCAAGATGGCCTTGTCTCTCTTGAGCTCATTCCATATATCCATAATTTTACCTACATTGTTGTAGAGCAATGAGGCATTTATTATATCTGCAAAACTAGAAATTATAGCCCTTACTCTCTCCTCATACTTCTTTGCATATAAGGCCTAAGCCTGTTTCAAGTTTTCTAATTCTTGAGGAGTAATTTCAACCATTTGAGAGCTGGAGGGTGCTAGAGATGGTGAAAACTCAATGATAGGGCTAGTAGGTAGAGGTCTTGCGGGAGAAGAGGAGATCATCAGTGTTGAAGACTCACCTTGATGGTATTGTCCGATCAACTGGCTGTGCAGCGTGGCAATGATGCTATCCCTACCTCTTACCTCCTCCTTGGCATTGTTATAGGCCTTTAAAACTATTTCCAACTTGACTTGGAGGGCCTCCTTCTCTTTGGCTTCCTTCTCTACTACTACAACACTAAATTTTGCAGTCTCTAACACTGTGCTAGCAGCTTCCACTACCCCTGTACTCTGCACTCTCTTCACCATCATCCCACCAAGGTAACTTGACCCTGGGGTGTCTTTGCTTTTCTTACTCTCATTTCTCTTGAGAGACCACATAACAAGTGCATCATTATCGTTACTAAAAGTAATTCCCTCCATGGGTTTTTTTCCTTCCTCACTGTCTCTAGTACTAGGGCATCTGCTATATCCCATTCGGGTAAAATAAGCACTCCAGCTTGTGCTACCATATCTCTTCCTTGCTCAGGGGTGATGGTTTTGAATTCTTCCATCATCTCTTGCTTTTTTTCCTCATCTACCAGGGGTGGATCTTTATTAGGCTACTCAACCTTTCTCTTTTCACATCTAGCATTATATTTATCTATGTGCTATTTCCATACAAACTGCATAAATGCTTCTGATGTGACAAAATTGTTATCAGCTAAGAAGGCATTACTTTCCTACTTTATCTCAGGATCCCACTCCTAGCCTTTGAGTTCATTGGTAGTGATATCCATTTTAGTAGCAATGGGTTCTTCTAGCATTCCTTCCTCCACTTCATCATAAGTGTAGGCAATCTCCCCTAGACTACCTAATTGTAGGAGTTGCTCAGCTGCTACTTGCTCATTTCCTATATGGATAGGGGATTGGGATGGGGAATACAAAGGTGTATCTGATTGTACTTCTTTCCCCACCCTTTGCTTCTTTGGGCTTTCTTGGATGTCAATGACATCTTGTATCTTCCTCTTTCCTTTGGAGGTAGAGGGCTCCCCTATTGTAGGCATCAGCACACTATAACTGGATTTCTTATGCAGTGTATAATCACCAGGAGGGATTTCTTTGTTGGAAACTGACCTACTCAAGATCATTCTTGCCTTCTCAGGGTTGCTTTTAATTACAGCTTCCCTCTTCTCCTTCAGGGTCTGCATCACATCTTCAAAGCAAAAAATCAAAAACTTTATTTTCTCCTCCAGAGGGAAAAAGATAGACAATGGGTCATAGCTGGCATCAAAATGATGCACAAAATCCAAGGCTTTCTTATAAGCACCCACTTTTCTTTCCTTAGCTCCTGCTCATCTAGATCAAACTCATTTTTGATGAGGTCTTCAGGAAACTAGAATTGATGAGGCCTACCTCTGCATGCCACCTTCTTTCTAAACATACCGTTGAAGAAGTCTTCTGGGTCAGCACACCTAGACACTGCAGTGGACAAATGATAAGGCTTGAGGAAATCCTCAAAGCAATTCCAGCCTCCCTTTGTTATTATAAATTGGTGGGCTATGGTAGCTGCAAGGAAAATAGTCCCCTTACCCCTGCCTGTCAACTCTGCCTCTTGTAAACCACCGATTTGTCTAAGGATCTCTGCAATTCCTATTTTAAGAGGGACCTGGTAAGGTAGCAAAAATGGGGTGCCTCTGAAGCCAAACACTCTAAAAACTATGGAGACTGGATACAAATACATGTCACCCCAGTTATGAACAATTTTTATGTTCTCTGTGAATTCTTTTGGTCTTATGAATTCCGGAAGAACATTGGGGATTCTTGGGTTCTCTGAGTAGAGGAGAGTCCTGATCTTGGATGCAAAATATTTGTCAAATTTCAAGAAACTAGCATCCTTTCTATCCCATGATAACACAGTACTCCATAATTGTACTGGCATTTTTTCTTCTTCTTTCTCCTTAACAAGGTCCAGTCTACTGGCAAAGTAATCACCACCTTTGAAGAGAAAAAGATGCATCAGGAGTGAGTACCATCCAAAAGGCCTATCCACCTTTCCATTCTTGATTCCTGTCAACCCTCCATGGATAGCATCAGCAATAAAAGAGGCATAATCAAATGTAATTGCCAGAGAAGGATTCAAAATTTGAGCAATCATTAACAAGTAATGATTTGGCATATTTGCTTCAACATCTTCTCCCAAAACTTGATAAAGTGCCCAATACATTCCCTTAGCTCTCAGGGTGAACATACTTAATGAAAAGGGCTCTTGTGTGTTGGGTCCTACAATTGTTAACCCTCCAATATTCACAAAAACTCCTTGAGAGGCCCACTCCTGAGATGACTCCTCTATGCACCATAAATTTGGGCTAACGATGTGAAATTTATAGGTTCTAGAAAATTGGTGAACTCATTAAGCCCAAAAGCTTTCCTGAATTCTTCAGCATTAATCTCAACAAGGGTTTTCCCATTTATATCCTGGATGCTTCTTGTGACTGAATCATAGTTGAGCGCAATTTGGGTCAACAAATCTACATCCATAAATACCCCTGGGACTACCAATTTCCCAACATCTAACTCCCAAATACTATTTTGCGGGGCCGAAGAGTTTCTCATTCCAAATCCAATCTTGAATAACCCCAATCTAGACAATCCAACCTGTGGGTCTCTCAACCAGTTACCTTTGTCATATAGTCCTTCTCCTATTTTTAAATGGGGAGCTCTAGGCACTAATTCTTTTACTTTTGATGCCTGATTAGTTGAC